>NC_079288.1:17313315-17633149 GCF_023638135.1 Falco biarmicus
ATGTACCTGCGGTAACATTGCTTCACATGAAGAAACTCAGAGTTATTCAAGTGTCTGTGATTCAAGTGATATATATAAGTACATAAAGTGGATTCATACTGTGATGACAAAGGACTGTATCAGTTAGTTTATGGCACAAAACTCAGAAGACTAGCTCAAAAACTACAGCTTGTTTTTCAACGCCAAAATAACCTGTAAATTCAGATACAGAAGACTGCAGCATGCTTTTTTAGCAACACACCAGGCTGAAACAGATTTACTCAAAAATAATAAAAACAGATATATTTAACAGCAAGGTATAAAAATAACAATGTGTTATGAACTATTTGTTTCTACCAAAAAATCCAACAGTTAGACAAGGAAATTACAGTTTCTCTTTTAAACTGAGTTCTTCCCATTCTGTAAATATAAAGCTTCTCCTTGTTTTGCAGTCACAATTACAACCAAGATAAGGAAATGTGAAGCAATTTCAGTACATTTTAGGTATTTTCAGCTAAAGGTCTGCACAGCGTCCTACATGCTATCTCAACTGTGAAGAAGTTTTCAGGAGAAAGCATTTAACCAACAAAGAATAAAAACTACTGTGATACACAATTAATTCCTTTGTTAAAAATTTTACTTCCATAAAAACAAGCAGATTGTCCAGCAGACACGCATCTAGAATAATTTTATTTCAAGCCAAGGAACAGGACCTTAGACCTCAAGAGCTAATACCAAAGCCTAGCAGGACTGGAGAATGTGCATGTGGGGCATTCACCATTTATAATCAGAATATAGTAAATCAATTTATCAGTGCCAATATCGCAATATGAAGGTTAAATGAGCTAAACTGCGGTATACAATTTTTTATTTTGATTTAAATCAGCAAAATACACTGCAATTGGTTTTACTTCATCTAGCAAAGTTTCGAGATTATTTTTTTTTAGATGCATTACTTAACCAAATGCAGTGCTATACTTTGCTTTCTAAAAACAAACAAAAAAATCCCGAGCTGTTGCTAATAGTTAACAAGCCAGGCCTGTTCTTTGACAAGACATCACTTCACAAACATCTTCAACTGCCTCCTATTCTCTCTGGTAGATTAAAAATGAGCTCCAGTTCATAACCTGTGGGATTACAAACCAGATTACCCAGCAGTCTAAAGACAAGGCAGAAATTCGTGAATACAATGGCCCTATTGTGAGCAGTTACAAAGAGCACTCATCTAAATCTGCATTTCTCTTTACATCAGCACTTAGCAGCATTGTGATAGCCCAGGTTAAAGAAAGAGACAACTGCTGAAAGAAAAAAGGGCAAATAAACTTGGAACTGTGTCAATACACGCACACACGTTAGGTAAGTACATGTACACACACGTGTAAACTCGTGCCCTTCACTCCCCACCACTCTCCTCTATCCTCCATGGAAAGAAAAAAAAAAAAATCAGAATGGATATAAATGTTTTCTAGCACTCCACTGACTTGTTTCTCTGGTTTCAGGAGAGGAAAAATAGCAATGAAAACAAAGACCATTGCTCATATAATCAAAAAACTTTAAAAGACACATTCATGTTTAACGTCTACTAATTCCTCACCTCTTAAAAACAAACAAGCAAAAAATACCAGGTGGTCATTACCTGCTTTCATCCCCGAGACACAAAAATGTTTTTTAAGCAAATCTACCGTCCTAAAAATCTCATGTGTCCAGTTAGAGTCTCTTTTCCACCTGAAATAGCAATAATTAGAATTCTTCAAGAATATACCTGTCATCTACTTTCCTCCTAATGAATGCCAAGTAATCATAAAAATTTGTAAGCGCAGGAAAGTAAAAGACATGAAAACCCATTTCTTTTCTTTTACATCTGAAAATCCTTAAATAGAAGTAGCATTAAATGGTGCAGCATTTAACTTCCCCCCCTCCTCGCTTCAAAAGCGGTAACAACATCTGCAAGACTTAAGACTAAATAATGCACGTGTAAAGACTCGGGTGAGTCATAGAACAGGCTTCAAACATCCTCGCTCCTCAGTCGGCCTACTAAAAGCTGTATCTAAACACAAAGTCTCAGTTTATTAACCCACAGGAGAAAGATGTTAGGGCAGGACTTCATCTTAAGTGCTCCAAGCATTCCAAGTGCAGCGTTAATACATATAAAACAGTCTGAACTAAGCAAATACTTATTACCTAGAATTTATCAAACTAGATTCTATATATGACAATAATTAAGTAAGGCCATTCTAACCATCTCATATACCTACAGGTGGTCACCAGACAAATACAGCGCACACTTCTGCTTTCACACACAAATACTGCATTTCTTTAAACAAAAACAGCAAACCCCCCAAACTGCAAGCATGGCAATACCATATATACTGTGACAAGACATTATCAGGTAGACACACCATCGATACTTTGCACTGCTCAGTTATCTTCCCGATGCTCTGTTACACACCTCCATCCTACAAAAGTCCCTACAGCAGGTGAGTCGCTGAGGCTGAACTCTGCCCCTCTCAGAGGCTACCAGCTCAAACTAACAGCTCATGCTTCAAAGCCACAGAAGCTTAAAAATAGCTCAGGTGACCTCTTCTGCCTGAAAATTTCCATGCGCACTTAGAAATTTACCTTCCTCAGATAATACTGAATAAAATAAGGAAAGACTTCTCTGCAGATCTAGATCTTGGACAAGCTACATCTCGCAGACTGTTGCGCCTAAGCAGTGCACCTGAAAAGGTACCGGGCAGCCATGGAATTTAAACAGCGCAATGTTTGTTGCCTGAATTAAGATACAATCAAAGCTAGAAAATGTTAATGAAATACGAAAAAACCCCCACAAAAGCAGCAAATAAAGTCTATATACGGAAAAACAATGCTAGCTTGTTTCCCCGTAACCCAAAAGCTTAAATAAGAGATATGGCTTAGAAACAGAAAAGCCAAACAACCCAACAGCAAACTACCGTCCATGAGAGTCTACTAACTGGTCAATGACCACTTTCTGGGGCAGAAGACCAGCACCACCACTGCATACAAAGCTCTCATTTTGAGCTCTCAAGGTATTTTATGATGAAACGCTTCCCCAGTATTCTCACTCTTAATCCCAGTGTTAGAGAGACGGGAAGCTTACGTGATGTTGTAACCACTGAACACTTTTAGTATTGTCAACTACACCATGTGGCATCCCAGAGATCTGGAAGTTTTACGGTTTGACAAATCTTGTAGCACATTCACCCCAGGCCCATCTACTCATCTCAGTCTTGTAAGCTTTGAGGGACTTGCAACCAAAACTCTCCTCTGAAGAGAAAATTCAATCCATTTCCAGTGAAGCAGAAGTGAAAAAAAAAAAAAAATCAAACAGCTTCCCCTGAGGTACAACGCTGCTGCATACGCTCCGTGCTGCTGTGTGTAAGGTGAAGTAGTAAGTGTCAGTCATCCTTACAAATCCCCAAGGTGATAGCTTCACTTTTAAAGCTTTCAACATACTTTGACAGTAAAGTAAAAACTTAAAGGTCAACGCTACTTGCTAAGGACAAGATAAACACAAGAAAATCACTTTGGAATTTTTTATGGATCACAAAAGTAAACTATTAAATGTAAAGGAAAAGTTTTGATTTGCTGCGTTATTTATCCAAAGGCTTAACTTCTGGATATATTCAGGGATGATTTCTGTGATCTGTGCCAACATATTGACATTACCCTTGCACCAGTAGAAGAGAAATGCCATCCACTAGTCTTACAGGTTAAGTTGAACTTAAACGTTACCTTTCTTCGCTACACAGATGCTGTATTCCGTAGGATTTTACAGCTACTCCTACAAATTAAGCCTCTGTCATAAATATTTTTTTCTTAATTAACACAATTTCTGTTGGATGAAAGAAGACCGTGGATGCCTTTGACTTTTTATAACCATTCTTATTTCTGGAAAAGTGGGAAGTAAAAGGCTTTTGAGATATCTTACTGCTTCAAACTGATGTAAGAAATCACCAAACCACCACATGTTTACTGCATTGCTTGGGGTTTTTTTTGTAACACAGGTAGCTACACCTCCTGATAACTTCCTTTGGGGAAAATAAACAAAAAAGTGCAGATGGATATCTGCAATATCCAGCCAGTCATCTTGTTACAAAGTGATTCTGCACACTGCCTCACCCCTTAGAAAGCAGTATCACAGCAGATTGCAATAATTTACAGTGTACTGCTGCGAGACAAGAACAATGCTGGCTGAGTAGTCTGAAAGTATGCTCTTGTACAAAATTTAGAAGTACGTTGTCTCGATAATTGTTATTTATCATCTAGAGGCTTGCTGCATGGAACTGCACATTTCAATGATGTAAGTATATTTCTTATTTACATCTTTAATTAATTGTTTCAAAAAGCTACTTTGCAATTAAAATGCAAAATAAAATTGAATATGAAGTGGGGCACAGAAGACAGACAAGTGCGTGTGTGTGTATACACGTTTATATATACAAACATATACATACACTGAATAGGGTAGAAGTACAGTATTTCCCTTAGAGAATATTCAATCAATAATAAACCATGATATTTGGCTTTCCTGTAAAAGTTCCATAAATGTTTTTGTGCTCCCCACTTTATATTTGCAATTTTTTCCACCCATTGTAACAGAATGAAGAAAAAAGTAAAAGTGGCTCAGGTTTAGACAGCCATTAAGATAGACAATCAAACAAACATAAAAATCCGTCACTTTTCACAAACATTTAAATCATACTTGAAATAGTAGGGGACACTGTCTCAAGGCTTTCAAAATGAACGTCAGATTTGAACAGATAGTTGTGGCAACGTTGCTCAGAAACATTCAGCCTGCTTAAAACAATCACATCAAGAACAGAACAGTCTTATATCTCTAAAAAAATTCTTAACTTCACTGGGAATTTTAAAATTTTACTAAACACAACAATGACTTCCTCATAAAAATGTAATTTTCTGTACCACTTTGTCCATATTTTAACACAATACTTTATTTTGAATAAGAAGTGAAAATATTTTTAAGTGATGCAAAGCTATGATGAAATTCATACAGTGCATGGTATGTTTCTCAACCCAGGTTAACCATCTGAAACACCAATAATTTTCTTAGAAATTTTCTTTTCCTAGAATACAGTCCAGAAGAAATGAATTATTTCAGCAACCACTTATCTAGCACAAGATTCTTTCTCTTTTCAAAGGAGAAAAAGCATATAGGCTTAAAAATTGCCACAAGGGCTAGAAATTAAATATTTGGAAAAATGCCATTATTCTGAAATGTGACAAAAACCTCCATTTGTTGAGCCCTCAAGAAAGGAGAAAGAAACTTCAGCCAGATAGCTGCAAACTCTTTGTATCATTAAACTACATATAACCTACAAAATCGTAATTGAAATTATGTGTTCCATCATGTTTCACAAATTACGTTACTGGAAACAATAAAGAAATTATTTGCTGTCGTAGTTCATATTCACGCTATGGGAAATACTTCTCATTAACGGCAAACTCAGCTACAGTTCTCAAGTAATGTCACTGCATAGAAATCCCAGCCTTATCAAGTTTGTTTTCCTTGCACATCTACTGATGTAAAAGAGTTTGACTGCATTTTCCTCTGTATTTTGGTAAAGTTCTCTTAGCTGCTGCATGATTAAGTACACTCTACTGTACTACGATCAAAAGCATCTGGAAAGGTGGAAGTGAAGAAATGCTCTCTGGGAAAGTTAGCTTAATGCTTGCACTTCAGAGTCGCCCATTATCAACATTTCATAGCGAGTTTCTTTATTTTCAGGTCCCCAAGGTAAGAACAGTAAATTATAGCTTGAACTAAACAAGTCACACTTGGCTCCAAAATCAGATTTTCCTACCTCTAGTTTCAGGTCCCAGAGGTGGGCAGAGGAAATCCTGGTCACAGCCAAAGAAGTCATTTTTGGCTCTGAAATAAATTTTCCTGCTTTACTACAGCCAAACCCTACCATTGAGAGTACCATAGCTTTAAGCAATACTTTAACATTTCTTTTATATATTTTTGCTTTAGCAACCTGATTCTTCAGCAATATGAAACCATTTTCAATAACACAGAATTAGGGTTTTGGCCTCTCTTTCTTAAATAAGTATTGCTTATTATCAAGTACACTTCTGAGCCTTCATCAGTTCTTTTTCCCTAACACGGACAGTGTTGTTGACTCTTCTCTTTGGGAAAATGAGTGAACCTAAGATACTACATGCCTAAAATCTTTAAAGTGAAACTAAATGATACTCTTTAAAGGTTCTACAGAAAATAATGTAACTTATAAAAAGCATACGTTATTTAAGGAGACCAAATGCTTGCCATTTAATACCAGAAGTTGTGGCATGTACTTAGCACAAACATATGGAGAAAATAAAATTGGATATTATACATCACACTTGACAATGAGTTTCTTGCTCAAGACTGATGTCTGAATCCAAAATGCTACAATTCAAAATATATAACAGAAGTTAATGAATAGTAAGCTAGCATCAGATAACATGTATATGGGATTACACATGTTTTTCTGACACATTATTTACGTTCTCTAATATTACAGTTCACTGGTATTCAATCAAGTTACAAATCATAAAATATATTTAGAAAGCAGGCTGATCACAGACAAGGAATATTAGTGGAGATGAGCCAACATCAAACTGCCACCATGAAATATTGGTCTCCAAAGCTATGATTCTACAAACCTTTATGATCGTGCACAGTCCTAGAAGTATTAAAGGGATTACTCACACAAGTAAAATCTATGTGCAGGAGTAAGGGGTTATGGAATTGAGTCTTAAGAGGACTTTTATTAACCCAAAAAGCAGACATGCAAGCATATTTCCTCGTAGAAGTGGAGCACTTTTTAAGTGATTTAAACCAATCCCAGAGGTATATAATTCATGGGTATTCCCAGGGAATTGGTAATCACTTGTATTTCCCATTTTTAAAGGGATGTCATTATTAACCATTAAAACATTTAATCAGTTCTTCGTTCGGTATATCAACTAACACCTATTGCTATGTAAAAGCAACAGATGTACTTGTGTTCACAACTTTATGTCTATCTAGGTGTAACTTGATTTGTGTCACTGTGTTTTGAATTTTCTTCTGTTTGCTCAAAACTAAAGCTCCTCCCAAGGATTCAAAGACGGAAGTTTTAAAATTTCCAGGTTTTAATCAGTTTTCTGGTTAGCCTACCAAATCTGAAGAAACACTAACTGACTGTATCATAAAAGCAAATGTCATAACTACCTTGTAAACTTCAACTGTTTCATTTGAGAACTTAATGTATCCTAAAATCCTACAAAAAAAAAAGATAAACTTCATGGTGTCCTTTAACGTTGAAAAAATGGAATTCTTCTAACCCGAGAAGAAAAAAAAATTCCAATAGAAAAAACTGTTAATGCAGAGAAACATTTAAAATCAGCCACCCTGGAAGAAAGGTACTTGGTTGTACTTGGAAGGGAGAATTTGTATCTTCTTTGTATGATAAGCACTACTGATATGCTTTGAAAACAACCCTGAATAGGAAAAGGTACTTGAATAGAATACTGTAATCAGTAAACAACTGATAGTTGTATCGTAAGTTATTTCTACTGTTTAATGCAAGGAGCATTTGAACATCCACTACCACTTTAAAACACAACTCTATTTCCACCACGGTTCCAAAGAATTTATATTTGATCACAAAAGTATGGTTAGAAGATGAAGTGGCTTCATAAGCAAGATGGCACAATATTATTTAACCCCCTGGCAACTGGGCTTGTGACTTTTGGATTCTAACTGCTAATGAAACAGTAACACAGCCAGCCAAACTGTAGCTGGTTAGGACAACAGGTTAAGGCTTAACTATAAACAATTGTCTGTAATTAATAAAAAAATCTCTTTTCAGGTAATACTAATAACTACCTGCTACATGACAGCATGGTTTATAGTATCCCTTCCACTCCCTACCAGTTTCATGAAACTTTTTCTCCTTATTGACAAATTAATACTCCTCCAGTTCTATGAGGTTTTACCCTCTGAAGATAACTCCAAAGCATTTAGAGGAACTATAATACAGTGTACAGGAATAAAACGTTGTTTTCCTTTGTAATGTTCAAGTGAGGTCTGTTGGTTTAGGAGGACTGAAGTAATAAATAACAGTTTGCATTTGTTAATATGCACAGACTATTAGAAATAGGAAATCACGTTGGTTTTATATAAAGTTAACCTTTTTTTTATTTACAGTGTAGTGCTTACTTTTCTGTACTCTTATAATACATTTGTTTCGTTCCATTCTGGGAAGCAATACTATTGGGTCAGCTCTCCCAGAAATATACAAAAAGAACAGTTTCAGGTGAACACTGGTGTCATGTCCCATTCTCTCTCCCCTCCCCTCTTTTTATTTTTAATTTCACATGCCAATCTTCACTTTCAACAGCCAGTTTTCCTTAAAAATATAAACCTAATTCCCTTCCTGAACTGACATGCTGGTGAAACAGATGCCTGACCTTCCAAATTTCTTTTGTAAGTGTACTTAGATTTCTACAAAGCTACTAAGTAATTTTCTTCAGAGAACAGAGTGACTATCCCTCACGCTATCCTTCTTCACGCAATTGAGCTCAACTGGTAAAAGAAATGTGCATTAATCCAGAACTGTTTGGGGTATGTGATAAACCTAAAGCCTTGGACAAAACAAAACGTCGTTCAGTTTAAAGGGAAGTGCTGCTGGCTGGATGCCACTTTAGATCCAAGTACACAAAAGACACATTTACAATAAAAAGTTTCCTCTAGCATTATTCTAGGACCACTGCCATGCACCAGACAGCACCTCAAATTTGATGCTAAGAGACTGGAGAATGCCCTTCTCTCATCTAGAATTGATCACTGCAGTGCTTTGTGCATTACCACATCTAAATATATACACTCAAATCTTTAGCTGCTTGCAATTTGGCAGCTACTGTTTCTATATCTACTTAAAAATTTAGAGCTTTTCTTCAGTCTAATTAAAAAAAAATAGTTCAACACAACACTGATTTTTTGGAATTTAGTTATCGGTAATGGGATGTACTGCCTGTGATTCTATTATGTTACATATTTGGATGAACTCAAGGCGAAATCAAATACACTATTTTAACCTTAAGGAACATAATCCCCTGTGAACATAATTCATCTTTGACACATTCTTTTCAACTTAATTGTGTATCATTTCGAGCACAAAACCACTGACTTTCTGGAAATAATTTGGAGTAAATTGTAAAAGTTTCAGCCATACTACAGACCAAGTATTTCCAAAATACCATTTCAGCATATGCTTCTAAACCAAAGCATTTCCAACTCTTTCTAGAATGCTACGTATTCTTTGAATGTAAATGTTTTTATACTAGAGTGTATTATATTTCAGTAAGACAAAAAAAATGTTGTGGCTGAATAAGTGCTTCAAGAAAGTTATGCAAACATTGAAAGAACATTGTGCTAGGCAGCCACCACTAATATAACCTTACTAGTCCTTATAGGATGTGGTTTTTTTCCAGCAAGGCTGTAATTAGGCACACACTGTAGACAACAAAGAAGTCTTTGGTTGTTCCCTTAAGCTCAGAACACATCTCTAAAACCAAAGCGGAGTCTGTTCGGGCTTTAAGTGTGAACCTATGATTTTCTTGTTTGATTTGGCACTACTAATAACCAGAATCCAGCTGTTCCTAGTATTATTCTGTGATACTTCATTTTGTTTCTTAGCTTCACCAAGCAGTCCCCAAAAGCTCTAAAAGGTACATGCAAGATAAAGCAGTGACAGTGGCTATTATCACCGGAAAAAGTGCCAGCAACTGGATGACTGCTAACTGGCATCCACAGACCACTACAAAATCAGTGGTCTTACAAACTAGTCAATAATAAATGTTCTTTTTCAGTAAGAAGAAAGTCTAGAAAAAACACTTTTCAATATTCATTGGGTTTCTTTTCCTTTATGAATGCCTAGCTTCAACTACGAAGTGCCTGTTCTAATGGAACATCACCTATCTGTAAGACAAGAGCTGTTGAGCTCAAAAGGAAGGAAGTGTTGATGAGGGTAATCACACAGCAGTGCAAGCAACAGGATGCTACTTTGGCCAGCTGCTGAAAAATACAAATAGTCTCAAATTTCTTTGATTGGAGGCACTTCAAAATACTATTTTTCGAAGGCACTCTAGAAGTTTTTGCCTAAAGTTAGATGAAGCCTGAATTATCAAAATAGTAACATCCTCTGTATCAGGATGAGGTTACGTTATGTCATAATTTCATACCCCAAAATTGCAAGCTAATAAAAGCAGTGTTAGCTTCAAAAAGGTTTACAGTTTCACGCTAAGTGGCAAGTGTCATACACATAGTTACACTAAAGAAGGCAACAGAGATTAGAAAGATTATATACTGCGATCAATAATGATCTAGTGTGTGAAACACATTGCTTCATTATGTTATTATTTTATGTTACAACTATCTTCATCTTCCCAGCTGTTTTCTGATACAATCTTTTGTTCAATCTGAACTTAGAGTAGCATTTTCCTAGTGTTTACCCTAGATCTTCACAACCAAAAGCCTCACTACAGTAAGTCAGGAAGTAACTTCATTTCTATACAAATGACGTTAAGTTTCAGTGTATGAAAACAGGTAAGTGAAGATGGAAATGTACTGTTGCTTGGTAGAGTATTAAGTTAACAAGCATTTTAACAATGCAATAGCCTTCACTAGCAATGTCAGACAAAAATTTACAATACACAGAGCATGATATACATTTATTTAGAATGACATAAATGAGCCCACAAGATGTGCTGTCCTGCTCCTCCTCTTACCTGTGTAGAAGGTAAAGAATTCAAATGGGATTGAGAGGAGTCCAAGGGTGAACATTTAGAAAAAATATTTTTTGCATATTTGGTGTTTTAAACATGACATAATAATTAAGTACATCTCTTTAAATTTATATCCTACCTGAAGGTCTTTCACATTTGGAAACGGAATACCTATGGTTATAACCGCACGGGCATTCGCATCACAGAAATCCAAGCCTTCGCTAACTTTTCCTCTGCATACAGCTATAAGGAGTGCTCCATCTTGAACAAGCCAGAGAGGAATACACAAATCATTCTCAGTCATAAACTGAGTATCAGAAGAAAATTTCAGTAACATCTTTTAAAGATCTAAACAAAATACAGCATAATACATGTATCAGTCTGTAAAAGTGAGTGGATAGAAAAATAGAGACTTCTTTGTTAGAGGGACGAGATTAACTCCATTTCGATCAATAATATTGTGATTTTGAACATCAACTACCAAAATAATTTTGCACTGCATAATACAGTGGTACTTAATTATGCAAGAACCATCTGTATCCACAACAAAATATTAAATTTTAAACCTTGAATTTTGCACTCCAATAACCACGCTATTTATTTTTTTACATACTATCATTCTTTATCCTCTACAATAATATTTAAGTATTTTGAGAAGAAATCTTATAGTGCCCATAATAGAAGATGGTAAATCACAGTTATGTGACGTACTCTAATGATTCTTTAAAAAGCCACTCTGCCCCTACTCGCTAGACACACAACTGCACATCCTTGCACAGCTCACTGCCTTTTGAATATCACTATTAGAATTATGCATCATCCTGTACTTTCCTATATCCTCATGTAACAACATAAATAGCAGTTAATCTTCCTCATTTCTCACAATACCTACTAAGCTGAGGTTTATTTAACTCTTTACCCATACCTTCTAATAGTTAAGCACTCAAAGAATAATTTTGGTGGTTTTTTTAACCTTTAAGAGTCTGTAACAGCTATTTTGTATGTCTGAAGAACATACCTTTTTCTCCTTTACATCTTATCGCATCATAGTATATATTCAGTAGTTCATCAAAGTCACTCTTTGCCCCTCCTTGAGGCTCGGCAATGACCGTCTTAATCAGCTCTAGGTTTCTCCATAAGCCAGTGTGCATCCAGCGATCTTTTAATTTGTCCAACAGCTGAAAAACAAACAGAAAAATCCAGAAGAGCCGTAATGAAAGGTCAATCACTTAAACTGTTCAAATAAAGCACAGTTTATATATAAAGTTTATATATATAAATATAAAATTTTATATAAAGTTTATAGATAAATAAAAGACAGTTATTTTAGTGAAATTATATAATTCAGATTTTGTATTTATGAATACAAGTTTCCCAACCATACACACTGTTCCACAGCTATGCAACACTTTGTAAACATGATGGCCACTAATTTTGCTAACTAGAAAAAGTGCAGATTTTTGAGTTAACAAGGCAAAATTCTCTGAATCTACAAGAGTGGTCACTGAAAAGCATCTTCTGGTATTCCTCAAAGCAAGAGGAATGTCATCCAAAGAAAAAAGGAAATTAACTGTTTTTGTGGTTACCAAGAGATCCATAAGTAAGACTGGAAGCAAATTCTAAATTAACCTGAATCATGTCTTTATATCTTAAATTCTGACAATTTAATATTTTAAAATGAACATCGATAAGTTGGGGGAGGAGGTATTGATGTAGGATTTATCAACAGCCTCCTCTGCTTCTTGAAAGGCCTGTCAGCTTTGTTGTATCTACCAGATTCTGAAGTGTGCACATTTTAGTCCAAATCAGTACGTGTTCAAATCTTGCAAGCAAATAAGCTTGTTCCACCTTTGGTATGAAATAAATTAAAATGTCTTGCATTACAAAAAGAAAACTCTAAAATTACCACAGAAACTGAAGTCTGATGGGTGGGGGTCATTTCGCAGTTAACAGTCATCAGGTGCATCAATCTCTAGACTGAATGTTATCAAGACAGAGAGCAAAACAGTCCCTCCTTCCCCTGACACATTTGTTTGATGGGGCACAATACTGCCCTCAAGACAAAAGCAAGGCAACCAACACATTTTAGAATGAACTGAGTAGATCTGGTTCAGTGGACAGAAGTAAATACCCCGCTTCACTCCTTTTACCGTTCAGTGATCATTAGTGTGTCACTAAGTACTGTGCAGTAGAGTTACTGAGTTTTGTGCGTACAGAGATTTTAAATTCACAGATTCTGTAGTAAGGGTTATGCTCTTAATTGGGCTGCACTTCCCTCGAGTCCACTCACTGAAGACTTTCTCAGTATTTGCTTCAGGCTATATAAACTGCTCCATCTGGAAGCTGCACTTGCCCCGGTTCATTCCTCAAAAAGCCACGGCATCTCTTACATCCCATGCACTTGCTTTTACTGATGCACTCCAACCAAGATCTCAGGATCTTGAATGGTTAGGTTGTTACAAAATTAATCTGTCCCATGTCCAAATACACAGTTTAAGTGTTACTGTGAAGCAGAACTAATGGTAACTAATTGTCACATTTGACTTTACAGGGAGAATACTTGCAAATTTATAGGAAACTGTTTACAAGAACTCATGCATATTTCATGTTCTCAGCATTAAAGATCTGAACTTATTCTTTGACCCTAAGTATTTGGATCGGTTCCTTCTGAGGTACATGTGGTTCAGAGCAGACAAATGCTGTGCTATTCTCAAATTTTCCCTAGCTTTGTTCAAGCCTCTACTGAGGGAATTACACTTGCTTAATACTGATGAGACACCATCATCAAGCAAGCACAGAGAGACTAAGTGATGAATAGTAGGAACAGTTTCCTACACATACAGATCTAACTGCAGAATAAATCATCTCTCCTAAATGTGTCTGTCCTACTGTTTATCCTCTTCTCTACCAGCTCTGTCATTTCCTGGCAGCATCCTGCCTGTAATCTCTTTTTATATAAAAGGTCGTAATATTATGACCAAGCAATGACTGTCCATCTTGCCATCCGCAGCCTGTCACTATGTTCAGTTCTTGGATATGATATGGAGATAATTCTGGTAAAGAAAAGAATCAAGCATATTATGCCTCTAAGTACATCCATTTGGGATCTGTTAGAGCTGCCAGTGACTGTAACATTATTAGCTTTCCGGATTTCATTCTTTCTTCTGCGAAACTGATGTCTGCCTGGGCGTCCACTTCGCAATCTATGCTAAAATCACTTCTAGCACTGCCTGCTGTTCACCATGCGTGACAAAAGGAGCCCAGTAAGATAATAGAAACAGAATATATTTGGGTGTAACTGAATCTGACATTTACATACATAAAACTATCGATGCTTTGACTTCTAAGGGTCATTTGCCCCTGACTTCTACTCCTCAAATCATCGCAGATACTGAAATTAACTGGTATTTTTCAGAAACACACCTTTATGAAGTGTTCTTAGCAGAAAAATTGTTTCTTAACTTCAGAGAATCAGAAGTCTGTTGATAATCTAAGAAAGGGCAATATTGCTTACAAAAATCACTTAATCCCTCAGTTCCATGTATTTGTTCTCTCATATTTGAAAGAACTATAATTTATATTTGAAGTTTAAAAGATGGCAGTAGAAAATTCCTCCAAATTCTTAAGAAAACACATTTTCTCTTTTGTGGGTTACCCAGCCCCTCCAGGTAACTATCTCTTAGACCAAAGTAGGTTCAGGTTTCTTATTCAATTGACAGCAATCACCACAACAGAAAAATCTACTATTTTTGATGGAAATGTGCGAATTATTCATTAAAATCTTTGGCAAGAATGGAAAAATTCATTTAGTTCACACAAAAACTATTACCCTCTTCCATTTAGTGGAGTTTGCTAGATAAGGAAACTTCTTGCATGCAGGAAAGTATGCACAAACACAATACCCATGCTATAAACACAAACACTAAAATGATGAGAATTACGGATATGACCGAATACAAATAAATAAAATATAGAGTGTATACCTGCCTCATAAGAGCCAGGAACCAAGTGCAAGTTTCTCATCAAAAATTATTTCACTTCGGGTTGAAAAAGTGCAAATGGGAGAAGATATAATCCAGGAATCAGAGGAAGCAGCCATTAATGCCCACAGTCACTTTTTCTACCCAAGGGAATAATAGTTTCTGCAGTGGAAGGCAGTCTGTGTATATTTTATTAAATCCCTTAAAAATGGATTCTCAAATGGTTTATTAACAAATGGTCTTCCTCCAGGAGAGCAGAAAATCTTGTTAAAAAGAATCTGTCATCTTTCCATGCACTGAAGGATGTTTACTTTGATAGCTTTCTCCTTTTTTTCCTTTCTGCAATTTAAAGACACCTGTAAGCTATGATCCATAGAAACTATGACTTCAGTATTTAGATTCACCATTCATCTTTGTCAGCATCCCCCTTGTTAGGCAGTTTTTGAAGCACTCTTGAAGATCCGGAATGGGGGAAACTTTTCTCAACATCTCTTGCCATTATGTTGCACTCCTAGACAAAATCCTCTCATCCTGTGTCCACCAAGGATAAGCTTTGCCCCTTTCCATTTGCCACTTTGTTTTATACAGTGCCAAAAATTGCATTAGGGTTTCCCATGTCATGAAGCAAGACCAAAGATTTGTTTAATGTCTTTTACCCTAAGGCAAGCTCATTGTAGTTTCCAGCATCTTAACAAAGTTGAGAAGTTAACTTGCAGCAATCAAGTTGCTGGGGATGCACTTTTTCTGCAGTATTTATTACCTCCTGACAGTGATTTTTGAAGTAGCAGTTACCTGAGATGAGAGAGGGTCTAACTGAAAACGCTGTAACACGATGAGTTACTTATTCTGGTTTACAGTTCCCTAGCTCTTCTCCTGCTACAAGCACCTGCTACTAAATTTCCTTACACAGAATATTCCTTGAATATTTTAGCATTGATTCACGTAGTGAATGGATTGTACCTTGCCAGCACAGTAAAAAGGCACCACAGAAACAATCCTTCCATCAGAAAGTGCTTGGGGAAGCAATGGAACACTTGAAAATACGACAGGATGTTCAAGAGTGATACAGGGCAAAAAGGATAACAACCTAAGCAGCACCTGACAGCAGAGTACAGTAACTCTGGCTTTACTGCTTAGTTTAACAACTAATGAATAATAACTATCAGTTACAATTAGACTGTATATTCTTGTGCACCTTTAAATCTATATGCTGTCTTGTTAGCCATACATTTCTATAATGATAACTGAACAAAAGTTATTTCAAGGTGCACAAAATCTACACATATCTTGTAACCTTCTTAAAAGTCTGCCATTATACACTAAAAAAACCCACTTCTTCAAACTTCAGTATTTTTTTCATCTTGTTTCTATCTAAGATATATTTTTTTTAATAACAGTATGAAGTTCTACTTTTCATTGTTATTCAGATATGAAGGGCAGCTGAGGGGGGAGAAAGGAAGCAGCCATTAGGTTTTTCTTAATAAGAAAATCACAGTATTGGCACCACTGTTAGTGCAAAGAGTCAGAGATTCCCAAGGGACTAACATTGATCTAAAAGCTTTTTCCCAAGCAGAGCTCTTCATGTGTTTGCTACCAGAATTTTCTTTTTGAATAAGCACTGCTTCAAATCAAAGTGTGTCTCCAGTGGGCTGGAAACGTGTTTGAAGGGTCAAATAGAAGTTCTACACGCAGTCAGCATAAAACTTCAGCAACAGAAAACAGACATCTCCGGCCAGCACAGAGGCTGAGCAATAGGACTTACTTCCTAGACCCCTTTTGGGTAGAACTAAGAAGGCTGTGCTACACTTGAGAATAAAAGAGCTGTTGCTTGCAGAAAACAGGGTTATCATCCAACCCACCAACATGTAAAAGTAACACACTAAGATGTACAGTACTGCTAAAATGATGTACATTTACATCATCTTTTAAGTATCAGTCTATTAACGCACATTCTACACACAGACACCAAAGTTCTACATTTACATGAAACTGAATGAGGAAGAGGTGGTGTCAGTTTTAGAAGCAGCTAAAATCTCACAATACAAACATTTTCCCTTCAATTTCAAGGCTGCAGTACATGGTAGTGTGTCTTCCTTCTTTGAAAGGTAATATAGACATCTTAAGATCATTTCCAGCTATATGTAAAAATTGAGAAGTTTGGCCTGGGCCATTCCCTGCTGCATACCTACAGCTGATTATAGAAAGTATTTCCAAAGGGAATGTAGACTAAACTAGAACACTACAGACATGCAGATTAGGGACTTCAAACATAGAATAAAGGGATCCCCAAAGCTCTGTCTGGTGGAGAAGAATATACTTTTAATCTACATCTACAAAATCGAAATACATCATTATTTTCCTAGTACACAGACCAGGGAAATCACAGATTCTCTAACTAGACATTTTCTTTTTCTACATAACTTTGGAACTGTCTTACAGATTTATTCTTTTTTTAACTCTGCAACACCAAAAACATTTTAAGAAGCTGCAGATGTATGTACCTGCACCCAGCTGTGCCTCTCTCCACATACAGGATGAACAACTATTTCAGCAACCATAATTAGATTCAGAGGGAGACAACAGAACCTGTCAAACTGAATTGTGCTCTTTAGTCCTTTCACAATATTACATTGTGAAAAAGACCATAAATTCCCCATGTATGCAAAATCAACCACAAAGTAAGGAAATTGTATCCAAAGGCAATTCGAGCTGCCTAGAAACCTAGCTAGGATAAGGGAACAAAACTAAAACCTACTCATTTAAATAAAACAATCAAACTTTTTCCATACATGGTGCTCTAATTTTAAAACTAACGCTTCTTCCACTCTCATCTGAGTCATGCTTATGAAAATGGAACAGGTGTCCCTGCACATTTTAAACATACATTAATAAGGTCTTACAAATTTCCAAAGTATGCAACATAATGTCTACTGGCATTTCCATTTCAATAACACAAAAGAGAAAAAAACACATCATAAAGTACACCATGGGAGATGTAAATCTGCATCTGATGGATACTGTAATTCAGTAACCAAAAAAGGTAAATAACCTAGAGACAGTGCTCTAAACATCTAACAAAACTTAATAGTATTAAATAATTTCTGCTCTTTGAAAAATCTTTTCAATTAGAAAAGTTTTTCATCTATCATTAAGAGTGTGGATGAATCAAAGTCTTCTAAAAACATACTATTTGACAGACCTCACTAGCAGTGTGCTTAACATTTTAAATATTTCCTTTAAATTTTAAGCCAGATGTAAATATAATTTATACTTTCTTCAGTAACAGCGGACATTAATTTCTGTATCTTTCCTCTTTCACGGATCTGTTTTGCTTCAAGACATAGAGTAACACAGGCATTCAGCGAGTGGTTTTATCTTATCTAAGCAAGAGGAGGTGGCAATGGAGTGGAGGAGGCAGAGGACTACCAATTTTATACCGAGTTTATACACTGAGTTTTATCAAAAGTTTTTGCTTCAATGCAGTGCTTGTATCTTGACAGAAAAATAACAGGTGTCAAAACCAAATGAATAAGAGACTTTTTTCCCTTTGCATCTACTGAAAACCCTTACATTCAGAGATAGTGTCAAGAAAAAAATACTGTTTTCTTGTCTTACTACAAAATGTTTCCTGTCATTTGGACTGTCTGAAAAAAAAAACCCAAAAAGGACATACACACTACAAGTTGTCACAGGACAAATCAACCTGCACCTGCATCAGCTGCCTCCTCTCTTCCTTTCAGAAAGAAAAAATAAAAAAACTATACACTCTGACAGATCCTTCTGCAAATTTAAGCTATTAGGATGGAGGACATCATATTTTCCACTAAAGTAATCCTCTGATGATCTCAAGGCACAGATGTTTTAATAATGTATCTAATTCCATAGGTATTGCATTACCTTTAATAAGCTTCCAGGATGATGCAGTTTGCTGAGTCAGCTGGTTAGCTACAGCTGTAACTTTTTGTTCAAATCTGGTCTCAAAGCTCTAGAGTCTGTTCAGCATGATGTTCAGATTAATTACCTCGTTGAATGTTCTACTTGTCTTATGAAAGAATGACACTGTGTCTATATTAGTGATAATCCCCGAATATATTCAGTGATTAAATAAATGCATTTACTACATCACTTAAACACTAGTGGCCTTAAATTCATGTTATTTCAAAGCTGCCCTGGAGAATGAATCTGGCCAGACTCCACCTACTTTTTTTGTATCACTTATACACTGGTACTACAGGCTCATATTAAACTAACTTCTTCATGAACTAAGATGTTTTGGAAAAGTACAGAATTAGCAAAAGTATTTTGACAGTTCTCTGAACTAAAAGGGTTGCCAAGCATCTGTACTAAATGGCCTGGAATCCTATAAAACTGACCTCCAGGACTGTCGGAACTCTTCAGTTTGGGGGAACCAACAGTTTACAAAGCCAACATGGTGGTATGGGATCAGGAATTAATTCTGTTTCCACCTTTAGTTTAAAAAAAACACCAAACACAACCAATGAAACAACAACAAAAAAAAAACCAAACACCAAACCCAACAACAGCAGCAACAAAAAGAGTCCTTTGAGGTTAATAATGAAGACAAAGGAAACAGTAGAAAGAAGAAAGCAAACAGGGTAATGAAATTGGAATAAAAGATAGAAGGTTCAAGAGATAACTGCCTGGAAGGATTCATGTGAAAGGAAAAAGCCGAGTTTCCTTCCAAAAACAGCAGGGAAAATATTTGGGCCCACTACCCAATAAAATCTAATGTCAGTTATCCAAACGTTTAAAATAAATTTTGAATAGCACTCTAGATCTATTATAAATAGTACTATAAAAAGCACAATGTCCCTTAACAAGAATAAAAGGTCACATGTATGAAAAGAAAGCAATGAAACCCAGTAACATTTATCAACATCACCAAAAATACTACATGCTTTCAAAAGGACTGAAATACGCACTTTTAGCCACAAGTAATTTACCAAATTGGCAGAGCTAAATTACATTTCATCTTTTTTCCTTTTTCCCTTCTTAAACAACCTGTATGCATTTTCGATGGTGATTTTATTCTTAATCACATTCCTCACAAAAAAAAAAAACCAAAAAAAAAAAACTCAGGTCTGCTTGACACCCAGACATTTGCACTGCACTGGGCTGGGACCATACCAGCCAAGAATAACTTAGGCCATTGAATTATTTAAGCAGTTGTTCGCACTCAATTAGATTTTCATGAAAGGTTAAGTAATAGACTGATTCACAGAAACCTCTTCATGTTTATGGGCGTATCTAACGTAATACATGGAGGTATTTAAAATTCATTCTTTTGAGTGACTAAGCTGATACAAAGTACTAACATATCTAGTCACAAAGAAACACCACAAAACCAATTTTAAGCTTCAAATTCCATTTTCTACATTTCTAATCCTAGCAGATTTCATTTAAAAAGAGCATGAAAATATCTGTGCCCAAAATATTCCATTTGTGAACTAAAACCTACTTTCAAAATAGAATGTTAATTTCCCACCGTTAATGGGAAACTGGAGAAAAATACCAAATGCCCATATAAATACATATGCATAGGCAAACTTTTTTATGTGCCATAAACAAACTGATTTAATAAAGCATTTTAATGGAAACAGGCCACACAAAGATGCGATTCTTATCGAGGAGAGGCTATGCCTCCTTCCTACTGCATGTTTCCCCAACTATTTATCATCATCATGGGGCTACAACGAGCAAAGCAAAGAAGTGTTCTTTTGAACCAGACTTGGTTTACAGAGTACTAACTCCAGATGAGTTTCTATCTGATTTACTTTCCCAAAGTGTCACAGAGCCTCTGTAACGAAATGCTCCATGGCTGCAAAACAGAAAATATTAAAAAAAACCAACCAAAAAAACATTAAACATGTTCCCTGCCATCAGGAAAAAGAAAGCATTCCTATCGTAAAACCAATAATTAAAGAATACAGGGTAACACAGTATGTTCAGAGACTCTGATTTCTTTGTTTTAAGGAATATGAAGACTAGGCAACACAGGGAAGAATTTTAATGTGGAAAGACCTTAGAAAAGTCCTGAAATAAAAGTTGACATTGCGAAGTAATGAGAACAGCACATATGCTCATCTGAGTACAACTTCCAGAGGAAAACACACATTCCTCACTTTTTTCAGAACCTCTCCTTTTCAGCTGATGAGGAAGATTTTCTAATGTGTATTTAACTGCTAACCCTTACCATCTGTTACAGCAAAAAATCAAATCAAGTGCATAAAATAAGAACGCGTATATTTAAAGCAAAACTAGTTAAATGGAAAGCAATTTTAAATACTTAAATTTGCACAGATAATCATGATTCCAAAATTACAACAAAATTGCTCAGCAGGTTATTCTCTTCTATAAGGAAAGTTTCATTTTATTGGAAAGACTTCAACAGTCCAGAGACGGAATCCAGGAAGCTGCAAAGCAACCTCGACCCAAGTCACACATTTGTTCTGACATTTTACATTTCTTCCAGAGTTAAGAAGAAAGATCATACAGCCTTTTAATTTTCCTAACAGGTGGTCTATACTACGGAGTCTTTCCTCAACACATCTGGGAGAAAGCTGCCCTCAACTGGAAATCCATATCACTACTACATGTGCTGTTTCAAGAGATTTTTCACTAAGACATCTCTTACCATTTCTTCACAACAGAAAAACAAGCTTGAAGAGTAAAACTTTAAAGCCATGTAAGTGTCTATGATTTTCAAGTACTTGTGTGGAAAGTGTCTTCTTAAGTTTGGAAGTACGGTACTTATTTTCTCAAGAAAATCTTAAACAAACATGAAAGAAAAACATTTAGGACCAAGACTCATGTGTTGAGATACCTTCGCATGCTCAGAAATGCAGGATAAAATCTGTACTAGCCCACACAGGCTCGGCAGACACACTGGGGGGGGGGGGGGCGGGGCGGGAAGAAGAAGAGGAAAAAAAAAAAAGAAAGCTACCATCCAACTCAACTACATAATTAAACTAAACCCTGAACATGGTGAAAAACTCTTTATTATGAACAAGATTCTGATCACCATGTGCACACTCCAGCACAATAAAAGTTGAATAATTCATAATCATTTTCAAAGAAAAAGTATGCATCACTCAACTTGGGGGAAACACAGGGGATTTCACTGGTATGATTTTTCTTTAGGGACAATGACAAAGTGCCGCTCACCAGCAGGAAACTGAAGCACTGAACTGTGTTCCATGTGCCATAAATCAACACTGCAGCCTACAGGATGTCTCACTGGTACCAACATACCATCAATTTTTCAATAACCTCCTTAAATAATGGAATATGTGAGCGGCGACAACAGTAATGAAAAATGAAATGTTTTGCACGCCAAAGACTCTAGAATAACACAGTTAATATGTTGCTTCTACAGTTAAAGAAGCTTTTTTAATACAAAATCTTTTCCCCAAAACCCCAGCATGTTTTACCACAAAACAATCTGGATAGCCTTTGAAGTATGCAGTCTTTGAGCTCTGCCGCAGCTGTTTCTAAACAACCTGGTTCAAAACAGGGTTTCTTTTGTGGTTTTAAAATTAACCAAGACAACAGCTTTCTGTGTTACAAGAACTGCTTGTACATTCACCCTAGGCTATCATTACACTTTCACGTTCCAGTGAGAGAGCAATCCTTCACATAAAGAAAGCTCTCCAGAAAAATTTATTCTTAAAAGGATTGTTTAGATCCTGGTCTGGAATCAAAAACAAAATTATAAAACTGTTAATGAATGAAGTCAGCATCCTACACTGCCATCCTCTTCTTCACCAGTCAGAAAACAAGCTCAGTCATCTTTGACCTCTTTTTTTTTTTTTCAGAATAGAGATAAAAAAAGACAGGGTTGTCTTAGTGGCACATCAGCAGTGAAGCACAGTACCATCTGGGAAAACTGATTCAAACAGACGTGCAGTGTAGTCCTAGGCATGAGGCCGACCAAGTCCATGAATGCTCACACAGTAAATGAGGGCAGGCAGATGCCTGTCGTGGGGAAACTACTGCAACAGTGGGACGGTAACAGGTTTCAGTTTTTAGTCCTCTATTAATACTAACAAGGAAAATACTTTTAAATTTATATGAGGCATTTTACACCTGTAGGAATTGTGTAATTTTAAGAAAGATTAGTGTTCTCTTTACTTTCTCAGAAAGATTAGTAAGTTTTCCCCTGTTATACAGCAAATCAGTGCACGTAAAAACCTAAGACACTTTCTCGGCAACAGCCCTGTATTATATGTAAGACGTTGAGCTCCAAATAGGTAATTACACAATGATAAATTATGATAAGAGGGAACAATATCAGCTCCGGTTCTTCGACATACCCAAATCCTGTCATTTGGAAAGTAGGATCACTAAACAGAAAAGTCAGTAGAGTTCCAGACTTAAGTCAAAGAATGAAGCAAATGTTAAAATACAGAAATGCAAAGTGATAAAACTTTCTGCAATCATGACAATGCAAATGACCCTCGCTAATGTCACTAATACTAGAAACACATACTTCAGTCAGCAGCCATTAAGGAGGGAACAATAAGCAATTAATCTCACACAGCAAGAAGCTATTCAATGGCTTTACTGAATGAAATTTTTACAGCAATCTGCCAAAGTTAACTAAGTATATAACACTTCTATAACAATACAGAGATAAAATAGCGTTCAGCAGATAAAAGAGCACAAATAAGAACGAGTCATAAACTGTTTCCTATCCCACGAAAAGAATCTGATGCCAGGAAGGAAAACCTGAAAGCAGGATCCCTAAAAACCACAAACATTACCATAAATCTGCTGACCTCATTGGAACTGTGCTAAGTTATGCTAAGGAGATGTTTTTCTGGTTTGGGGTGTGGGTTGGATTTTTTTTTTTTTTTAATTAAGTATTCTTTCTTCTCTATCTGACCTTACGCAACTTGGACCATCTTTTTTCCCCACCAGTAATTTCTTGATACACTTTCACCACATATATTACACATACCTGATTCTTAGGAAAATAATTTCTCACCTCATGATCAAAAACAGGAAGAAAAAGCTGAAAACAGTTTTAATTGTAGCACACTGCCAGCTGGCTATCATCAAACCAAGTGGCTTATTGGTAAGCCAAAATCAGAAATCTTATGTTTTGTGCAAGTTATTTGTTTCAAAACATTTTTGCTAAAAACAATCCACTAATGAGCTGTGAACTTAATCAAAATGCAATGAATACTCTTTAGAATAATATGCCATCTCACCAATTAAATATTATCACCAAGAAGCTTGCTTACCCACTTAGCAACTAAGTCTAAGGCATAATTTTCTAAGACATGATTTGGTAGGCTTCCTGACTTTCCAATGAAGCAGAATTTCTCTGCATTTAAAATAGCCTAAGTATTCCTTTCAATATATTCAATATTCAGTTTCTGGTACATACTGTTACAGAACACCTAAATACATGCTTTCAAGTATATTTCATCTCACATATATTGTTTTTCACACCAGAAGGAGTCCCATCCCTGCCACATCAGGCAGCAAACCTCTCAGAAATGCCAAAGCGACCAGGAACTCTGCAGGTTGCAATGGTTCAGAACAACAGCAACGCCAAAGTAACCTGTGCAAGATAAACCTTGTTTTTAAAAAGAATGTTGGTTATGTATATTTTCCCCTATTAATAACTACTGTTTTCTATCCCGCTTTCTCTCCCCTTCATCAGAAGCTCTTGAGGAAAATCATGTGTTGACTGTAATTGTTATTTACTATTTGGACTATATACTTCACAGAGTGTAAACCTCTAGACTGCGAAAACTCAATCTCAGTGCAGTTACTACTTAAATGGTAGGAAAAATATGCAAGCAGAAAGTATTAATTACAAGGGAAAGTGAAGCATGTGTTAACTAGATACAACAATTCAGCTTGCAGCACTTTGACAAGTCAGAGCTCAGAAGTGAGAAACAGTAATAGATTTTTAGTTTATTTTCCTGATGCTGTATGCTCAGGGTATTTAAACTAACAGCATAATAAAATATTAAACTGCACAGCTCTCAGGGTGTGAAGTTCACAAGCAAAACACTCATCTGCCAGTATGGCATATAATTTTTTTAGACATAATACCCAATAATCTGCCACAAACTGTCGCTACAGATTCTACTTTATACGATGTGCAGATGCTACCATAAAGTGTATCTGCTCTATGTAAAAAGCAAGTGCCACAGGGCACTTCAATAATTGCATATCCCTTGCTGGTCACTGCAGCAGTTCAGTACACCACGGAAAGTATATTTGTTCATTCTTTTCAGGCAGTAATTCAAATAGATAAGGTGGGACCCAAATCACACCTAGGAATTTCCCCGGAGCCACCAGCCCTGAACTGCTAGAACACTCGGCCACAACGGCCCTGGTGTACTTGAGGAGTGGCTGTGTGTAAAATGTCTGGTTGCAATAACTAACAGAGCAAACAGCTCCTCCATTCCCACCATTTCTGCAGGACTCCACAGAACAAGAAGTCAGAACACTTCATTCCTTTCATATCACCTCACACAAATTTCCATTCACCCAGAATATTCACCTGAGTAACTCCAGTTTATTTGGTTAATAACTGGTAAAAACAGACTCAGTTAACAATGCTGCAATTTCATACTAACAGCTTCATAACATAAACCATATTTATGTTTATATAAAATGATATATAAAAAGATCAGGATTTCCAAACGAGTATCTTTATAGATTCTTACATTAGGGTTAACCACTGAATCACATGCTTTTAAAAAGCATAGTAATGTTTCATCCCTGAGACGAAGCTCTAGCAGCAAAGCAGTAAAAGGGATGCTCATGCTCCCTTCCTTAAGCGAGCCTGCCTGATGAGCCAACTCAGCTCAAAAGGCCAGCAGAAAACCTGGGGAAGCGGGAGGAAGGATAAAAACTTTTCCTTTGTTCTGGAGATCTGAATCAGTTGACACAAAATTCAGAGCAGCACAAGAACAATCACAAGGAAAAGGGGAAGAACGTCATCGTTCAGTAGCAAGCTGCTGGATCGTCTCCTCTAACTTTTCTAAGCATACCTAATTGTCTCTTATTTCCCAGAAACCAGGAAAATTACTCCATAACCAGGGCGTATCTCTAGGATACTGTCATATTATTTAAGAAAGAAAATATGTATTTTGTGCAACTATTCAGATTGTCAGTTATCAACTCCCAAAGATAAAATTTCTTCCTTGATGTAGCCCAACATTTTTCTTCGCATGCCTTGTGAATAACATGTGGATGGTTAACACTGAAATTAGCCATCAGTAACCAAGCAGTGGGGAAAAACCCCCAAACCCCAAACAACTCAAGAGGTTAAAAAATCCAAAGTGAAAACATTATAACAAATTATCATAAAACAAGAATCAGCTTTAAAATTTTAGGATATTTTCAATTATTCCTTTGGTGCATAATTCAGCAGCATTCTGGTTTTCTTATTTCCAGGCTTGCTCCAGCCTCTATAATTACACACAAAATGATCTTGCCAGGGTGTGAACTGCCAGCTCCATCTTCAGATTTAGTCTGGCAGAGTAACTTGATTGAACTGATGACATGAAAGGATGTGGCTTGCCAGCATAATTTGAGGATAAAGGTTATATATGTGGTTACAGAAAAAGTCTTATTTTAATTATTTTTACATGAACTTTACTATTCTTTCAGCTACTGTTCTTCTCTTTGTACTAGTATCATCACAAGTCTTCAGTGCCTGAGGCAAAGAAAACAGCATCGTGATGGAATGGTTGAAATCTTCCATCACACAAAATGATTTTTACATGTGTGCCGCTGTGCCCAAATCAATGGGAAAAACCAAAACTGTAGACTTCAGAAATCATGTTAAGATTTACAGGAGCTATTGTAGCTCTCAGAAGACACCTCAGATAATGTACACCAAGCCTGAGAATTGTTCTTTCAGATGAATGCAAGGGCCCAAATAGCCAGACAGTTTATATTGCGGACACTTAAATGTTTAAATGACAGAAAAATAGAGAATAAAACTCAAAGTAGATATTGTATACGATTAATGGGAGAAAAAACCACTACCACCATAAAACATGAAGAAGCTGAGAAAAAGATCAGAGAGAAAACTACCAGTGCAGAGTAAGAGTGAAAAACAACCAATGAAGAAACAATAGTGGACATCAAGTAAAACAAAATTCTATCTACATTTATTAGGTACAAATGTTGAAATGTATAGATTTTGAGTCATTAGAACTTGGCTTTTTTAGATGATTTTGTCCCAAAATTATGCCCCATCGGACAAAACCCACTTTACTAAGACTTTCATCAGAGTAAGGCAAAAGATACAGCTTCAGAATCTGGCAATAAGCCTTTCTTTTCAAAGAAAAAGAAAACAAACATACAGGGTCACTTCAGTGTCATGAGCTCTACACCTCAGCCCTCTGCAAGCACGGAAAAAAACTCCAGTGACTTCCAGGGGGCATTGCAGAGAGTCGTTAGCGCCAGGAAAGAGACACAGAGTGCTTCCAACATGTTGTTTAATTAGTCTTCCATCATTTCGCTCTACTTTTATTGTTAGGTACTTGCACATAATTTGAGATAGCAAGGATAACAGAATTCTATTCCCTGAAGTATTTTCATGTTTTTAGGGGTGCTATTACAGTATGTAAGAAACGTTGCAGCTGTTTGGCTCAAACAAATAAGGCTTCTGGAGTAAGAGAATGCCTTTCCCTTGAGACTAGAAAGCAAATGCTGTGCAGAAACTGAGTATCATTATTAATTTACAATTATGTCGTAACCTACCCCTGATATGTCAGCCTCCTTTCTTTTCATCCCAATGACTGTGATGTTGGATATTAGCTATAGTTAAAACATCTAAAACTAGATGACATGTTGAAACACTCTGTCTCCTGTATCATTTTAAAGCTGTAACAGCATAAATGACATTTTCTAACATTAAAATGATGCAGAACGTTAATGCTTATGTAACTTCAAAGAGCACATTTCTGTCACAAAACCTACTTGGTATGAACAGATCCCTACATCCTGCAACTATTTACACACAGGAGTAAATCCCTTCCTCAAAGTACTCCTTCAGCTGTCAACAGGAACAGCAAGGAGACTATTACTCTTGTTAAAGCATTTATCCATGGTTATAATACCCAAATACACCTAACAGAAAAATTTAAGCCATCTCATGGAACCCACCTGATGTTACTATATAATCCCTCACACAAGCACTCTGTAATCAGTGCAACTGTACCACAGAGCAACCATCTGTGGTGCAAGTAACTATTTTCCTATTTAATTTCAAAATCACCTTTTAACTGCATAAGCATAATGGTTTCCAATTTTTCCTCCATGCACATTACAAGAAAAAGACACTGTGGAATGTTTATCTCTTATCTGGATATTGTCATTTTACTGTCTCAAACTTCTTAAAACAAGCTTTTCACTAGGGAGGAAATCAGTCAGCATCAGACCTAGTGGGGAAACCCTGCACTTGCTCAATGTCTATGGCTCTTACATAGTTCCAGATGTTCAGAACATTAATAATGCACTAACTCAAAACCTCTTTTTGAAACTTTAGAATGTGCAAATTGCATTAAAACCTCTTTGCCCTCATTAATGGTATTGTTACAATCCCAGTACTCTGGAAAATGTTTTTTGGCATTTGTTTAACTTCGTGATATTGCCATTTACTCATTTTAACAGCCAGTGCTCAAATCTTAATGCTTTTAATAGGCCTGGCTAAACAGACTACCATCTTTTGCAAATTTATTGAAGTAATTTATTAAATAAGTAAAAGTTGTCTGAAGGAGCGTTGTTTTTTTTTATTGATGGCAGGAAAAAAATGGGTTTCTCAATTTATTTACAAAACTGTTTCAGGAAAGTTTCAGAAATTAAAATATTCTGGTCTTTTTTCAGTGTTATGACCAATTCATTTTCTGCCACTCCGCCACTACTTCTTAAAAAAAGAAACTTCTACCAACATCATACAAATCTCAGTAAGAAAAGGGGTCTGTCTTCAACTAAGAAGAGCCAGACACTCAGAATTAATACTGAAACCGTATCCCTTCCTCAGCCTGTCATATATAGGGGTGGCACGTTTACGTCCAGGAGAGGAGACAGTATATTCAAGGACTCAGGCTCACATCCAGCGCAGGGGCACTGCTGTGCTACGGCACCAGAGTGCAATAGTCAGAGGGTAAACTGAGGTCCCTCCTGTTTATTCCAAATAACTACCTACACCGAACCTGAAGGTTCTCAGTCTGTTTGAAAACAGCACGGGTTACATCTATTGCCACGCTCTGCACTGCTCGTAGCGTTAATTAATATTAAGGCCTGCTTGCCTAAAGTTGTGTAATACTGCCAAGAATGGTTTGTCAACAAAACGGTAAATAGCACTTGTCTGCAACCTCACTAAAGCTTTGATTGATACCTTAAACACGGAAAGGGAGCCAAGACAACAAACAGAAGTGTTCCAGACCAAATAGATTTACTGTCACCCAATCCTGTCCTCACCATCAGCCAAGAGAAAAGGAAAATGAGAAGAGATTCACAGAATTTAAACTCTGAACTCGCAGCTATTAAATTTATGAGATACACAGAAACTCAAATGTGAAAGTCAGTGTTTATTTTTTGCAAGTGACAAAAGTTACTATGTACGTATCATTATAACCCTACCCCAAAATTCTCAAGGGAAACTGCAAATGCTGTGCAGCATTAACTGGTCTGTATCTACACATTAATAGTTCCACTTTCCTAACCAACACAGTATGCGGCAATGCCAATTTACGATCACAGAGTGGTTTGGGTTTGAAGGGCCCTTTACAGGCCATCTAGTCCGACCCTCCGGCAGCGAGCAGGGACACCTTCAGCTGGAGCAGGCTGCTCAGAGCCCCATCCAGCCTGGCCTTGGATGTTTCCAGGGATGGGCACCCACCACCTCCCATGGGCAGTCTGTGCCAGTGTCTCACCACCCTCACAGTTAAAAATTTCTTCTTGGTATCTATTCCAAATCTACCCTCTGTGAAGTTCAAGACCATTACCCCTTGTCCTACCGAACAGGAACAAAACTCAAACCCACTCCTTAATATAGGATGTATGAGAATCTTCTGTAGCATATACCAACTAAACTTACTAGAAGTTGGGGGGGGGGGGGGGGGGGGGGGGAGAGTCATCCACAAGAAGTGTTCTAGGAAACAAATGATTTAGACCACTTTGCTCTGAAGTTACTCTTCAATAACCCTTAGAATCATTGCAGTACACAGCACTACACAGCAAAAACTCTAGAAGGCTCAACAATTTTCCAGTAGATATTGTTTAGTTGTAAGAAAGCCTTGCTACTTTTTCATTATTCTCCACAAAGTTCTCCTAAAAACATTAATTTGCTAGAAGTTATATATACAAAAAGAATCAATGTTAATACAGTGTAAGAAACACTTAAAAATTCTGCATTCGTTTTCTTTCCCATTTCTATTATCTTCACTACTTTTGTAACTAATCATTCAGAGATAATATTCATGTAACACCACAGCTGTAAACCTCAAACAACTGTCACCTGCATTTTAAAGCTGTAACAACTGGTATGAAAAAAAGTCTTTTTTACAGACATTTGAATGCAAATACTTCATAGATAGTATAGCAAACAATTTTTGAAGCATAGATTTAGATCATTCAGCCACTTCTAAAAGATTCACAAGACAGACAACAAAGCAGTTACTATTTCTATCTTTAAAGCTAGTATTTCTTGAAATCCTCTTCGCTTTTCCAAGACATTTCCCTCTACAAAACTATTTGACACAGAAGCAAAATGGACAGCAACATTATGCAAATACTGAGTAAAACTACTACTTCACCTGAAAAGTTAAAGCTTTGTAAAGGAAAGCAGATACAAAAGAAACATATTCATCCGAATCAATAGAGAACACCACATCATAAAGGTGTAGGAGAAAAAGAAAGAAGTGTAAACAAATTTTGGATTCTCAAGAATACTGATCAGTTCATAAGTTTTAGCGTTGAAAACAGTCACTCAAACCCTTTTGAGCAACTACACTATTTTAAAAATTGTACTTCCAAGTTATGGCTCAACAATTAGCAGATAAAAATTAACCCAACAATGCCTCATAGAAAAAAAAAAAAAAAAAAAAAAAAAAAGGCCAAACCCCAGACCAAAACCCACCACCATTAACATTATTGTCCAAAGCTCATTTTGGAAAAAAGCTACTAAAGAAAGGTCAGTTAATTCATCATGATGGATTATCACTAAAATTTATAAGCATTAGCATTTTTCTCCTTGCTGGATACCTTGACTTTGATATGACACATATTGAATGAATCATCTAAGATGCAGGCACCAGGCAAGATATATCTTAATGCAGACAGGTCGGCAACATGAACCCTAATGGTCCTTATCTTAATCTTGTTTAAAAGCATCCTAGATTTCTGAGTAATCTTTTCACCTTCTGATATTCTCTTTTATAGAGTGTTTTTGTTGGAGTTGCTACTGATTTTCACATAAATGCATTTTTGTTGCATAGTATCACCAGTTTTAGTAGCCCTAAAATTATCTATGTTTGCAATTTAGTAAGTGTTAAGATCAAGCTTATTTTAAAAAAAAGAAGTCAATGTGCCAGAACTCCAGTAATGACAATAAAATTTGTATGTTATTGTAGATTACCCCATTCATGAAACATGGCATCACAGCTGTTCATAACAGACACCTATCAAATGTGGAGATGCTTATCATATGCATTGTTTTCTTCTCATCCATATATTTTCCATTGCATTATTAACCTTGATATTTTCCATATGTATAATTTAAACAGTCACTCTTCAATGAAAAATATGTTTATTCAAAATCCTCACTGAGATAAAGGGAAGTTTCTCTCCTACTGCTTTTTTCCATATTCATATTGCATCTAGTACACAGGGATAACGAGGTGGCAGACTTTTCCCACAAAACAGCACTGAGCTCTTTCTGCTACAGCTGCTTCAGTTAAAAAAAAAAACAACAAACCCAACCAACAGGGGATGATGGAAGGGCACAGAGAAAGATAACTGGTGAATTATTTTTAATTCAGGCTTTTTTGCAGTAACAGCAGTTCATACATTAGGTAAAAAGGTCTTTGGAAAGTACATTCTCAGCCTGACAAAGTATCTTCTTAAACTGTTCATTAGGAAAGGATGTAGGCTTACAATGCTCAGACTTTAAATTCTTAACAAAACAGCTGAGTAACATTTCACAGCCTATCTTGTTGTAAGGGGCGCTCCAGAGCAAAATACAGACAAGTGACTACCACTTCTTCCTGGCAGTAGACAGCTTCTTCAAAGAAATCTAGAATCTCCCAGGAAATAATCTACCTGAAGAAACACTAACAAGAGAAAAATGCAAGCCATTAATGGATGCTTTCTGCACACGTTAGCACTGGAAGAAGTATGTGACTAAAATGGTAGCTCCTGCAGCAAGGTACTCTACTGACATTTATAACATTCATCTCAGATGTTTTATAAGCATCATCCAGTTTTCTCATTTTATTATTAGGTTAATGTGGTGACATTTAGAGATTTTCACTTGTCCTCTATTTATTTGTGCATGGAAACTTTCTAGTAGGTTGGTATCTTCTAGGTGAGTATGAGGTATCTTTTTCTATTATATACTTCAGAAGTCTGAAACAAATCATTAAATTTCTGCCAGAGCCTTTTTTTCCAGCTTTAACATGAATACAGGGGTCATCACTTTCATCAGGTATTAGTGTTCACTTTTTTAATGTGTACAAATCAAGCTGAAATTCTAGACAAAATATAGAGAAACAAATATTACTCATAAAAAGCCCCTTAAAATTCTAGACTGAGAATCTCAAATGGTATCATTCATTCTATTTCTGCCATAAATTTATTTTATTTCCAACATCACATAATGAAGTTTTGAACAACAGGACAAGCAGTAAGAGAACACTGCTTGGGTGCTAGGCCTAGGGTCCCAACATCATCCTTTGCAAACAGTCTCAGGCAGCATCCCAATTTCTGCTTCCTATGACCCTCTATTCTTTCTATTCCCATAGACTGAGGCCAAAAAGTGTTGATTTACCATTCTTTCAACAAGAAAGAACATATACTTTTATTGTAGCAAAGTCAATAAAAGCCTACGAAATTCAAAGTGAAGGGAATTGAATGAAAGTACAGTAAGATGCTATTTCTGTCTCTTGCACTCTCCTTACATACAAGGAAAGTAACATACAATTTACCAACTGATTTAAATTTGTAAAGGGCTTTCCAGAAAAATAAAATTAACTATATTTACAAAACGAAATAATATAGATAATTGTCAAAGAGGTTTTCAGGCAAACAGGTAAAAACGTGCAGTGTGAGTGCTGGAAGTTGGGTACTGAGACAGAGCCATCCAAGGAGGGCTTCTGTTGGAGGTGCACAGCAAAGGACATCTTTGCCGAGCCACAAATTCTTAAAACTAAGAGAGGATGTTGCACTGAAAAATGCACCTGTAAGTGTAACCAAACTGAAATCCAATGTACAGGCCTACATTCAAGTTCCATCAAATTACCTGGATAGATAGGAGTAAAAATTCAGAGCACTGCCCTCAGCCATCCAGAACATTTAAAAAGACTGCATTTTTCACTTATTCCAAAGTTGAAACTCCAATTCATTAAACAGGTTAAACCCCTGAAAAATCTGTTTGACTCATAATTGTTAATTTAGTGAGGTACACGACCATGTATATTAATCAGATCTTGATAGCCTTGAACATTTCCTTTAAAAGCTGCAGTTTTTTAAAAAGACATAGCAATTCCCCCATTAATATCTCTGAAAATCAGCTTTGAAACACAAATGTGCAGGTAAGCAATATTCTGTATGATGATGAAAGAAAAATACCTTGTTTTCCCTGTAAATATGCTTATGCCTACATTATTCTATGTTTTCAACATATTAATCCCAGACTTAAAGGCAACCCAATCCAGAATAAAACAAGTAGAAAGAAAAAGGGCATCTGTAGAAAAATATTGGCAATGTGATTTTAAAATATCATCCTTCAATTGTCTGCAATTTATATTTATCAATACTTGCGCTAGGATCATGGAAGTGTTCCCACAAAGAAAAAGAAACACTCAACGTGTTTAGCTGGATGACCTTTCAGTAAAACATAAGGGCAGTGGGAGGGGGAAGGGTACCAGAGCTGTCCAGCAATCTCTTTTCTTCTTTATTAAATGTCATTACAAAGTCTCTCTATACTTTCAATTCAGATTACTATTCTCATAAAAACTTTCATAAATATTTGTCAGGTCTGCATACATAAGATCAACTATCATGTACTGTTCATTATACACTTTAGTAAAAGAATAATGATACTGAAAACTGAAATACGTTCCCATTTAAATTCTTAAATAAATTCAGCGCAAAATTTATTTTCGTATAATTAACTCTGCATATATGTGCCTAGTTTTGTGAGCTAGATTAAATAAACTTGCAGTCAGTAATCTGCTTTTTTCAGTGACTGCACATTACCTGGTGCAATGTGGTCACCTAATGGTTACTGTCAGTAATTGCACCGATGACTGCAATACTTTTATTGACACCCAGCAAAGAAAAAACCCTCGCCTCTTCAGTCAAATAATAAAACTAATGTGAAGGTTTTGTAAAAAATAAAAAAGTCACTTTCATTTCATTTTTTAAAATAGTCTCTGTGAAAGAAACTTAAAGATGAGGGAAATGGTGTGAAACCTTTTCCCTTTTTTTCCCATTATGTTGGGGGTTTTGTTCATTTCATAGGAATTTCTGGGGTTTGTTTTTAGAGAGGTTTGGGGTTTTTTTTTGTTGAAAAGATTCTTTAACATCATAAATGATGGTTTAAGATAAAAAAAGTCACATTCTTGCAAGCATTACAAGAAAAATGGGCATGAATTGCAAAATTATATTGCAGCTTTATATTCCTGTTCCTCACAGCTGACCATAAATAACAGTAAACACTAGTAGACAAGAAAGCAGAACTATTGCGAGGTATAGATTAACCATAATTAGGTATCTGTTGCCAGTGAAATTAGATATTACATAATTTGAAATTGAGAAATTTGATTCCTTTCAGCCAATGCCAGTGAGCATTTCTCCCCTGCCTCAAGAAAAATATACTAGAATCTCTAATGCAGTGAAATAGAACAAGAAACAAGGGAAGAAGAAATTAACTGGATGAATACTGCATTCAAATAGCACACAAAGAACATGCAAAGGCATTCTTGCTGCCTAGTTACACACAAAGTTTCCTTTCATGATGTGTGCTTACATGGAAATTTTTTTTCTTTTAAATACTTTCAAAGCCTTCAGAAAACAATTTAAGAAAAAAATGCAGATCAGTCAGGCTTCTTTTTTTTTTTAACTAATTGAAACAATTGTACTCATTAAGATACAGATGTCTGTTGAAAAGAAATATGAACATGTTCTCTCATGAAAACAAACTTATATGCCAGCCAATATGAGATCCAAGAAATTACAATACAATATAATCACAATGTATCACTACAAGTTTATTTTATAAGCGTTTACACATGTCAATACATAAAACAAAATATTGTACAGTACATTTTCAAGCAGAGTGTGTGTGGTTTCAGGAGGAATACGAGTTAAGATTTCCTTACCTTATAGGATGGCAAAAAGCACAAAACACCTTGGCCAACTGTCTGACACACTGAAAGCAGCAGTGCTCCCACCTCGTCTTGGAACTCAAAGGTCTCTGCATGCTGGAACGTGGCACACAACTTCCGACCATTAGGGCCTGCTCCAACAGTGCCAACCCAAACCTGGCGTGTTTCATACTAAAAAAGTTAATTCTCAAATATGCAACACAAACAGTATTAAATTACATCAGGTTATATAATGAAATTTTAAGTGTGAAGGAAAATATCCAGGTATTTCTAAACAAATTAATTCCAGTACTTAAAAACAGAAGAGAAAGTGCAATAACTTATATAAGATGGCTATTACCAAAATAGCATGACTTCAACTTTTCCTGGTAGGTGTCTAAAAATTGCCCCTTTTTCCATTTTACTTTATGTGTATAAATATATACTATACAAAGTACTTTAATGTACTTTACAAGTGCTTTAAAATGCAAACAATCGTCTGTCCTGTACATTTCTTTTTACTTACAGAATGATTTTATCATCACTTTTATTTGCAAGTTATTGTTTCTTTTACAATGGTCAGCATTACACCTCAGGAGAGGGAATGATGATGCAAAAGTTTACCTGTGAGTTCCGAATAATGTGATTTGCCTCCAACTGAATAGAAAACTTCAAGCCAAGCTCTGAAGAAAATGAATCCATCGGAGAAAGTGTACCAGATGTCAGAACAATTGTTCTAACACCTCGTAGGTCTGAAAAAGCCTAGGTTGGAGAAAGAAAAGAAGGAATTTCTTTTCAGAAATTTTCAGAAAAATTTTCAGAAAATCAGTACAATCACTTTAAGATATTGTATGTATTTCTTATCACCCATATTACTTAAGGGCCTTCTACTTCACACTCAGCTTACCACGGCAGGATTCAAGCACCAGAAATTAAGCATGTGGACTTCAGTTTTCTGCCGCAAACTCCTTTTACGCTTGGGCCGTGCAAAGAAGGCACCTGTATCTGAAACATCAAGTTGGTTTTCCTCCATCCAAGCATAAGTTTGTTGTAAAGCAACTCTGTAGTCATCTGCATACCTATATAGAAATATCAGTAAAGTACAATTAAACAATCAAACCCTAAGTATTAAGGTCATACAAAGCAAAGACAGTGTCGCTACAATGCATTTACAATTTAATTATAAAAAATAATTTCACACTTTCCAAGAAAACCAGTGAAACATTACAATAATTAATATTTTAAAATAAGGCTTAAATAATAAATTTTTAGTAACTGCTGGCATTAGTAGTCAAGATATCAAGACATTCAAAGAGTAAGAGCTAAATGGAAAAACAAAACCTATGCATATTTAACTCGGCAACACATCAAGAAAATTTACACCTAACCTTCAAATACATTTCTTCAATATTTGAATTCAGTTATGAATGAAAAAAATGATTTGGTAGTGTTTAAATTCTTCCCACATCAATAGATTTTCCAAAGCTTTTGGAAATGTTAGTTTTGCTCAGAAGCCAGACACCATAACCGAGATGTTCACAAATGAAAGAGGCAGTTTGGCAACGCAGCTGAATTAAACACCACCACACAGCTCAGGCTATGTATTTGCACTGACCTGCTATTATCTTTAAAAAGACACAAAAGAACCATGAATAACCCTTTCAGCACAATCTGAGTTGCAGGGCTCACAACTGGTATCTCAATAAGTTCCTCTTTACCGAGCACTGATACTTTTTCTTCTTTTTCCAGGACTGTAGCAAGATGCTTCTGTAAGAGACAAACAAATTCCACATTAACAACATTCTAAATATCTTCTCAAAAAAAAAAAGTGAATACAGATACAAGACTACCAGCACACTGTTGTAAAAATTCACCTAAGATACCTATAAAGTCAGACTGCAGGCAGAACTGGAAAGGAAAAGTAGCAATGCGTTTAACATATTTGGCTTACACAGAAAGGAGAAATAAACTTGAAAATAGGATAAATACATTTCAACAGTCAATAAAAGCGCAGATGAATAGAACAGACAAAACTATAGCTGACTCAGTGGTTCACCTTAAATAATTGTAAATGATCAATTACATCCTTTAAAACACTGATACTACCCAGATTCCAGTAGCTCAAGTGGATTACTCCTGGGTTTCATCAGGTATCGTTTTCAGACAGCTTTTCAGTATGGCAGTAAATTAAAAGATGTGTTAAAATGCACATAAGTTAGATGCTAAGGTGTTTAATATCATCAATACTATGCACTCTAGTATTCATTTATATAGCATACAACATTACCTGTAAAATGGGAAAAGTAATACCAGTTATTCCCATTTCATGCAAATTGGTGAGCATTTCTCTTCCACTCCAAACCTTACAGGCAGTTTCATACCCTCTTTCTACGAGCTGACTAGAGCTCTTCTGTAACCAGCTGTAAAAAGAGAGAAATCAGAAGTAATTTCCGCATTTATTTTAGAGATTTAGAGATACTTTACACATACAAACCAAACCTCAAAAATTGGATCAGACTTCTATGATGATGATAAATATTTTACTGCACCGAAGTAGAGATATTCTGCTTTTCTTTATACCCGTTTTTCAGTGCTGAACTAACTTCTACTGAACTGCTCTTGATGCAGCTCACTGAAGTGAGAAGAAATTTTGTCCCTATACATTTATATTTTATCATCCTATAACAGCTTTACAATAAAGAAAAAGGATTAAAATATAATCTGCTCTTATGATATAAGAAGTCAGGCTCATTTAAGATTTCTGCTGTACTTTTAAAGCCATTCACTATCGCTCTAATGCAAGTTAGTTCAGCATCCCTGTCAACTGCAGGCTTTCCTATTAAGAACACACCTTGAGGGATGAAATGAGTACTTTTCCTATTTATACTAAGTAAGGGAAAGTGGGGCAATAAAAAGTGCGCATTTTTACCTACCTACAGGTATCTGTAACTCTGCTACAATTTGAAAATTAAGCAGAGTTATAATTGTACGTAAAATGCAAAATGTGATAGGACTTTCTAAAAACATGATCATCTCATTTGCGGCAGAGCTAAAATTATCTCTAACTGAAGGTGTCCTCCATCATCCTTGCAGTATTCCAAGACCTGCCCTCCACCTAGAAAAGCAGGCAGGTTTCCTCCCTCCCAGGAAATGCCGAAGCTGTCCGTTTCATCAACCAGCAGGAGGCATCAGAAAGACAGCTGTCATTTCTACAACAGTTCAAAATATTTACCTGTAAAATCAGTTAAACACACTCAACTAAAGCAACAAGACTTAGTGACTGTTTTGGTTCCGGATTTCCTGTCCTGTCATGGCAAATAGTCTGATTGACAGAACAATTTAAAAAAAAACTTTCTTTTTGCCAGGTTAAATGCAAGCAAAACCCCATAAATACTACCATAACAATCACTTCTTTGGCCATAATTTGCTTTATATTATTAAAGAATAGTTATCACTAAGACAGGCAGAACTTCACCAGTGAAGTACTCTGCCCCTTTTCCTTGAACCTAACATCACAAAGACCTGGAACTAGAATTAGGAAAAGGCCACTACAACAGAAATGAAACAGATTTACAATGGATAAAACATTTCAGGAAAAGTAAAACTTTGTTTCCTTGTTATGAACTTCAAATACCATCACAACTTTTGAAATGGTCATGCTATACAAATGTAAATACAAACTCAACACAATGACCTTCCCAATACTGAAAGAGCACAAAAAAAGCAAATACAAGAATAAATTCCATCCAGCTAAATCCAACATTAAAGCAATTACTTGAAATACCTGTTAATTTATTTCTAGAGTAAAGCAGTAAGTGTAAATAAAATTAGCTTGATTTCTAGAAAGATTATCTATGATTTTGAAGTGAAAATTGGTGTTAAATCTTTTCCTGAAAATATCGCATACAGATGTTACATATCTGCCTTCAATTCAAGAAAGCTTATTTGCTCCTTCCCTCCCTACCAGCAAAACCCATTGTTGATACAGCTTACTCCATCGAACAAAGCAGTTTGTCCTGGTAAATCTGCACCTCATGAGAAAAGCCTGCCAGTATACCTCTATTGGTGTGTCTTCATATTCCTCAGAAAGGTCACTTTAGCACCTCTGTGGCAGTAAGCCCATGCTTAAGTGCTTTCTGGAATGAGGGCCCAGGATCTTTAGAACTCAAATAAGATTTTTCTAATTACCCATTGGTTTGGCAAAGCCATGTCACTATGCAACAGCATTGTACCGATTACTGGCTATTTACACCCAGTCTTCTGCTTTCCAACAACTGCTTTTCATGCTGTTGGCAGATTTGCCAAGACAATCAACCTGAGTTTTTCTGATAAGGTTAAAAAGCTTGAGGCAATCAAATCTCCAGCCATGGCGCTCTTATCTTTTACTAAAATTTAACATTTGAAATATCCAAGGTAGGAGAATTAGCTTCTGCAAAAAAGAAAAACAAAACACTCACTTCTCTCTATGACACAAACATTAACTCCCAGAATAGAGAAAGGCTAAGGAAAATGGCGAACTACTTGCTGTTAGTGTACTCCAGTCTATTTCACCAACCACTAGTGCAACAAAATGACAATTTGACATGCACTGAATCAGAGTTCAGTTACTTCAAAGCCACTTGCATCATTATTCACTTCTATTCTGCTGACTTGGTTGTTCAAGATTTCATTAGCACCACAGTTCTGAAGGCTTTCAGTCCCTGAATCCCTCATAAGAAAGGTTCAAAAATTAAGGGCTACAGAGCTGAATTCCAAATTCTCTAGTGGTGACAGACTCTTGAGAAAGTTGAAACAATGTCAGAAGTTCCCACTCCACCCAAAAGACTTTTGCCCTTGACCCCTCGTTTCTTTCTCTCCTTCCTGAGCTTCTGCCCCCCGTCCATTTCCTTTTGTTCCATCCCTTCTCATGATTTTCAACTTCTGCTCAAGTATTTCCCTTCCAATTCTGTCTCCATAGTTTCTGGGGTTTACAGTACTGAAAGAAGCAGAGAAGAGAACATTTTCTGGTTTTTTCAGCTGCTTTCCGCCTTACTCATCAACTCTTGCTTTCAAAACCACTCCCTCAATCATCCATATTTCTCTACCCACTGAACTCCATGATCCCTGTATTCCAACAAGGTAGGCACTAAGAGATTCAGCACATCCTGGATTTCAATTTCCGTACAAAACCAAATCATCAAAACCACATTCTACTGATATAGTCCAGGGAGAATGATCAGTCATCCTGTGTGGACAACTTTTGCCTAGGAATAATCAGAAATTCAAAGAGGATAATGTACGCTCTGTTCCAAGAGTTTGCTACCTGAATTCTTGAAAGACTTCAGCAAGCCTCTTCTGAGAATCTGCATGTACCCCAGTTTTTCAGACCCTTATCTCTTCACTCAAGTTCAAGTTGTTTCACAGGGAAAACAAAGGCCACGACTGATAATTTCACTTTCATCTAAGAAGAATCCAATCAGATTCCAAGAACAGATTCCAACCTGTTCCAAACACTTCCTGTCCCATACTCCAAAAGCATTTTACACATGTGAACTAATTAATGCTTTGACAAAATAATACTATTACTATTTCCCAAATAAGCAAACAGAAGCATGTGAAAGAAAAAATATATAACTTCAGTAAAATTTTCACACAGAACTTCATAAACTAGGACAGTAAGCCCCATAAAGATCAGCACACCATTCAAAAGCGTAACGTACTTTCCAAAACAGAATTTCAATGCTTCCTTAAGATGAGTATTATTTTAATTAGATCTAACACCCCTGGATTACTCAAAAGAACAAAAATCAGGCTACTGCATAGTTTGAAGTATATCTCTGTTACTGCAACCATAGTAACCAGTAAACTGCACCAGCAAAAGCAATCTACATGTAATTTTAAGAGAATACTAATCGATATAATGGCATTCAAGAAAGAGTTACCTTACTTTGTCAAAGAGCAGCACACAGCCCGCAGGGGCTCATGAGCCTTCTGTCTGATGTTGTTATTGACCATGAAATCCAGCTCTTCGCGAGCAGCTCTTAGTTGTCTTTCTGTAACACCATAGCTCACTGACTCCCGAGCACAGTCCTCAATATTATGGGCTTCGTCTAAAATGACTACTTGGTCTTTTAGGTTAATTTCCATCTAAAAAAGAAAAATTATTATCTGTAAAACAGACCAAAAGACATTAATGAGAAACAGCAGCTAACAGGACCCTGTTAAAAAAGTGCTTATTCTGCATCATGGCGCAAGTAACAAAGTTTTCAGCTTTTGATGCAATTCCTGTAACCTAGAAAATAATTAGAGGGATGAAAACAACCCAAAACCTTATCTCAGCCTGGATGAATACAGTCTGAACCTACTCGAACTTACTACAGTCTCCATAAACCAAACAACTGTGAACTTAGCAAGGGTTTCTTTTCCACTGATTGAAACAGACATGCGACTGATCAGCTGGAGTATGAGACCCACTACCTGGAATACAGAAGTGCTCATTATGGGAAAGAAAAAAAAAAAAAAAAAAGAGAGAAGAAAAAAAAAAGAAGAGGAAAAATTCTTTAACCCAGGAGTTATTTTGTAGATAATATTTTGGATATAAATCAGGTGTCAGTTGATTGTAGCCACTGAACATTAAGTTTTTAACTTCCCTTTAACTTCAGTTATTGTAATCTCTTTCTTATAAATATACTTACACTCTCTCGTATCTGTGGGTCGAGAAGATAATTATAAGGACAAAATATAATATCTGCGCCCACCATGAGTTCTCTGGCTGCAAAATACGCACAGGCACGAAGCTTTTTTCCCAGGCTCACTAGATCTTCAATGTCCCAAGCTTGATACATCCCATGTGCTAACTGCAGGGCATTGTGTTCACTGAGTTTACGAACACCATGATAGTAAGGACAGGACTTGCCCTAAAAACAAATAAATGCAGACAAGTTAGTGGCTACAAAAAATAATGAAAACCAAGTAAACTTAAATCTTCCAAGTTGATACATGCATTTGACTATTTCCTGGAAACATTTCTAACAGTTATTTTTTTGTGTCAGACAATAACGAAAAACATACCATGTCAGAGAGAAAACAGGCAAATCCATGTTCCTAAAAACGTGCATCAATAAAGGATGCTTCTTCATCGAGAAAACCAAAGACAATTTAAATCTTACTAAGAATGTTAACCTAGCAGTCACAAATACTATTTCTTTAATCATAATTTTTTTCAATATTGATACCATATATCAACATTTTCTAACACCTAATTAATTTAAACCAAATTACCAGGAGGCATTTAACCAACATAGTATAAAGTAGTAAAAAATGTTACTCATTCCAACTGTTCAACTACGTTTCATTTGAATATGTTTAATGAATGCTTAATTTCTGAAATGGAATTACTCACATGTTTTCCTTCCAGCAATTCCACACACATTTCGTTCCTGTTACTACCACTACTAGATACCACTGGATGAATACAGGTATAATCCCGGCTAGAAAGAATTGTCATAGGAACACTGGAATACGCTGTTCTCTTCAGCTCTCTAGTAATCTGGGATATTTGCTTGTGTGTTCGTGTTCCAAAAAATATTTTGGGAATGAATGACCGATCCCCATTTTCTTTCTTCTTTGCATTACTAGTATCTTTACCAGTTTCTTTTCCAGAAGAACAGGAACACTCAGTGCAAGGTCCAGAAGACTGCAACCCAAGACAAAGAAAGATTAACAAAATCCCACCATAAGATGAATGTGCTAAATCTGCTTATGGTCTATTTAGAAAATGCCGTCTAGGATAGTTCAAGACAGCCGGTTAATTCACCAGGTTGGCCTATCAAACTGCAAAAAGTTTAAAAATGTTTAAGCATACACACAGTGTCTTCATGCCTGAAAAATCTTAAAAAACTGCTAGCAATCACTAGATACGACTATCATAACGCAATTGTAGAAAGAATTATTATTCCAATGGAGTATTTACACACGTGAATAATGTAAACAAACTTCTCGTGTTTAACCGTCAGCATCAGGACACTTCTGTAACAGAGCAAGAAGTGTCCAGCACCTTCAGTGAAGAAAACCTTGGCACCAAACATCCAAACTAAAATACTGAGAACATTTTACCTTAAAGCAGAAGAAATCTAGTTTAATGAAATCTATTTGCAGATAAAATAGACTACGTCATATACTCTCCATTAGAAACATGTTTGCCGTGCCATTATGTAAAAGGCCATTTAATAACTATGAGAATAAAAGACACACAGGGAATAAATCTAACCAGAACCCAGTCCTGCAAAGTATTTGTTAAAAGCCAATTTTTTTTCTTCCTGAGAAGCACTATCTTTCATAATACAAAATACTGGAACAACTGTCATGAAATTGTAATAATTACTGTGAAAAGACACATAGAAAAACAAATGAGTAACCCGGTCCACAGATACCTCCCATAAAAAAACCAATGAATTCTGCTAGTGTAAAAGTTTGTATTTGGTTTTCAGGTGATAGTGCAAGTAACAACTTGTAGTTGCCCACTCAAATACTCCTCCCTCCCCTTTTAATTGTAATCAGTAAGATTATCCATTATCAACAAAAGCTAAGTCATGCCGTGTGTTACACCACAGTTCTGGTTCTAAAGCTCCCTTTTAGCCCCCACTCTGAGGAAAAGCAAGTTCGTATTACCCTTAGTCCCAACTCAGCCTTGTCCGCCATTAAATATGACAATACATGATAGAATGCATGTAAATGCAACCCTTCTGGAGCTGTCACTCACTGGGATAAAAGGTTCACTGATGTGCCAAATAAACAGGCCCTCAAAGCAGATAAAGTTACACCCAGGCTGGAATTGTTACATTCCCCTCTCAGGTTGCCAGTAACAGCAGATTTCATTACGGTGTGCTGCCACATTAAACAGCCAGTTCCAAATATCCTGCCTTCTATATTGAATAATTACTTATTCACTGAAAGGATAAAAAGAAGAGTTATGAATGGGGCTCTTGTCAACAGCAAAGCAGGAAAACAGCTGACATATGGTATATGTTACATATGTGGCAATACTCAACTCTGTAGTCACACAGAATACGGCAACGCAAATTGTACCTTGTTATTTCTATCATCTATATTCTGTTTTGCGCTTTGAAATAATGAAAAACACATTACCATGCTAACAATTAATATAACTGAAGCAGTTGCTGCGTAGGGCCTTTAAGAACATCTTTATCTTTCATTTCTAATTTAAGTCAAATCGTGTTTTCAGAGGTAAAAAAAATACACACAATTCCAAGATGATACCATACCACTAATACTTCACCCTATTGCTAAGCCTCACGTTTAGTTTGCCCAATAAAAGTAACAGAAAAATATTACAACCGATGGGGCAGCTATTTTGTAACAGTTGTTCTAACAACAGGAAAAGGCAGTTAAAATATATACATAAATATGAACAGAAGACTCTTCTATGATGGCTTTTAAAAAAAGATACATTTATTTTTTATGAAAAGAGTTAAAAGTGTTCTTATGTGTAAGGCTTATACATTACAGTATTTTACACATGGTCTTAAAAGTTTTTCTTAAAAGGTTTGAAATTGGTATAATACCGGCTTTAAGAAGCACTTTAGCCAGCATTCCAGTTTTAAAATGTTACCTTTAACTTTGAAAAAAGTTTTGTATATACATTTAAAAAAAACCCAACACTGAGAAAGTTGTAAACTCAGACTGATTTCATAGTAAATATTAAGAGTATAAAACTGCCTGCAGTGGTCATTAATATTTCTGAAAGCCACAGACAGCATTAGCCCAAAATACATAAATAAAAAAGTCAAACCTTTTTAGAAGGTTCTTTATAATGAAGAGAAACTTTAAGAAAATGGTTAAAACAGTTTAAAAGTTGAGTTCTTCATGTTCTTTGCACATTATTCAAGTTGTCAATTTGCACTTGAATTCCTTGTTATCCTTAGAAAATAGTTTGGCCATCTTTAAATTTTATTAAAGCCAAGCTATTTTAATTCTTTATTTCTATAAAAAGAATTTACTGTTCATGTCACACAGAAAATCCAACATGGTGTTCATCTCCCATTACTATAGCAAAAGGACAAAGAATACTCTCCAGCTGAACAAAGTGGTAACTCCATACAGCAGCATCCAGAGTAGCGTTGCCTCACAAAGAACAAATTTTTTAGACTCCTAACAGAGATACTGGTAACTGTAACAACATTAGAAAGTCTTTCAATTTGTTTATGAAATAACTGGGGAGGGGGAGGCGGCAGGGAAGCTGAGTAGAAATAATAGAAAACTAATTCATAATACCCTCTGGCTCCAGAACTGAACATGTTCTCAGCTGTTTTAATCTGGGATAGAGATTTTCGGGGGGGGGGGGGGGGGGGGGGGGAGAGAGAAAATATACTCCCACTTCCTGCAGTATTTAATCAGAAACATCCAGTAACAGATGCTGTTAGAGATCAGATACCAGACTATATGGACCCTAGGCTAATCCAGCTTGTTTTTACTTCTGTCAGGGAGTAGATAAAACAGCCTATCACATCAATATTTATATGGCAAAAACGTGGAAGTCCGATTAAAAAAGGAATAATCAAGTCCACCAACCTGTCCTACGTGTAAAATAGAGCTAAACAAACACTGAGGCTATGATCTTTGAAACACAAAGAGGTAAGAGGAGTTCTTCATATCTTCATTTCCCAGTTACAAAGCCATCTAAATGATACAGCAGTGAATACCTCTTGTGTGAAATATCACACAAGCACAATCTAGTAAGGTATCAGCAGTGACATTACCAGGCTTTTCAGCTATTCCTTTATAAGCTCTCAAAAAGCACAGTATTCTGCTGCTGCTGCAGCCTCTTGATTAAAGTACACAAAGCAGCTGTTTATCCTCTCACAGTAACCAGCAGGTGAACCCAGTTCAATATTTATCACAGGCATTCACAGATCACTGCTAACCAAGCAAACGTTTTAATTAAGCTGGAACTTGCTTCAAAGAGCTCATTCAAAATGTCAATCAGCAGGAAAAGGATCAGATACGGTGTCAGGTGAGAGCGTGTAATACAAATCCACAACTTTCTTCATCCCATCGTGGTAAATTAGCCTATTCTGGAGTCCAGACCCTGATTGTAACAGGCTGCCAGTCTCCTGGAATGTGTAACAGAAGTCACTCAAACTCCATTGTGAAGGTTGTAAGCAATATGTTAAACTGCAATGGGCTAGCACATTAAGACAGATTCTTTTCACAGTTGTTTTTTGATACCCCAAGTGTTTGTTACACTACTCTCCATTTACTGTTTACTTTTTTAACCTAGTATAAATGGGGATTCCTTAACCCAGCTGCCCCAGTTCTCAGAGCGTATGCTCTGAGAGAAGTAATCAAGAAAGTACCATAAGGGTATAATTTCTCATTTAAACTCACACTAGAACTGCCCCCTCTTGCAAGAATTAACAGCAGAAGGACAGAAGTGGATTCCCAGGCTCTGGACTGAAAGCAGCTAAGAACAGTCAGTCACCTGGGACAGAAGACCCTCACCCACTGGACCTACAGGTGTTCCGATGCAGCAAGGCTGGGAAGCACCCCTCATTCTCTTACAACCAATCCATTCTCTCTCTTGGGCTACAAAAAAGGACTTTACAGGAAACTAAGGTTGCTTTAAGCACAGGATTGACTACAGTAAAAAACAAATTATACAAAGGCAGGGTTATCTCACTGGCTAAGAAAATATTTTTATTGCATTATTGTATCATCCTAAATACAGTGTATTATGACAAGTGTTGAACATAACCTCAGCTGACTTGATTTCATAAGCTATGCTAGAAAAGCATTTTAGTACCTAACAGCCTACGCTGCAGTACTCTTCAGGTCCTAAACTTAATGCAGTTAAGCCGCAGAACTACTAATGATAAATAAAGGCCTAACTTTCTGCAATTGTTTCTTGATATCTGACATGTTCTCAGTCTGCTGAAGTAAATTATTCATCACAGGAAAATACCACCTTATCCTTCCATTTTTAAAGACTTTTTTTTTTTTTTTTTAAACAAAGCAATAAACACTCCTTTCATTCTAAAAAAAGAATCTCTACCAGAAATAAACACTCATTTCTTCTTAGGTTTCTTCTTTCTAAAGCAGTAGTAAATAGTATAGCATTTGAACTTTGAATAGTATACTGTACTGTCTATCTGCAAGATCAGACCCACGGACAACACATTACAACACACACATGTACAGCTCAACCACTGTTACAAAAAAAATGAACAGCTTCCTTAAAAATCAGACTACGGCTCAATATTTTATTACTTAACAGTTCGCTGATCTATACTAAAAGTCATATATATATTTATATATTTAAATATATAAATATATATATAAATAAAAGTTTTATTCACCACATGAAAGTTTTAGAAGTTGTAAATCAAGTTTTTCAGATACCCACACTGAAGTACCAAAGCAAATTTTACAATCAAAGAAGAAAGGTCTTTTTATTAGAAAATCAACAGCACACTCTGCTGGCCTTTGTATTTCAAACTACCAACTGAAGTTCAGTGACACGAGGCATTTAAAATCCTACTCAAAAATCTATGGAGCTTTCCAAAACTGATAAAAACTATTTCCCATCAAAAGTCCTAGAGCACAGATTCACTTCTGTCAAGAAAAGATGTAGCTCCCCATGTCATGAAGTAATACCAAAGCTTTTGGTTTCTTTTGTGTTTACAAAGGTATAGCAAACTGGAAAACAGCTCTTGAAGTTAAAGCATACATTGATTAAAAAATAAGCTAATTTAGGACATACAAAGAGCCAAGTGCTGTTTGAAGAGGTGGAAAGAGAATTTAAATGCTTGTTGAAACAGCATATTTCCAAACATGCATAAAAAACCCTGTACTAGAAGCTAAGCTACCTGCAGATGGGTACTACCATTAAACAACACTTACATATATGTATATTGGAAAGGGAGAATGTTCTTTGCCTTTTGAAAGAAAAAAGTAGATTTCTGCACTGAAGAAAGAAATAAAGGTCAGACCTCACTCCTTTCTTATGTTTCTCAAGCATACAGATGCATGATTTCATGGCATGCTCCTGTATTTCAACATTGATAAGAACTAATACGTCGTAGCCTTTGATAAGCATCCAAGGGAACTACATCACTAACGCCATTTGCACCTGACATTCATCTCTCTCTGCTGTCTCAGATTTCTTCTTCTATTGGTTTTGCTTCAACAAACTTATGTAAAACCAGTAAGATTCAAACACCAAGAAACACAGAAAATGCCTAGCAGAAAGCTGCAGAAACAGCTGCATATTTGTATCTCAGCTTCTTATGTGATACTTCTCCTATGAAAAGTGGCGATTTAAAAAAAAAAAAAACCAAACACAAACCAACTGAAAAAACAAACCCCAAACGTAAATCTATCACAGTAACACACAGGATTTCTTCTTTATCATGCAATATTTATTACTCATTTTTGGTTATAACATTGTAATGATCAGCTCTGACTTTCTCTCTACTACTTTCTTAAGGTCTAAAAGGCACACGCATAAATATTAAATGCTGTCTTTCATTTACTACATATGCCACAAAACAATGAATGGCAAGTTGCATAAAATCTACAAACTCTGATGTCACTTAATTTCCATGGTCCTAGTTTCAAGTTCTTCCATAATGTCATAAATCTACTATAAATTGGAATATAACACAGATTTATATTTGTTCCACAATTGCTGTCACATATCGGAAGTTTACAGGCTGAATTGCTGGGCCAGGTTCTGTGCTATTGCGGAACCACAGTGTAAGAGTTCAACCCGCTGTTTAGAAGAACATCTTTCACAGAAATAGTTTACACTTTACAAACCACGTTGGTTAGACAGCACCGTAAGGAGTACAAGCCAGTGCTGTTCTGGCTATTGGTAACGACAATATATTACTTCAAAGCAACTTATACTTGGGAAGCTTTACGTCAGGCTGTAATGCAGCCAGAAGTACAGTGTTTTCTAGGAATCCATCAACAAGTTGCATTTCATACATAATCACCTTAGGGTAATTTTTTTTTAATTGCTCTTGAACTAACAGTCCTGATGTAAAACATATTACTCTATTACTTACTGTTTTGGCAGAAAAGGTAGTGGTTTTCACACTTTTTTCAGATTGAGCAATCAGCTCTCCATTATTTCTCTGATTATGAACGTTTAAAGCATCAACTAGCTGCAGTCCTTTTGCAAAACAATGACGTTTTCTAACCTGCTGGGGAAAAACAGCACTGTGTTCAAATATGCTGGACAGAAGTATGTGCTTACACTGGCAGTCAGTGATTTTGTTTCCACTGTTTTCCACCGAGTCTGTTTCAGTAAGACAGTGCATCACTAATATTTCTTAGCAGTCTAACCAAATCTAAGCCACACAAAAGTCATTTGGGGAAAGCTGTAAAGCTTTAATGACAAAGTTCAGCAACAACCACAAGAACAAAATCTGTAAACTATTGCTGAGCTTTTCTTCTATAATTTCCCACTGTTACCAAACAGACAGCAATTATGACATAGATATAAGCAGAAAACTTCCATAAGTAAAACAAGAAATAAATTCAAGCCATGTTGTTCTAAAAACTTAAACAGAAATAACCATCTGAGCAATACATTAAAGCAACGTCAAAGCTATTTACAAGGCACCTCTGAATACGAGTAGTAAGTCACGTGCTACCAATACCGACACAGATGAAAACATTGCAGAAATATTGCACTTCACACATTAGGCCAGAGATAACTACAACTGACAGGCTATAAAACGGAACTCTGATAGAAATAATGCTGTGAATGTATTTCTAACACATATTTGCAAGAGCACTTTCAACACTAGAATCTCATACTTTGACTTAACATTTCAAGTCAATTGGGGATAAATATACTTTGGGGCTATTAGGTGTTTAAATATGCAAGGTTAGGACATGGTATTATGAACAACGTAATGCAACAATGGACTCTTTTGTAACAATAAAAATGAACAAAAACCTGACAATCTAAACTGTGACACATCTCTGTGCCCTTCTATGATGTTGACTGATACTTGACAGCTTTATTGAGCTACAACTGCATTATTTTACTGCCAATAAACCTTGCTCACCTGCTGCTCAGTTTCTAAAGGACGAATCCTTTTCCTGTCTGCTTGAAAATCATCATTCTCATTGTCACATTGAGATAACTTTTTTTTGACAGACAATTTCGAAGCTAGCGTTTCATTTTCCTTACATTCTGTAATTAAAAATAAAAGGCACGTCCACCACGAGGAATGCATTAAATAAGGGCAACATTTTAAAAAGAGGATTTATAGTAAATACATATGATGTAGGAAATAGTATTAGACATTTCTAGACCGATTAACCACCATTTCCATACAGAGCAGAATTATGTAGGACTCCCCTATTATGATGATAAAAAAAGTGCCTGACTTGAAAGCAACAAACCCTGACATCACTGGCTACGTATTTTACTTCCAGAACAGATTTTTAACTGCCTATGTATGAAATTACCTGTGTTTGTTAGCGGGCTTCCAGGTTTTATGGAACTTCCCATTTCATAATTATTAAAAGAACAAGAAGCACCATTATTTACACTTGTTGCAGCCTCATTGCTCTTAGATTGGGAATGACACGTGCAGCGACACGGTGGTGAGGTCTCTGGCTTTCTGTCTTCCTTTTCACTCGACGACATAAGCTGTGATTTCTCTGAAGGACACAGTCATTTGTCTCCCATTAGAAATTAGTCAAGACTACACATGAGAACTACTTTCAAAACAGTTAAGAGGAAAGCTTTTGTTTAGGTACTAGTTATAAACCTTGAGTCTCTATAAAGTCTGAACAAACTGTCATTACCCTGTGAACTGCAGTGCACAGAACTGTAAAAACCTGGAGAAATGAAAAATACCCCTCTTCTTCAATTTAATCTTCATAAATACAACCTAGAAGTATTTTCTTTCAAAGTTCCAACAGCCATATAACTCCCTCATGATAACAGACACCTAAATCCAGCTTAGTATTACTAGCCATTACTGTTTTATATTGCCAATAAGGCAAGGTGGACAACAAGATGGTTAGATTCCTGAAACCACATGTTTAAAGGCTGATAAACAACAGCAACAACAACTCATTATAATATATTTTGGTAATAAAAACTGAGCAAACAGACACTAAGACAACTTACCATATAGAGACTGCTGCCATGATAATGCAGAACAAAGTAATGCCAAACTTTTGCCACTGCCTGTAGGGCTCTCCAATAAACAGTGTTGCCTGTTATTTAAGCCCTTAATAATCTTTAAGGAGAATAACAAGAACAAACACAGAATTAATAGAAAAAAAACCGAAACCCAAAAAGGATGTCTTTAGCTAAGCTAGAATTAACTTCTAAAAATATCAGGATACCTGCCGTCTTGTAAAGAAAAGCAAAACCACCCTTCACCAATCACTTTTAATCATAACAGGTTATTATTAATGCAGCCTTTAGCTGTATTTCTCTCAAGAGGAACATGCCTCATTGGCAATACTGAGAGGGAAATACTGTGAAATACTTACCTGCTAACAGCAAGACCTGATGGGGCTAGCTTGCTTCCTTTAGTCTTACAGAACCAAAACATTGAAAACATCTGTCAGACAACCAAACCATTTGTTCCAAAGAGGAAAAAATGGCTAAAACTGTTCAAATGGAAAGTATAATAATTCATCATTAAAAACTCTCCAAAAAGTCAAAACTTAGTGAACTTAGAATTCTCTGTTTAAAAGACTGATGTTTTACTAAATCATTCCCTCCTTATATAACTGCAAAATTACATACAATTTCTATTACAGTATATCTAGTTGAAGAATTGTACATATTACCTAACACACAACTTGTTTCTTAGCATAATTGTTCACAAAATGCAAAATGTACTTCAGCATTCCCCAGTCATGGGCCAGATACCATTGTGCAGCATAGAGAACAGTAAGTTACATTACAACTGAAATTGTCAAGATACTGGAGGCTCTGAATTTAACATGCTAGTTTTCTAAATGCTGATAGGTATTGGAAAGCATAAGCTATTAGTTTAGCAAACGTTAAGATAAATTCTACTTACAGCATTCATCATAGCAAGTTGTGAAGGGTAAGCCTTACAAGGGAATATGATCTTCACTCCCCCAATAGTATATTCTGACACATCAGAAGACATTGCCGCTTTTTCCTCTCATTTATTTCAGGTTTATAACTGCAATAAAAGAATAGTATTAACAAGTCAACACTAACAACCAGGCAAAGCCTGAAACAACATATAGCACCAAATAAAATCAAGCAGAAACTGCTAATCTGATAAGGGGGGCTAAGCAGTTCAGGATATTAACAGAACTAGCACACGGAAACTTATACCACACACCATCAGTTCAGGCTAGATCCTTGTTACTAATAAGAGCAAGCTGCCACCATCAGATGAGTAACATCAGCAATCTAAATAAAAGTACGATAACTGCACACATCATTTCAGGTTCTACTTCTCAGACTGAATATTGGTAGAGATAAGACCCAAATCCTTGGGGGAAGGAGGGGGAAAGTCTTTTAGGATATTTAATAACTAAATATCATCAGTTTTTCAATCCTGTATGTCCATTAGCTTGAACACCATGACACTGCAAACTAGAAAGATACAGTTGACCACAGTAGCTTATACTGTTCATTTGAAAACAATGAGAAAATAAAACTGGACAATTACTTTAAAAATGAGATGTTTAAAAACTAATACTTTTCTTCTACTAATAATAGAGTAATTATTCAGGGGGAAATGAGGTGTCATTCCTTTTACTACTCTGTGTTATCTTGTATTTCTCTCATGCTGGGTAATAAAAGAAAGTCAGCTTCCGTATGACATAAAATTGTTGAAATTATTGAATTAAAAACCCTGAAGGGGCACAGACAGCTTAAAAAAAGGACAACTACATTTTTTAAACGACACAGTTGGTTTTCTTCTGATAGGTTTTCACCATTTACAGAATAAAAGAGCAATTTTGAATTAGCAGATGTGTGTGATAAATTAACTCACTAACCTGTGTCCTCATCTGACTTTTAATAAGTAAATATAAACATCAAGCAACCACGAACGCATGGCATGATTCAGTTTCATCACCAACTGCCTCAACAAGAAAAAGAAATCCTAGCAAAAAGAGATTGCTAGCGTGAGCTTACACCCCACCCCGCTGGCAGGAAGGGAACCGCAGCCCATCGAAAGGCCTTTCCCCGCCACCCGGGGAGCTCCCCGCAACGGGCGCTGCCTGGCGGCCAGCTTCGCCCCGGAGCCGAGCGAGCCCCGCCGGGCGCGGGGAAGGTTCAACCCCAGCGGGCAGGAGGCGGCGGGGGCCCTGGACCTCGGAGGGACCCTTCGTCCCGGGAGCGGCTCTGGGCGCACCGGGGCCACCCCGCAGGGAAACCGCGAGGCCGCCTCGGCCCTACTCCCGCCCTGGGGAGAATTGTTCTGCTTCTCTGCGGGCAGGGAAAGCGGCTGCCATTCTCCTCTGAGCGCCGCCCCACCCCAGCCTACACAAAGGCACCTGGGCCTTCGCTTCTTTAAGCGGCAGGGCCCCCCAAAACCCCCCTTCCTCCCTCACCCCACGCGAGCCCGGTCCCCTCACAGCCGCGCTCCGCGCCCCTTCAGGCGACGAGCGGCTGCGCGCGGCCGCTCACCTCAGGCGACGGCGGCCCTCTTCGCCGTCCGTCCTTCCCGCCTCCGCCCCGGCGCCAATCAGCTGACGGGAAGGGGCCCTGCGCCACCAATCAGCAAATCGCACACTGAGCCGCTCCCGCCTCCCACCTCTGCGCTACGAGAACCAGTGGCGGAGGGCCTTGTTGCCTTCCGGGTTGTGCTCGTTGCTAGGCAACCACGTGTTTACCGTGGGGGAATAATAATGATGATAATATTCTAATCCAGTATATTTAATAATATCAATAATATCATTTTTTTATTTACCGTGTTTTAGGCACAGTGCACAGAAAACACTGTATTGGGAACAAAAAAAAAAAAAAAAAAAAAAGACTATTTTTAGAAAATTCAGTGGCTTTTCAATACCACCCCGCTGTTCCCATTCCAGGGGCTGCTCTGAGCCCCCGGGAGCTTCCCTCGGGGCACACCGGGTGTGCAGCTGGAAAACTTAATTTCCAAGGGAGTTGCCTATATTAAGTCACACATGAGGTTTTTTTTTTATTTCAATACCACTACAGCATACAAAATTACACTTAGAACAAAGAAAAAAAATACATTTATATTATTTACACACTTTACATCAAGATGAGCACAACGGCACAGCCGACTGGCTATGGCGTGCTGGTGAGCACAGAGCCGGTCAGTGTCTGGCAATTCTGTGTTCTCCCTCATCCATCCCTGCCCAGCACGGGTGGAAGCTCAGCTATGCAAGTCTTTCTCAAGACCACGCTAAAGATCAGACCATTATTTCTGGAATAGAAACTGGTTTTAATAAAAAAAATAACGTATTTATTTATTTAAGGACCCTGGCTGCTGTCACTGAAGGGAATAGTAAGGGCTGGACTGACAATTTAGTGACCCATGCGTGTTGAATACTGTGCTTGCTTCTGGCACAGCAGCCAAACCTCGGCTTTCTTCCTCTGCCGCACACGGCGCCGTGCCCCCCGCCATGCCACCCTGCTGGGCTCCTGGCTGCGCCCCATCAAACTGCCACCAGCTGCATGAGGCACCAAGGGTTCGGCCTTCTCCTGCGCTCAGCTGCACGTAGCCGCTTCCGTAGGGCTGACACCTGCCATTCCTTTCATTATAAAGAAATCTACCTTCTGCCAGTCACCCCAAACACTAATTTCTTTTTTTAATCCTATCCTGATGACAACTGAGATATCTTTCACTTGTTTCTTGAAGTCTTTCTCATTTCTACTAAGTGATGTTAAAATACACTAAACCATCTGAGCTGTGTGAAAAATACATACTCTTTAAAAAGCACCTTTATTCAGCTCATTTTGTAGTACTAGTTCTTTCTTTTCAAGAAACTTTTAAACCAGTTTCCAACTTTTAACAAAGGCTGGCTGATCTTTAAACGAAGGTCCCGATCTCATGAACTGAAACTGTGACCAATGGTTTGAAACACAAATTAAAAAAAAATAAACTATTTTCTTAGTACTCAATGTGATGCTGCAAGTTACTTACACTTTTTCAAGTCTTCCTTGGAGTGTTTTATTTCCTCTTGCTCTGCAAGGCTCTGGAACAATAGTTCATTTAACTTAAGCAAAACGCTTCAATCTCAAATTTTTCTGACCCATCATTTTACTGTTTGCTCAACAAATTAAGTATTCACTTTTCAAGAGTGTTACAAAACTCTTTTGGGTGTGTTGCTGTATCACTTCAGACACCGAGCAAGCCTGAAAATCATGCTCAGTTTCACTGGAAATTATTTACTGACACCATCAGCCTCAAAAGTTTTCACTGGAAGCAACATTTGCCTCTTTAATGAATTTTCTTTTCAGCCATAACTAGATTGAATAAATGAAAACCTTGGACTCCTTGTGCTCTGCTTCCTCAGTCCACTTCTGCAGCTTTCTCAAAATTCAGGCACCACAGACCATGGGACTAGCTACAGTACAATTTCATTTGCCTTTTTCCTAAACTCCACTTACACTCATGTTAATTATATCAATGATAGTATTTTCAACACACTGGCATAACTGAACATCGGGGTCCACGCTTGCAATGTCCCTTGAACAACTTTTGTTAGATGAATCTGTACAAAGTCCTGACATTTCATGTGGTTTCTCCTTTAGTTGCTGGAGACCTAGAAAATTAAGTAGAAGACGAAGAGCACATGAAAATAAATAATTTTTAAAACTTGTTATACCACACCCATAACACACAAACACGTGTGCTATGAAACTGCAAATTTGAGCCATCACTACTTCATGCACCAGACCTAACTCCACAAATTATTTCTAGAGACACTACAACATTCCTTTTCATTCACCTATGTCTGACTCATTTGGGGATTTTTATATTCCCTTTTACTTCTTTTGACATAAATATCCTAGCATAGATAGCATCAGGGAACCCTGTATCACATGAATGGAGCATTTGTCTCTTGACAAAAAAAGACACACAAAAACATGCTCAAGATCAACTGGTACACTTAAACAGTTAATCCATGTTCACACAGTCACTACATATTTATCCAACCATACTATGTCATGGGTAAGACTTCAGGTAGCTCATGTGACTGCATTTCTGACAGATTAGGAAGATTTACGTGGCCATTACGCCTCAGCTGAGGGGTGGAACCATCCTTGCGTTCTCAGAAGCCAGTGGCCTTTACTCACGTCTTTAATCCTTAGACTGCAATTCCAAATCCTACACACAACACCTGCACGCAGGGATACATCTTGGAATGATACAAGCAAGGAAATAAATGGAAGGGAGTACGATGTTTAATAAAAGGGGTACTTTCAGCCCCTGTAGCCTCTAAACTCTCTCCTCCAATCCAGTAAACCCACCCCTCCCTATTCCTTCTACATTACAGGACAACAGCAGTAAATTCATACTGCATTCCAACTACACTCAAACTTTTGAAACACTAACATAATATTCTCCCTGGACCATGACGCTACTTTTGAAATGCAAAGTACTGGACTTACGTGTAATAATTGGGTCGAAGTCTCTTGTCTGTGTAGCAACATCAGAGGCACAAACTTGTCCTATTTGTATCAGCAGAGACATAATATCCTCATACAAAGGAGGAAAGGCTTGACAGAATGACACCAAACAAGGCAGGGTTGGCATAAAAAAGGTATAGCGCTTCGACTGGGTTAAAACTATGAAGGAAAAGGAAATGGTTAAGTAAAAAGGAATTATTATAAAAATCCTGTCAAGAATTGTTGTACTTCTACAATCACAATTAACACAGCGGCATTTAGACACATTCAACCTAGACAAATAATTCTAACTTGCACAACCATGCACGCAGGGGTTGCTGGAGTGCTTACCTGTGAGTAGGGTCCCCATCACATTGATAGCTAAACGAGCCACGCTGAGAGATTTAGGTAGTGCGTACTGGATACACAAAAATGACAGTAACTGGATGGCAAATATCTGTTAAGTAGATGAAAGGCAAAATAGGAATAAGCAATAAAGTTACAGATTGCTTTGCACTTTCTAGCCAAAGCTCTTCACGTAACTTATGAGTTAGTAAATAGTCTCTATTTTACCAATGAGGAAACTAAAGCCTGACAAGCCTTAATAATAGTTACTCTGAATTTTTTCTGCTGACATGAAGAAAAAACCCCACAAGTATTTAACATTAATCGAAGTATGAGTGTTAGTATTTCAAAATCTCCCCCACAGACACTGTTTGTTCCAAATTAATGATGAGCAACAAAGAAACACATGATTTACAATATAACCCTTGCAGTAACTTAGTATTTGAGAAGGGATTAAATAAGAGCAACTACAAAAATGGCCTGATGCAGGAACAGGAGTCTTTAGCCCAACAAATTTCAGTTACCTACAACCAGCAAAATACGTTATCTCCCCTTGCCACAGTATACTAAATCGGGGTCTACAAATTGCTTTAGGAAGTAATAGTAATGATTATTTGCCATTTTTTTTCATAATCATCATGAGAAGACCTTAAAAAATATTGGTGAAAAATTTCAAATCAATCTCCTGACTCTCCCTTTGCCGAGCCTGTAGTAAGAAGAAACGATGACTCTCCAGACTGAAACAGTCTAACTTTGAGGAAAGCTGCACGTGTCATTCTTTGCTCTTGCTTTTGCAAGTTTGCAAAAGCTTGCTTTTGCTCTTGCAGTTAAGACCAGGGAAGGACCTGGTAAGACAACTGGCAAAGGAGAAATCTAAACTGACTTAGAAATTCATGCCTTATAGTTTTTTCCCAAGCTTGCTTCAAGAAACAGCAGTAATATTCCCTGGAAAGAGACTCGGTAGTCAAGCTTCTCATGAGAATGAAAAAAATTTTTATTTTAAGGCTGCTTCATCTGTTCTACAGAATATCTTTGCAAAAAAGGTTTTCAAAACCTAAATCTTCAGAGAAGTTCCTGTAGCTATAAAGTATCAGATGAAAACTAAGTAAGTAAAACTTTGCCAACCGACTTATACTCAACACAAAGAATGAATGAAAGTCGTTACTGAAAAGCGCTTTTGTTCATGTTCTTGAAGGTAATATTGAAATTCATGAGTATTTCCTAAGCAAGTGTACAGAGATGTGTTACAAGAGCTGTGATCTGAAGAGGATCTAAAGGCTGGGCTTTTAATTTAAGGTAAAAGTGCTCCAGATATTGCCTCAAAATCCCAGGCAAGTTAGAACAGGACTTTTTTTAGTGATCTTTTTATTTTCTCCCCTTAACCAATAATTCATCAGGTTTAATGGTTTACAGTGATTCTCAAATTAGATGACTGTACAGTACCTGCTTTTCAAGTTCAGGCTGGGCAATGAGCTCCGGTATGAAATCCAGACAGATGTGCATTGACGGAATCCCCGCCACTGTCAGTGCCAGAAGTTCACATGGATAACCCTGTGTGATTAAGAATACAGATCTGTCAATGTTTCAAAGGTGTTTTAAAAATTCTGCTTCAATTAAGACTTTAAATTAAATCTGTGTTCATGCTTTTTTCAAAACCAATATACTTGTAAATCTCTTTTGTTCAGAATTATAAGCAACAGGCTTGTATCCCAAGGTAACAAGGGGCAAGCTGGGTGACAAACCCAGGGTCTGCATCGGTTCTTTATCCTCAATACTTCATGTACGATTTGCACAGAAACTCTCCCTCCACTCCCCAGACTAAATGAGACTGCAGTGACCCTTTCCTTCTGTGTCCTTCCCATGTTCCAGACTTCACCGCAGGCCCCAACTTGCTTATTTCACAACTGCACTGTTATGACTTTTTTAGCACATAATCAGTTCCAGGTCAAGGCAAATTAACTGCTTTTAAAGAGACTGCCATCTGGCAATGAGCAATTCGACACACAATAAAAATGCATTTATATTAAAAAATTTGCTCGCTTTCCCCTCTTCTTTTTTTGAAGGTGTACAGCTGCTTTGGCAGGGACAACCTTTCTCCTTCCACTCTATAAAGAGATAAACTGTGGCCTACCAGAAAGGAAAGATAAGATGTTTACATTTGAAGCCAAATTACAGTTTTGAATAATGGGTATACTGACTTAAAAACATGGCCAGAAAAAAGTAACCCATAAAAGATGTGGAACAAGTAATTATAAGATGATTAAGCCAGTTTTCCTTGGCCTAGAATGGACAAAGTCTTTTGGCATACAAAAGGGCACAGGCACAAACAAAGCATGTGTTTAACGATGAGGAACAGACTTAGTTTAGGTGCTCCCTTCTGGGCTACAACACAGAGTCCAAGCACTGAAGCGTGGAGGAAATGTAGGTACCGCCGATTTGACAAGACGGGAAGCAGAAAAGTGGGACAGTATAATTTCTGAGGAACACAGCAGCAGCATTCAGTATGCTCTGACCACTTCATTTGGCTCTTTCTTAACCAGAGGAACCATGAAAAGAACTAAAATAGTGCAAAGCAGACCTGGAAATGAACTAGTTTGACTATGTTGGGATCAGCTATGTACATCTGATGCAGCAGACAGCAGATGAGACACTGGACCTCTCGAAGATTACACAGCAAGCTATCTTCTTCTTCTAGCTCAGGACTCTTTGGGTCTGTGGTACTATGAACAGTCTTTAGCAGGCTGTGGGTGTTACTGCTCTGGGCTTTTTCTTCTTCTGTAGGTAAGCAGATCTCTAGAAGAATCTGCACAGCAGCACTGTCCTGTGAAGAAAACAACAGAACACACATTAAAAACCCCAATGAGATCAAAGAAATCAAATACGAAGTAATGACAATTTAAGAAAGGGAAAACTGTCAGGTGGCTAGAACTTCTAGCTATAGATTTTTTTTATGTATAGATTTAAAAACAACTCAGTTCAAGAATCACAAATCCTGTAGAACATTACAAAACCCCCAACACTTCATCTGAGAAGTGAAAAAAAGCTTAAATGCAACAGATAATCATAATCACAGATAAAAAGTATGAATTCAATGGAATCTCATACTGTTTCAAAATAAACATGCCATTGTGCCTTAAAGCATCCAGATTGGAGAAAATATGCACATGGTCATGTAATTCACAGTATTCAGAGAAGACAACACTACTCATTTAAATATAAAACTTCCTATTAATTAAAAAATCATCTTCTAATAGGGACTATATATGTGACATTCTTCCAGACAGAAGCAAGAAGAGACTGTCTGTGAAACAGGGTTAGTCAAGAATTTCCGTAACATCAAGCTAAGTTAACCATTCTTCAGCCTCACACTTTACAATGCTTGCTGCTTCTCTTAAATAACATAGCTCAAAAGATTATGCATAAATCTGTCACATTTATTCATGTTTTACTGCTCCAAATCCAAGTACAGGAAAAGTTTCTGGATAACAGAAGCGACGAGGCAAAAGGGTTAGTAAGCAGAACTCTTCTATACTAACTAACAGAAAAAAACACTTACAAGGCAGTTAACCAACAGAACACTTCAGACCAGAAAATACTTTAACCATCTGAATACAGAGGCTGTTTTCATGGTAACAGAAGCCAGTAAAAAAAGAAGTAAAAAGGTCTCCTTTTTTAATTTCCTGTTTCTGCAATTCTGTTTTATCATTGTCTTTCCTTGCATCATTTAATAGCCATTTCTTCCCCCTTACCTGAGCAGCAAGCAATGCATTTTTTAATTCTTCCCTTGTAACCTCTGGGGCCTCTGGACCCATGGTATTGTTTTGCGATGGCCTAATGTCCTGCTCTGCTGTTTCTTTCAGGTGAGAATTGAGGTAAGCTTTTGAAGCCAGAAGATATCCGTTCAACATGTGCAAAGTTATATCCATCAGAGGAGGACTCCTGATATGGGAATACGTGATAAAACAAAGGCATTTCAGTAGGCAGAACAATATGAACAAACTAAAAGCATCCTCAAAGGCTCCTTTTGCTGTAGTCTGGTTCATGCTAAAGCTCTTTTCCCTAACATGGCAAAATACTAAAGGTCACAACCCCTTCTGCTGCCCTGCCATTCAGCCCTGCTCCTCTCAGGCACACCCACGGATGCATTCGCTCCACAAAACCAAGGAACTGCTGGAGAGACTGATTTCTGAGGAACAAAGGAAACCCAAAACAGGTCACCTATACGTGAAATAAGGAAAAATAATTCTCTGAATGACAGGGACAAGTAAGGCAGACAAGCTCTGAACTACTTCCACAATACTAAGATGATAGTTTGCAAATCACATTGCATTACAAATCTCCCTAGTTTTAGAAATGTAGGATTTTTCAATTTGCATCCAGGGCTGAAGGGACATACATTTAAATATTTCACCTACGGGTTGGGGATTAAAGATGTCATCAACAGAAACTTGAGGTCTAGCAGAGTTGTAGCAACTCAAATGAAAATTGGATTCATGGCTCAATTGCTAAAGGCAAGGGGGAACAGAATACAAACAAGAATATGAAAAACAAATCAAATTGACTGTTCAGCATTTATTATGAACAAAAGGATAATAAAAAAGGAGGGAAATAAACCACAACTGACAGAAAACATGAAGAAGAATACACAAGGAATAAAGCTAGGGGCTAAAGTATGTTTAAAATGATTAACTGTATCTTTTTAGAATAACAGATGCAATTTTGTTCGTTACTATGAAAAAGCAAAGCTATAATTTACAAATTTTGACTTACTGTTTGCATTATTTTGTATTCTCCTTAAAAGCTGGTCCATTACAATCGATTATGATCATTTTCACTACTGAAATTCTCAGCTTATTGTTCTGCGTCAGAGGCACAGAGCAGCATTACACATCCTCCTCTGTCATCACTGACATCTAGAGGAACTAATTTCCAAGTACTACTGAAACACTTTCTTGGGAAATTAAGTAAATCCAACTCTGTCACACGCATCAAGCACCCACTGGCAGAAACTGTTACCCAAAAAGATGGAACACCTGCAGGCCCAGGAGGGATGGCAAAAGACAGGGTGAAATGGAAGGGTATTACAGCTACAACCTCAACCCCCACCACCACCATGTGGCAGCAGCCATTTTAAGCACGCTGCAATGTCTATGTAGAACAAAAATCACACACATACAAATCTAAAATGGACGAACTATGTACAAATCCCAAAGTTTCCAATACAGAACTGGGTGTAAGGCTGTCCAGTAGACAGCATGACATGCTGAATCAGCACGCATGGCTCACTCAGTCCCCAGACTAAGCTTAATACAAAAAAGACGGAATTTACAAGCTCATACCATTAGTTTGAAAATACATTTTGAAGTGCTGAAAGCTTTTAGAAGTTTTCTGTGAGACACTTTTCCGTTTAGCATTCACTATGTATTAATCTAAGTACCACAGCACATAAAAAGCTAAAGGAGGGAGACACTTACCTATGGACTCTCTGATCGCATCTTAGTACGATCAAAGGATCAATCATCAGATCATTCTGAGTGTATTTCTGCTGTCGGACTATTTTTCCGGAAGGCTGCAGAGCATTAACAGTCATCACCCACAACCTAAAATGAGATTATTTTTATGGTTTTCTAATAGATAATCCGTAAAACAAAAGGGATCACATAAGCATCTGGACACTCACTTCTCTCAGTTCGCTCTATTCTTCCAGGCCTATCGAGCAGCAAAAACCCTATACTTCATTTGCAGCCCCTGAAGTTAACCAAGATACAGTTAACTTACATTCACTGAAACTATAGCAAGCAACCTGTTTTCACTGCAACAGAGCATCCACTTCCTCTGAAAAGGCATGTTCTTACCACAGCGAGTTTGTGTTCATCAGTAATCTGTCATAAACGATATAAACCCTAAAACCATCCTCCTATATTTTAAGTGCACTCGTGACTTCCTTTCCCCTGAGAACAAGAAGCACTCTCCTTTTAAAGGCAAAGTTCAAAAAATTCAACAAAGCAAAATGGAATGCAACTCCAACACATTCTACTCAGTCACAGCCTCCAATTTCCTACAGGCATTGTGTCATTATTTTTGAAACAGAAAGTGGCATTCCACCTACCTGCAGCAACAAGCTCAGCAGTACTTTGAGCCTACCTTCTTGGCATCACAGTGTTAAGAACCATCCAAAGTTTATTGACAGTCTGAAGAATCCCCCGAGGGACTCCAGCATTCAGCAAGCGATACATATTGCATGTCAATACTTCTGCGTACGGGATCAATTCACCAGCTGACAGAAGTGTTAAATGTTCTAAGATCTGCATCAGCTGGGTATGATTTCCAGGCAGCATGGAAAATGCTATAAAATAAAGACAATGGCATCTTGGTAAAACTGCATTTTTGACATTTTTTTCTGACTTGGCAGCAGAAAATTTTCATGATATAAATGCAGTATGATCAAATGAATTAAATGGCTACACTCTTTCAAATCCACTATATGCCAACCAATTTGGAAAGAACGCTGTTTAGTTCAAATGAAGTTCTTTACCTTCTTGGAGCTGTTTGGGAGAGTGATTCTTTGCAATGTTTGTAAGAAGCATCCTCCTCAGCAAGGCATCAGTGCCCGTGATCTGTTCCTCACAGATCCAGTCGTCCACAATGCAGAGGTGCGGATAGTTAGTTGCAAGAAGGCGTAACAGTGCAGAATGCAAACCTTTAGGGGGATTAAGAAAGTATACATCTTAGATTTGAGTAGCTACGTCTGTCATCTGAATGTATTTGCGCCTACCGTTTCAACGACAGACCTTAACTGAATCACTGCCAAGAAGTTCAAAGAGCTTGCATGTTTACAGCCCGATATTCTAACACCAACAGAAAGGAAAAGTTACCTTTTGGAAAGGTGGGAGGACCCTACAGTAACTAACTCTTAAACTCTGTCTGGAATAATTAAAAATTCTCAGCCAATTCCTATTCTATAACCTATGCTAGATAGGCAAGACCCACTCTAAAAAGAACTGCCTTTCTCAAACTTTCACTATTACTCTTCAAACATATCTGTAAATCCCACTAGTCCCTACCAACAGATTTTCAAAGGATGGGAAAGGCAGGCACACTACGAAACAGAGGACAGCCACAGAACTAAAAAGCCCCCTTCGTCTGCCTTCTTCACGCACATCAGGCTTCCACACACAGATATACCTCCCAGTTCCTGCTGCAGTCCTTGTGCCTGCCGGATGAGGTACTTGATTGGAATCTGATCCATTAATGCTGAGGAGTAAGACTTGGGTTTTTTTTGCATGGCAGCTGTAGGGGAACAGGACAAGCAACCATGTCTAACAGTTACAGTTGGAAAAAATTATTTCCCCAACTGAATCAATAAAGAAAATGCAAAGCACTTGTCTCTATATTGCTCTCTATCCAGCTAAACAGATAAAATCCCCAATAACAGACCTCATTCCTCTTAAAAGTACTAAATTAAGCTCTTCAGGAAACCGTTTCTGTGAACATTTCCATTTACAGATCTTCCTGGCGTTTTCTGATTTGTTCGCAGGATCTCCACACTACCTTTGACCAAATCCAACTGATTCTGAGATCAAAGCCCAAATCTGCATTTTCTTTATTCAAGGTTTTTTATTCATAAAAAACCCAATTATCAGTTGGTACATGGAATTTAAACTGTTGTCACACACAACACCCCGCAGTGAGGTGGATGTTATAAATGCAGGAAGAACTGTAACTGATTTTACACTATCTCAGACTTGCTTGAATAGCATGAAGAAAACAGCGTTGCTGAATGCTGGAAGCTGCACCCTAAAAAGGGCACGTGAAAACAGCCACCAGATACAGACACCGTATTTTCACTGAAATTACACTCTGTCAATAAACTACACAACATTCTTTTAAAATTTGTTAATTGCTGCTGTACTTATTAGAAGGTCATACACATTTCTGGTAACTTTTTGGCCACCTTGGACCTTTTTTAATCTGGAAAGCAAATGGTTCAACTACAGAGTTTTAGGAGAAACTTTTATGTCCTGAATTTCCATACCAATGCTGTATTTATTACAATAATCTAAACTTCTTATGCTGTGCTTGAATCTGACAGCAACATGAATTTTGATTACTGTTTTGCATCTACTTTTCAGTTAATCTGTTTTCCACTGATGCAGTGATACACATACCTAGTATCTTTGTGCTTGCCAGAAGTGCTTCTTCGTACGACAGGACATAGTAGAGGACAAGCAATTGCGTTGTGATGCTGTATCGCTGATTAAGACGAGTATTTTCTCCCTGTACATAAAACCACATACAAAGGTCATGTTGCATTCCTGATTCTTGAGAACAAAAATTTGGATTTACCTGAGAATACGAAGAAAGGTAAGGCCTTGTATAAAAATATCAAGCCACAGGAGGTCCAAGCTGAAAGCTGCAGGGAACTTTCCTTTTTTTTAAAAAAAAAAAAAAAACTTCAAACATAAAATGTATTTTGGTATCTTGGGACACTAATAAGGAGTAATCCCAGGATTCCAATACAAGTCAATGCTTGCCACTCATTCCACACATGTCAAGTGGCCATTCTCATACTTCTATCAAAATGAAAATGCTTCTTTCAGAAACAGCTAGAGTGCTTCAGTTAAATAGTATTTTTATCCAACAAGATCAAGTCAATACAAAAATTATGCAGATCCTACATAAACACCTCCACTTCTCAATCCACAGAGCGCTTTCTTTGCATTTCGAACAGCATGAGGCGGTGAGTTCCCAAGGAAAAGGGCAAACCAGGGACAACTAGCAATCCTCCTAAAAATCTGAGTAGCACTAACAAGATTCACTTTGAAACACATGACCACAACTGTAGGAGGCAGTTTACTATACAGGCGTTAAAGACAAAAAGTGAGGCAACTTACAGAATCTGCATCAAGCATATATACCAAATAGCAAACCACAGGGTCGCATTAAAGTACACAAATGAAGCAAAAAAGTTATTTACCCCAGAAAGTCCTTGAAAAACATTCAGTATCTCCTGTTCCGTGACAGGCTGATTTGTGGCCTCTGGGTTGGATTTAGAAGCAGGATTAAGAATAGAGTTAATGTAGACATCAATAAGGGGAAGCAACTGAGGATGGAGTGGAGTGGTGGTTTCACAGAGCTGCCGATAGATCCAGTCCTAGAAAAAAACATGCCACTGCAAGTTCCACTTCGAAGCTGGAAGGCAATTCTTTTTGTCTGCATGTACATCCCCTGTTAACTAGTTACAAAAAATGATGTAGCTGAATAAGGCTTTGTCTTTGGAAGGTGTAATACCAGTTCCGAGTTGGGCTTGGTGATAAACTCTGTATCCTGGACCCTGCTCTGTCCAGACCCACCAATAAAACTTGTCCTGGCTGGAAATATCATTCTGACTATGATTTTATTAAGCGTAGACAGGGGGAAGAGAGATAACTTTCATATTATTTTTAACTTCACTAAATTGTCGTGTCTGGATTATGGAGCTAAAACCAGGTACCTTAACTTAATACACCATTCCTTATTAAATTACATGGTACTAGGCTGTAAGATTAATCAAGAATTCTGTTCCTATAATTCAACCAAAAAAACAGCTTGCAAAACCTATTCAACATTCAAAATTACAAACAGAAATAAAATTAAGGACATACCTTAATAGATACTTTGTGCTTGGTGAATGATCGACTTTTTAAAAGCTGGTAAATGCAGTGAATAGGTAAAAACCCCGTAATGTTGGCACTGAGATTGCCTGTAACAGGCACGCGAACTGCATGGGCTGTAACAACCTAAAAGAAAGTTATAATTAACAAGACAAATACCACAAATATTCAACTTACCACAATGCACAAGCACGAGGTGACAAAGTTGCACAGCTACTTTCTTTGTGGCATTTCCTTATTTTTGGGTTTTTTGGAAGCTGAAGAACATTTTCACGTAGCTTAATACAGTATTCGTAAAACCGTAGCACAAATACTACATCACGAACAATTTCCTGCTACTGCAAAAACTAATGTCATGGTGGACAAGTTTTCTCCTTTGCTGCCTCATTATTCAAAAAAGCTAAGTGTTCAAAAAGCATAATCAGAACAGAGTACAAAAAGAAAGAACCAAGGCTCTTCAGTACCAGCAGGGCTTGGATTCTTCTTGTAGGTCAAAGTGAAACAATTACAGAAGAAGGAAAAAAAGAAAGAAAATTTAAAAAAGGGGGGCAGAGGGGAAAGACAACCTAGGCTTAAAATACCTGTTCAGTGAAAATCTCCTGTGTGAAGATTGTCTTCATTCTGCTGAGTGAGCTGGGCTTAATGACAATCTGAAACAAAGAACAAAGTACTTGTAATTTTAAGTTCTAGCTTTCTTACAAATAAGTGCTGCAAATTTGTTTTATGAACCGCTAACTTTTAAGCTTTTTCGACTTGTCTTCACTGGAATACCAGGAAAACATTCACATCTACACTTTAAATGTAAACAATGTAAACAAAAAATATTTTCAAATGTCACAAGTTCATCACTCCATGTCTTCCTTAGCCTAGAAACTACCTACCTAGCTTTTATATTTGAGAGACTGTTTCACAATAGTAAATCGAAGGCAAGTCTCCCTTGGTAATTTTCAGAAATTAACTCATATATATAGATACTTCTCTATTTAAAATAAGAAGTTTGCAGCTCAGTTTGGAAACTACTTCAACTAGTCCTCTAAAAAAGTTATTTGCAAATGATGTATTTCAACAAGTCACCGCTTTTTGGAGATACTTTCATCGTGACGTCACTTTGTATCAAGGGGTACGCATAGCGAGATGTTTTTCCACAGGAACTAATTCCCATTTTTTAACTTTACATTTGCTCTAAGTGTATTAGAAAACCCGAAGTTCTTCATATCAAAACTAAATACAAGAGCATAAATACACAGTAAAAAGTCAATTTTAACAGAGAAATGCATGTGCCAGAAAGAGCTTAAGATTTACCTTCATTCCCAAGGTGGAGCAGACCAAATCAATGATAGCACTGAGCTGATTACTATGGAAATACATGGCCACCAAGAGAAGCATCTCTCCAAAAGAAGCAGACACACCAGAAATGCTAACGACAACAAAGAGGAAGAGTTAATCTCCAATAGGACGTAAATACACGTGAGATTACTGGAATCATTAAACACAAAAGAAGCCTGCTCTCACCTTTCGAAGTAAGCTTCTTCCTTTATCATCCAACTAAGCCACATTACCATGAGTTGCTCCTGTTCTGGGGTGCTGCACAAAAAAAATCAATCATAAAAGATGCTTTTCCCAGCAACTACCGCTACTTTTACTAACAATTACTTGCAGAAAAGCCAGTATTTGAGGAATCTTATGCCAGGAGACATCCTGTCACTTTCACTTCAGCATTAAACAGCCACTAAGCACCGATATTCAGTGCAAACTCCAGTCCCATTCTCAGGCAATTTCCTGTCTTGAATGCACACAGCAGCAAGCTACATCCATGAAACACCTACACCGCTACTCTTCTGCACAGGGTCTCTAAAGAACTCAGCCATAAACTTGTTAAATGGAAAAGTGGCCTAGTAAGGCTTGCTTTAGCCTTCAAAAACCACCCCAAACTAAGCTAAGACACAAGAGCCTTCAATCAACATATGGAGATTTGTATGAAGAATTAGGAGAGACAAACTGTGCAGCTCTGGGGAGGTCATTGCCTTAACAGTGCTAGAACAGCAACATCTTTACAAAACTCCTCCTTTACCACGAGGTACCTGACAAGAGTGGAGAAGGCCAGAAGCATACAAAAGGAAAGAGATACAAAGCGAACACCAGCTGGAGTCGCGGGAGGCCGGCTGGTCATCAGCTGCAGTAGCTGCTCAGCTTCTTCATCAGTTGGCCTGAACAGGACAGAAAAAGAACAAAACCCACGCTGCTAATTCAAAAGCTGAGATTTCCAATCTCATCATAATAGTTACAGATTAAATTTTCTCTGGTTTTTAATCTGTTTATGAAATTACTATAAATAGATTAATATCAAGATTAACTGGTAATTCTTTCAACTTAAAGATATTAAAATCTGTTAGCAGAGAACACCAGTGAGAAAACTTCCCCAGGATATAATCCTGCCTATTAGTACAAAAAAATTAAAACTAACAATCCATAAAGATGCTACATTAGCACTCTCTAAAAAGTAAAAGCAAAGGAACAGAAATTCAAAACTCATACGGTGCATGTTGCTAGAGTTTTCACCTAACTTCTCTATGCACGGCTCCAACCACTTAGGCTGACTTCTTTTAAAGTCTGCAGAACTGATTTTGCAGCATTAAAAAGAGCGCTACAGTTCTTGCCTTATTTCAAATTTTAAAAATCAGCAAAGTTCATAAATAACTTTACTATTGGAGTAACAATTTTTTTCTGCTGAGAACAGTATTGGAAAGTAAAAAACATACTTGTCACCACAGACCTTAGCATGACGTAGCATTTGCTCTCTATACTATAAAGAAGAAACTTCCATCAGCTGGCACGTGAGAAGGGTCTCCCCCTGCACTAAAGCTGGCCAACCCGGCCAAGGCTGTTTCAAGGACACAACGGCACTAAGAGACAGCTCATGTTAAAAGCGCCCAAAGCTCTCAACCTCTGTTTAAACGGATGGACAGTGAATAAAAAACACAAGAGCCTTAAAACATTCATTACTTCAGCCCAGCAATTCCCATCAAAGCGCAATAGAGACGTAACAATGAGCTGGCTTTCACGACATGCTCTTCCTTCAGTCCTGAATACACAGACACATTTGGCTCCATATCAACATCTGCTTCTTCAACAATGTGTGTGCTGCGAACCGTGGGAAGGATTCCCATGAGCTCCAGGAGCAGCTGCCTCCTCATTTGCCAAAGCACAGAACTGATGTTATCTCTTTTTCTCTGTGTAAGAAGTTAAAAGATAAGAACAACAATGTAAAATTCATGCCATCAAACAATGTAATTACATAAGAGCTTTCGTAACAATGAAATCAAGGAAAAAAAAGAAGGGGGGCAGGGGGGCAGAAATTGTTATAAAATACAATTTTCAGTACCAGGGCAACAGGCAACACGTGACCTTATTACATCAAACCCAAGCTTTAACTAACACAACTAAGCAAGTCAAGATGCAACATCCTATTGTGAACGCTGAGGATAAACATATTTACCAGGTAAACACTGCAAACTTACAATTCCCCAGTTTCCTCACCTGACAGTCTCTCAGAGGAACAACCAAATGGCTGCCTGCAGGACCACCGTTTATAGATCTGATGGTCCCACTGCTCCAAAACACACCACAGGCTTTATATACATTCAGACAAACGCAGGTGCCCACATGCAGAAGAGTCAGGATAAGCTGCAGGAGTATTTTTTAAAAGCAGAACAGTCGAAGATATTCATACCTGTTGGCCATTTCGGATGAAAGTTCCAAACCAAGTTCGAACCTTCGCATTTGTTCCAAGTAGCAAACCACTCACGAAACACACCAGGTCGCTCACTCCATCATCTGAGGATTCGTTTTTGGTGTGATCCAAGGTCAAAGCCACACCAAGACCTGGTAGATGACACTCTTCCACCTACACAAAATGCTCAGGCTCAATCATCTTCGCTGTCTCTAAAGATCCAATAAGGGTCATAATTGCGATTCCCATGACAGACCAACGACAGACTTACCACCATGCCTCGGACCCTCAGAGCTTGGGAAGGGTTCATTTTACACAGGTGGCGAAGTGCTTCTGTTCTACGACGGCCTCCAACACTTTCCTCATCCTGCCGTTCACCATTCTTAATCAAACCTCTACAGACTAAATACCCAACAGGAGGTGTAAGCAACCCCGCCCTTTCCAACAGAAAGCCACATAAGCATAAACACACAAAGCCAAGCGGTTCTGTTCAGCTCATGATGATTTATTAGCTGGGCCACGCAAACCTTGTCTGGGCAAGAACTCATGATTACACTACATAAGAACAAGGAAATGGCCTTTCTCCTCAGAGAAATTACAGGGTCGTTACAGATTTATGTGTCATCCAATTACTACTTGTACTCTATCTAATGTAACCTGTGCATCTGGCAGCCCTGGAGACCAAAATCTTATTGAGGGGTAAGGGATGCTAAACAGGCACCACAGATACACATTTTTCACCTCATAATACTTGTCAGTCTAAGGGACAAGACCCATTAGCAAGGCTAGACCAGGTTCATAGTCTGCAGGCATTCAGTGCCTGAGCCAGCCTTTACAAAGGCGACCTACACAGGGAAAGCTACAACGTGCACACAACGAGTCCATAAGTAGGCTGCAAAAAAGGAATTAACACGATGAGCATGGAAGCCCATCAGCACCTCTGGGTATAAATGCACTCAAATTATATTTCACAAGCTAAACGCTCTTCAGTTCAAACGTGTATCACACATACTTTAACCCAGAATTAACTATACTGCTAGAAATCATTTCACACCTTTAGAAAAAGTAAGCTAGACAATACGAAACTGTAACTCACCCTCATTAAAGCTGTCGGGAACATTGGCCACCAGCAGGCAGAGGAACCAGGCTCCGTTTTTAACATGCAGCAGAGCTTCAGCCACATCAACTATCGGCAATAGTGACGGCAGCTCTGGATAAAAAGGGGGTTTTAAAAGTCATGGTGTTTCACTGGGAAGCAAATAAAACCTTGCTTTTAATATGCATTTAAATAACATGCTCAGATCAATGAATGGAAAAGCAGTCTATGATCTATTCCTTTTTCAAAGCGCTAGAGAGCTTTGATGAACCTTAAATCAGCCACAAAGGCTCCAGAAGTTATTTTGTTACAACCATAAGAGTTTAGAAAACACTGTAAATACAGAATACTACACCTGCTTGCAAAATGCAGAGAACATCTGCTGCCTCTTCCAGATAAACAGGACTCTCGAAGAGCTCAGAAGATTTCAGAAAAAATTCACCATTTGATTCTGACACCTACAAGACATTATTCATCACCACTGAACAGGTTTTATGAAACAGCTTGTCTCATCAGTCTTTTATGGCTTTAAATGCAGCAGATTGAGTAAGTTAAAAACTGTCGAAAGCATACAGTTATAAACACAGAACAGGCAAGAACAGTGTTTAGAATAAGAGACGTTTACTACTGGAAACCCTCCAATATGGCTGGTATCACTGCTTCTTTCCAGAAGAAAGAAAAATAGCTCGCTGATAGTTCTAAAAAACCAGTAAGTTTACCCAAGGAAAATAAAGTGCTGGGAGGGGTGAGGAGGGAGAGTAAAAGAAATACCGTGGCTAATATTGCAGTGCAACAGAAGTAAAGAACTGACGGAGAAAAGTCATAATTTTGCTTTCAAATATGGTTTCTGCACTGATATATTACAAAATCACATTACAGTGCAGCATATTACAGAATATAGAGTCTGAATCATATTAGAAAAGATTACCCTCATTTGTTCTGAGGAAGAAAGACTTCCCCTAGGAAGCTGGGTTCACAAGGAGTTTAATCACAAACTACCGTTAAATCACACGGACAGTTTAAGTCTTGGTAAGAACTGGAGAAGAGCGCTTGGTAAAAAGCAGGTAAGAACTGGAGAAGAGTGCTCACACACAACAGCAGCACCAGAAACAGAACCAGACAGGGTACCAACCTATCCAGAGCACATTTTCAACGACATAAAATTTGCAGCCGTCCAGATGTAGAGAAGTTTACCTTGTTCATAATCGCTAGCAATTCGCTAAGTACAAGACGAAGTCGACGAGGTGAATCGCTGTGTTCGAACTCCAGCGTCAGCCCATGCTGAAGCTGCGACACCAAGATGCTTTCCCCGCTACCTCCTCCCAGCTTGTGCCTAACAGACAATTAAAACCAACTATTAATGTTTCTGCAAACAGAGAAACGTTATCAGTTAAAGGAAGACAGTAATTCCATAGGGATTTCTTCTGTCACGCCAGCGATCGGAGAAGACTGCTGTACCCGTAGCACATCACGAAATGCGATTCAATAACAGCATACAAATTCCAGGCACCTCCATTCCCCAGCAGCACAGGCAGCCAAGCGAGCGCATCCACCCGACCTGTTCCCCCCGAGGAGGGGTGCCAGCCGCACCCCTGCCCCCCCAAAGCGGGCAACTCCCCGCCGCTGCCCCCCCGCAGCACAGCGGGAAGGGCCCCCAGGCAGCCAGTCCGCCCCAGCCCCCCGGCGCTGCTCTGCCGAACCCGGGGGGCGCTGACAGGTCGTTATGGCGGGACGCAGCGCCACAGCCCAGTTTGGGCCGGGGGGGGAGCTTAGCAGAGCGCCTGGTTCCACCCCCCCCGCCAGGGGCAGGGCCCCTTCCCCCAGGCCGGGCTGCTCCGTCCCCCCCCCAGCCGCCGCCTCAGGCCCGCGGCCCCCTCGGAGAAGCCGTTCCGCGCGGTACCGGAGTTGCTGCTCTTTGCTGGCGTCCTGCTCCAGGGCGTGGAAGTCGACGGAGAGCAAGGCCACGATGGAGTTGACGGCCTCCACGCCCGAGAGCAGCCGCAGGATCAGCTTCTTGTCCTGCGCCCAGCTCTGGCTCTGGTCGGCGGGGGCGCAGAGCGCCATGCGCACCAGGCAGGGCAGCAGCAGCCGCAGCTCGGGGTCGCTCAGCGCCGCCAGGCGCACCACGTCCACCTTCTGCATGGCCTCGAAGGCGTAGGGGCTGACGAACTGCAGGCCGGAGCACTCCGCCATGGCGGCCGCGCTCCCGGCCCACGGCCCCCTCCACCCCACCCCCCCCCGCTTCCGGCGCGCGGGCAGCACGTCATGGCGGCGCACCGGAAGTGAGGTCACGGCGCGTGAGGCGGCCGGGCCGAGGGGAGCCGCCCGCCGCCCGCCCGCTGGAAATAAGGCCACACCACAATCAAGGCTTCATGAATAATTTATTCCATTTGAAATTTTTTTAAAAAGTATAAACCTTTTTCATTTCCTCAATCACAATTTGTACAACTCAGTGTTTATGGCATTCGGCAGCAATAGTGTTTGTTCCTTTAATCGCTTTTATTTTCATTTACTTGTTGGGTTTTTTTCCTCCTTGTCATGATAAATACGACGACTTGGCCCATGGCGTGTGGCAGCTGCGTGAGAAGGCAGAACAGCTCCCTCGGAGTGACCCAGCCGTGCCGGGAGGGCGACATGTCCAGTAACGAGGCCGTGGGCTGCGTCGTCCCAACCCGATGGCGCCCCGAGGTCCTCACGTCCAGTTTGCTTGGAAAAACCTAAAGCTAGATTAGTATCGTCCTGAAAAAGTGACCCTGAGGATTGTGGTAGGTCCCAAATCCAGTTTTACTGTAAATTAAGCTTTACTCCACTGAAAAATAAAAAGTACACCCACAAACAATAATTAAGAAAAAACAAAACCAACAAACTTTAAGTATGAATGAAGCATAGCCCTGGGTCCTTTACTTAAAAAATAAAAACAGGAGGGAAAAAAAAAACAAACCACCGCCCTACAAAAAAAAAAATCCAAAACCAAACCAAAACAAAAAACCTTCCCAGCTGGAGGTTGTCGAGACAGTATCATAAAATGTCACCTAGTTAATGAATTCTCAAAAGAAACCCAGATCAAAACACTGTTTATGCAGCATTACTATCAAAACAGACTGATATGCTGTTGCCATACTGTTGTGCAGCAAATTATATGGTGCAATAGCATTTTTAAAAACATTTTACTCTTATTTTTGAAAGCTTTAAAATAATGCAACATAATATTTTGATATTACAGTATTAACAAATAGTGCTTGATTAAAGACATCTGCAAGTCTTCATAGCAACACATGAAGTTAAAATTACCATCAGAGGTAAATATAGAAATACAATAATCTGCGCCATAACTGACAGCTAAGTAAGAACATAGCTGAGGATTTAAATATAAATTCATTTATCTTTAATTATTTCAGGAAATGTTAGAAAGATCTAAACGTTACACCTACTTTAAAATGTAAGGGTTGTTTGCAAGTACAATTGGTGGCCTGCTGGTCTAGCAACAGGGTTTTCAGAAATCTAATTAAAATAGTAGAGTCAAAGGTGACTAAATGGCTTAAATACAGTAATATCTAGGTTAAAATACATATTTTTAATCGGAATGGAAGGATCTCAGATTCTTCTTCCACTGGATACTTAAAAGGAGGTAAACCTCCACAGCTACTTAACAGAGCACTGTCAGGAACTATATTTTCTTGCAAGACCATTTTGAAAAGCTGCAGCTGAAATTTTCAAATATTTAAGCTTGTACTTGCTAAAGAACCCAAGTTACCGGATCGTGACAATTTTACTTAGTAACCAGCTATTATGTGCACTTAAAACAGTTAAATGAAAGTAGATAACAAAAAAGTATGCCTAATGTAAGTAGCTGGCTCCACAGTGCTGGCAGGTTTGATATGTACATTGCCGGCTGTGACTATCGCTCCAGAAATGGCCCTCCTCATCTTTTCTAGTGGTCACAATATTATAATTTAACTGCATTTTGGGGTGGGGGGGGTGGGACGGGAGGGGGACACTGGCAGCTTTCACAGTTGGAGAGTTTCACAGGGAAGGCTGTGGTCCAGGTAACAAAATACAGTTACACCAACACTCAGGCAGCCGATTCACTTACCTTTATGAATACAAGTCAGCTTTAACACAAAGAAAGCCACACCAAAGCCCAGCCCTTGGAACTTGGCTAACTGAGCCAGGGTTAAAAATGACCACTTTGCAACAGAGCTTAAAAAAAAAAAAAAAAAAAAAAAAAAAATAGGACATATGCTTTAAAAATTCCAGTTTTAGGAGCACTTCTCCACTTCAAAAATCTCAGCCAAATGAGAAAAAACCTCCTGTAAGACAATAACGTGCTGTTTAATCTGCGGTGCGCTACCGTTATCAATATAAAGTAATTGGACAGACCCAGTTTTTAACTCTATTTATCAAAATATGCTGACTTCTGATTGCACTCATGTTATTTTGAAGAAACGACTGAAAATTTTCATCACCAATTGTACAACTTCTTTATACAAAACAAAAAAAGTTGCTGATATTGTATATACACGATGCAATGAGACTGTTTATATGAAAAATTATCTCAGGCAGGTACTTTGCATTTACAAAACATGATTTTCAATAACACAGGAAAGTTTTGTAAATGCAAGCGAATTCTTCCTTGTAGAGGATTAAGAGCGGGTGCACAAATGGATCTTAAAACTTGCTCCTTTAATGTTTTAAACCAGCGAGACAGACAGTATTAAGACCCAGGACATGGGTTATCGCACCAGGCTCATGTGAGCGCTGCAGGAGTTCAGTTTTTAATCTGGCAGTCAGATGAGGAACACAGAAAAATCCTATGCGGTTGCTCTTCAGCACCCGTAGGGGCTATTTTCGAGCAGCATCAGACATTTGGCATGTGCTAGGAGAAAGGAAGGAAACTACTGAGGAAAAAAAAACCGGTTACTGTAGAGGGAGACATTTAGGAAAGCCTTGTGATTTGTCAGTCCCTTCCTTTGGGAGGGCTAAGCCTCCTTGGCACATGCACCAGCCAGAGCCTGAAAAGGGAGTATGGGGAAGGCCATACACTGATACTTGGGACCTTCACCACAGTGCCAAAAATACATGAAAAAGGAAAATGTTCAGGGTTTCGTGCTGTTTTTTACTAGTGGAATAAAATCTGAATACCAGAATTCACTGAGAATCTATATACACCACATTTTAGTTAAACACACACCAATCTTAAAGTCAAGATTGACTATTTTTGCATTTGTAAAATGGCTAGAGCTGGGCTAAATCTCAGCCTTACAGGAGGCTTTGGGTAAGATCAGTTTTCTGGGTGTTTCGCCTCAGATTCACATTTTATCACAAATGTGGAAGAAAACAACGCAGTCACCACAGTGCCAAGAATATCTAGGTAACAACAATGCTCAATAGCTATTCTTGTAATATTAAAACTTGTATATTGGAAATAGATCTGAGAATCTAGCCACAGCCCTGAACCATAACACAAACTTCATTTGAAGGGTTTATTCATTTTATTCTCACTACAAGTTAAACCACCTACAATATCACTTATATATTGCCATTGTTACTCTGTAAAGGTGTGATATAAAATGCTGTAAGACCCGGTACCTTTTCAATTTATATAAACACAGTGAACTTCATTACTGTACATGTACTCTGCAACTACAGCTTAGCTGTAAATCCCCCACACACAATGGTATGGACATTAACCCCTCTATCCCCATTAAACTGTACATCAAGACAATACAAATTTACTGTCCCCACCCACCCCTTACAAAAAAATAATACTCTAAAAGCAACCTACTGCAACTTTTAATTAAGACGATTACATATATTTTAGACCAATTGCTTTAAAGCAAGAAGGCAGTATAAACCTTCTAGGAAAATTTTTATAAAAGAGGTTAAGAAATATAAGACAATTTATACATTTAAAAACTTACAATAAATAAGAGATGCAGGCATTTTTGAATACTAGGTACTATAATCCAATACAAGAACATCTTGATGTTCTGAAGCCATAGGTTGAAACTTACTGTTCCTCATGTTTCTTCTCATCTCCATGCTTCTAATATTCATTAACCATGACTGGGTACTATGGCTCATTACTCTTCACAAATACTGTGGCTGGGGAAAAATGGTTAATTTTGCTACTAAAAATGTTATAATACACTTTCTGATCATCATTCTAAAGCGTCCCCCATAGTCAATGACTCAAAGACAGTCGGGCGGTAGGTGCCCCTCTCACAAGTCAAAACAATATTTGCTGGAAGTAACAAGGTTCATACCCCATCACAAACAACTTGCACTGTGAGAAGAATTATAACTTAGTCCTGCAGTGAAATATCCCTTTTCCTCATTTTTGTCTTGCAAAATTCAGATGAAGATCACAGCATATTCATGATAAAGTTATACAACTGATTCAGCACCACAAAATGAATTGGGAGACACGACCGTCTGTCCTGGGTTGCAGGATCACAGGTTAGCCAGGAGAGTGCATTGTACTGTTCCAGAACAAACCTGAAAAGCAAACAAGCTTCCATCAAGCCAACAGATTTTCTCACCAGTATTTTACAGTCCTGATTTACTATAACCCAGTTTCTTTGGCGTTAAAAACTTAAAATAGGTTTGCCAACATTCTGAAATAACATGCCTTCAGGAGTATTACAAGCAGTTCAAAGCTAAACTTCCTTTCAGTGGAAAACTGTCATTTTAATTGTCTATTCTTAATTAATGTAAAGAGGTTCACGCATTAAAAAAACAAACCACCAAAAACCACAAAGCAAAAAATCTGCCATTTTCTCTACAAGATATGTATGTTTACATGAGTCTAGACTCTCGTATTTCAGCATTGCAGTATTTCCACAAGATCGCCATGCAAGATTCTGGCTTAACTATAACTATCTTCCACTCATTTATGCACAGGTTCTGTGTTACACCTCAAACTGTCTTCTAGTCTGAAGAATTCATCATCTTTCAAATATTTTCAGTTGTAATCAACACTGATTAGTTAAAGGAGGGCTTAGAAATGTTTGGTTTTAATTGCACTGTTCTGTGATAAAGCCATTTTTTAATCACTCTAAGCACAGCAATTTAGATTGTCTCTGCGATGTGCTGCTGGTATCCTTAGTACAAAGAAAAAAAATTTACAGCAAGAAAAACAAATAGGTAGCTTCACTGCAGCAGTATTAAAAAAAGAAACGCACAATATTTTTGCAAGTGATCAATCATAAATACCTGAGCACATCAGAAGTTTGATTAGAATCAAGTGGATGGGAGTGTTTACTGTGGAGTAGCTCGTCTGATTGCACTGAAGGCACGTGGAGGTGCAAAGAGGCCTAAGAAAAGGAGGAAGATGCCAGCAGTTACCACCCGATACAACTACAGCATATTTTCTTCCCTCTGTATTGTTGACCTGTACCATGGCAGTCACCTTCTAGTCTCGTGACACACAAGCCAAAACAAATCTTATCCTTATGCCACCAAATAGTTCAGGAATTATCAGAATATAAAGGAATTGCACACAGACCTCTGCCAAAAGCACAGTGCTAGTAGTGTAATGTGTTTTAGAAATTATTCTTTTTTTTAATCCTTTTGCTATATTAAGCGATTATTAAAAAAAAAAAATGAAGTGGCCCAAGATGTCTAGTAAAATACAGACTTGGAAGTTCAGTTGCTTTCCCTAAGACTGGTCTATTTATATTCCATATATAGAGGCTGCTTAGGGTAAATAATAAATCCTCTATTCAAAAAAATGTCTTAGACAAAAAGTACAGCTGAGCTTAGGCCAAGAGGAACAGCTCATCCAGACACAAATAAGGCTGCGGAAGATATATCTGTGTCATTAGAAAATACAGTGTAGTATTAGAGATGCTAATTTAAGTCAAAAGTGAATAATATTAATACAGAAAGTTTCTCTGTATACTAATGTATAGCCTTAGAAGTGCCAAGTACGTCCTGATTGTGCCATAAAAAGATAAGGGGATCAGACAATATCTAGGCAGATGATACAATGGCTATCACTTGGCAACAGCCAACATGGAAAATGTAGCTTTTATGCTTTGGGCAATACATAAAGAGATTTGTTCATTTATTTTTTTTTTAGCCACTGTAACTGATATATTACATTACACTTGTGTACTTCCCTTTACCACCGGTCCCCACGGGAGTCAAGCATTAACCAGCAATCTGTCTAGAAACTCAAAACTATTCTTACAAAATACTGTAGCACAAAGCCAGGAAGGAGCCCAGACTACCACCACTACCACTACTGTGAAGAAACACACTGAACAGCAGAACCCTTCAGAACGTTTGCTACTTCCACTCATCATTTTTCTTCTCTTAAAAAAAAAAAAAAAGGGGGAACATAAAAAGCCTAAGTGCAAAAGTTTAAACCCCAACCTCTCCTGAAGCAAATGCGGACAATTCCAAGAGACATGCACCAACTTTGTTTTAAATGGAACAAGTTCTCATAACGCCAATCCCTGCACGCCGCACAGCTTTCTATGACAGACGGCCCAGGAAGACGGCCGTACAGCCTGCTGAAGTTACAGTACCTTAAGAAACAAGGGACACTGATTTTGTGCTTGAGGACACGCTGACCAAAACCAGTCAGGCAATGGACCTGCTTTGGCAGTTGACACAAAATAACCAAGGGCCAATGGCTGTTGCAGTATATTTGTTACTTCATCATGAGATTCTGTTGAAAGCAATCGATCTGTACCTTGACCCTGTAAAACAACCGGCAATGGTTTCATATTAGGAGAGCACAAAATTAATAGAAATTGTCTGTAGCTTTCAAAACACAAAGCATTTTGAAATATCCAAGCATTGCATGAATCTTGCCAAGACAATCCAATATCCAATTGCTTCAAAACATTTCATAGGAACCCTTCATTCCACGAAAGGAAATTACCAGATGGAGAAAAACCAAACCAAAACCACACACACCCCGCCTTTATATTTACTCTAATAATTACCTTGCCCATATCACCTCCGTGAGGGTAGTGGGACCCTGGAGAATGTACAGGGGATCCCGTAGGGGATGCAGGAAGAATATTTATAATATCAGGATCAAGATCGTCTCCAGTGTCTAGCAAGTCAAAGATTCCCATTCCATCTGCTCCATCTTGAAAAAGAACAAGACCAGTGAATTTCTATAGTTTCCCTACATACAGGATACAACGCATTTTGAAGTGATTTTCCACATAAATCTTGTGGTTCATTAGAATAAACAGTCTTATTATATGGGAAGCGATGAGGGGTTTTTGGTTGGTTTGTTTTGTTTTTAAAGCAACAATAAATCCAACCTACTGACCATTGTTTGTGTTGAAGGCCAGATCCAAGTTTTCAGTGGTATAAGTTGACGATGCTACTTGCACAGATGCAGATGTGGGAAACACCAGTATATGAGTGCATGATGTGTCCTGGGGGGTGTTGAGCTGAGATGTCTGCATATTTAAAGTGGTGCTGCGTCCAAATACAGAGCCGGTCGATACAGAATCTTTGGAAGAGAAATCAAGTATTTCCTTAGTTTTGCCCAACCCGAACTATTAGGTCCCTTGCCAAAAAAAAGGGACAAAGTTTCTCAAATACCTGGCATAATAATGAAGGACCCCTGTGGTTCCATTGCCACCAAACAAGCACTGAGAATGCTGGGAGAGTCTGCAGCAGAGATACCACACATTCTGCACATGTCTTTTAGTCTCTTGCTAAGGGACTGAAGGTTTCGTCGACTCAGTAAACAACTCCAGTCTGAGGATACAAAGAACATTTGTTTGTCTATAAGCAAAGTGCTTGCTGCAAAACATGTATTTTACATATAATAGTGTGTGGTGCAAACCTCACAGCTGTTAATACAGAATATGCAAAGGAACTCTAAAATTATTTAGGTTTTCTTCCAGAAACGGGGACAGACACTTTACATGACTGAAAAATGAAAGCTTCAAATCAAGTTTTAGACTCTACGAAAAGCTAATGTTACCTTTTAATTCCCCATGTCCTATTCTTCCTAAACGGCCTATTACAACTCTCCATGGCAAAGAGCTCATTTGCACAAGTCCCAAGCACCATTCCCAGAGTTTCTGAAGACCAAGTCTGCGGGCAGAACCCTTTTTCCTGCGAGCTCTAGAATTTAGAAAGAAGGGAAAACAAAGTTAGAACCCATCTGCAACAAGTTTTTATAGCCATGTTTGGAATTTCTTATTTGTATTAACCTGAACATTCACAAGAATATTAGTACTGTACTATATCAGCTGGAGCTTCAGTTTGTTTGTTTGGGTTTTTTTATTTAACCATGTTCTAACACTGATTCAAAAGACAGTGCAGGGCAGGGGGCATACGAACATGCATAAAAAACCCACTGAAGAATCACATGAAACCAAATAACATTCTTCTTGAAATCTAACTCAAAACAATATACGCATAAATATGGAAAGTATCTATTGGCTTTAGCTACTTTTGCAACGCAGCAACTCTACGAAAAGTCAAGAGTTATTCTTACGGCATCATAAACAAACTAATTCTTCAGCAGAATGAAAGAAGATACACATCCTAAAAAACAATTTAAGAGTTTTGTTCTTACCTGTTTGGTACATCAATATTAATTATGCAAGTTTCTAACTGTTCTCCATAGAGATCTGTACAGGATGCAAGGAGCCATCTTTGATCGTGAGACAAACAGTAGCCTACAAAAAGTACATTATACTTCTGGCCAGCTTCTCCAAAGGTTTCTCCTAGTTCTGTTTGCTTGTCCTTTACAGGAGCCAGTATAAAAGGAGGGGTGTATAGTCGAATACACTCAGGTCTCTGTAAAGATGACAGAACAGACAATGAAGTTTTGCAAAGCAATTATTCCCAAGAAATCTAGTTAGTTAATTTGAAAGATGCCAGTGATTTACTAAACAGGGATATTTATCTGCATATTTACACAGTCAAGTTAATAATACTCACATCAGGGCTCTTAAGAGCAGTTTCCATGGCTAAACCTGGGCCAAAGCCAGTTAATGTTTTCACGTTGGTGGAAGTGGGAAGAGGTCTCCGACACTGAGTAAAAGCTGAAAACGCCAAAGATTTTAAATGCTGAGTGTAAATCTGCCGGTCTTCATGTTTCACAGGTTGTAGAAGGTACTGACATGGGACAATCTAGAACAGATTACAGAGGGGAGGAAAAAAATTTACTGTTTCATCATTGGAGTAGATGGTTTTTGAGATAAAGGAGCATACCCAAATGCTATCTTAGAACTCTACTTTGCAATCAATTTTCTCTGGTTCTTGGATATCTCCTGCCACTTCTTCCAAAGCTACATGGGACTTCAAGCAATTGTTCTCATTGAAATTTTCTTTAGAGAAAAAAATAATTTATTTAGAAGAAAGTCTTAATGATTCCTTTGAAAAGATACCCACTGTTAACTAGTTCTGCAGCTGCTGACCACCTTACTGTTGGGTGTCTATCAGGATGGAGCACTGTCTAAAGCCCAGCAGGTCAGGCTGGCAGTGCAGGTTCCAGTGATGGGACAAGCAGCTTTCCTATGCTTCAGTCATTATTGGAGTGGGCCACTACATTTCCTCTGAAATAAGACTGACTATTTTGGAATCTCCTACAGAATTTGGCTTTGGTTAATAATGCCCAAACTGCTCTAAAAACTATAATCTTAATGATTTAACAGCTGCAGAACTGTAGGGTAATGCTTACACAGCAAATGAAACTTTCACCTCGAGGGCATTATTGCCTCCAAAACACAGTCAAAGCCAAAATAGATACTCGGCATATTTCTATAAATGATGGCTCACCTGCACAGAAATTATATTCTTTATGTTAGAAGGAAGAACCTGAACCATCTCTAAAAAGCAGCGCAGAAGTCCAAGTGTCCACAAACTAGATGAGCTACTGTTCTCATCCTTTTTTTCATATGTAAAAGGATCAATTATGTAAACTACAATTGCAGGTGGATAGGTGATAGCATGTGAATCTCCATCTGTAGGGACTCCAACTTTATCACGATCCATAGTGCTGGAAATGAAATTGTGAGAACAATTCAAAAAATTCAAAACAAGTTACAACAATTTATTTTTACTTCTAAACTCAGATCAAACTGTCAAATATCAATCTGAAATACCTTTGAGTCAACTGTAAGAAACAGTCTTTTTATTTCATTTTTGTACATGAGCTTATCAACAACTTGGTATCATTTGTCTTTTCTTTGGCATTCTTTATTACAGAAGCTCAACAGCACATAGTTCTATTGCTTCAACTGGGGAACAGGAACATCTACAAGGTCAGTCTCTCCAGCAAGAGCTGGCTTTACTACTATGACGGATACTTTCTGTTGATAACAGAAACCAGAACTTTAAGATGATGCCAGTTATCTATTCCCCACCCCCCAGCCTTAAAATACAGAAGTGAGTAGTTTAGTGAATTTTCTCCCTTTAGAGAGAAAAGAAAAACAGAGAAAGTTTATTTTTGTACCACAGCAGACACTGAGATGCAATTAGAAACTGCAGCTAAGGCTGGAACCAAAGTTCAGTTCCACCATGAATGAACATTCTCCCTAAAAAGCAGCTTGATGCCTAAAAAAGAAATACAGGATTTTTATTGAGGGGACCAGAGTGGCATTAATAGGTCCACATTAATCGAGCTGAGGGTTTGATTATTTTTTTTTTTTTTTAGCCAAAGAAAGTTTGACTCTGCAGTTGATTACCTTTCAGAAACCTCTGGGTGGGGCTGTGCAGGCGCTGAAGCAGTATCTCCAGACATCCCTGCTGTTTGCAGTGTTGGCTGTTGCTGCTGCCCTCCTGTTTGCCCATTTTGGACTGTTGCAGCCTGAGCGGGCAGGGAGGCAGAAGTGGTATTGTTCATACTGCTAAAAGGTGGAAATGAAGAAGGCTTGCTTGTTGGTATCCCGCTGCCTAGGCTGGCAGAAGAGGATGACGGGGCGGTGGTAGTCAGTGTTGAATTAGCTGTAGTAGCTGCAGAAGACATGGCACTGTTTGATGTCACTGCAATAGTACTAGTGGTGGGAGCTGCAGGAGTAGATGATGGAGTGTTTGGATTTGCAGCGCTGGCTGTCACTGGGGGCAAAGCAGAGGCTGGCTGGCTGGAGGGAGTGACCAGATTTGTTTGGGAAAGTAAAGAATTGTCCAAAGGCTGAGAAGCAAGATAAGGACCTAAAACCAGAAAAAAGCATGAATTTTGTACTGCAGCTGGTTTTAAACATACTTCATCTATTAAGTTATAGTTTTAACAGAACAGAGCAAGCCTTTAGCATACATTAAAATTAAAATACCTGCATTACATTTCAAATTCTAGTATTCTCATAAGACTCGTTCAGAAAAATCCAAAAATCAGTTTTAAAAATAATTTTTTTCAGATATGCTGAATTGCTAGAAATCACTGCTTTGGAATCTAAGTCGCCAATACAAAAAGACAACTAAGTCCCTGTCGGGCAGCAATGCTGCTATTCCCTAAAGGTACTGCTAGATGGTAAGAAGCCATTTTAGCACATATCTAAATATATGGGGGTTTTGGACAGCCCCCCACCTCCCCAAGCTTAAAACCAGAAACCTGCAAAAAATAACAAAACTCAATGAATAACTACAGTGATTTCTTTTCCTCTACTGGAATGGAGGAAGTAGTAATCGTATGAAATAAGAAGCACTAAAAAAAATTCATACCCAGCTCATATCTGCAAACTTGAGCATATAGTTTGAGTTTGGAAAATGCTTCATTGTTGGTGTTAGCTGTCTGTGAGAACCATTCTGTGACCAACTTCTCAGAAAGTTTCTTTGAAGCAGTAGGTCCAACTCTCATGATCCCATCAGGCAATAGCTTACAGATAGGTCTGTGCTGACCAAGCCTGCATGACTGCAAAGAAGGTAAAATAGAAGATGCAAGATAAGGAATTTATAAGCCTTAAAAACTGTTAAGAATCACATGAAGGATCATTTATATATAAAAAAAAGCAAGAGAACTTAGTTATGATATTCCAAAGTAACATTTTAATTCTAGAATATTACACCGGTATGAAATATTCTATAGGGACTTTATGATTTATTTTCACGTTTTCCAAAATGCAAGAAAAACGGGTCGATACATCATCTACTCTCATCTTAATCACAATGCAAATAATACGTGTATTTCATTAAATGTAGCTAAAACAATTAAAGTGGCAATACAGAGTTTTACCACTAGGCGGCGTTTATCAGATAAAGACTCTCAAAACGGCTACTACTAAAAGCAACGGTGAGCAGCCTCAACAACCCTGATCTTCCAAGTGCCCATTCCTAAAATCCTTTCCAGCTGATTTCCAAGATAGCATTCTGTGCAAATGTTTGTATCGTCTGAGACAAGCCCGATAAGTAGTTATGAGTATGTATTAGAAACAGTCTTTCAAAAATCCATTTCACTCCTAACTGCCATAAATAATGTACCTCGTATATTGCAGTCAGATCCCTAAAGAAGCTTTTTGCTCCGTTCAGCAGAGCCTCATTCTCGGGGCACACCACAACATAAGCAACATCTCTTTGAGATCCGTAAGGTTCCAACATCAGCCTCTCCCAATACGGCAATGCAAACGGAGACAGCACCAGAAAATCATAATCATATCCCAACAAAAATGTTGGGATTGGCAGTGGTTCCGGGGACTCATCAGTTCCTGGAAAAGCAAGACACATTTTCCAATATATTAAGCAGAAAGCTTAAAATTAACACTCTGCTTCTAGGAAATATGAATAGAAAAAACACTAGTGTTCCCAGCATCTAACAGGAAGTAGCACTGATTATAAATGGAATAGTTCCCATTTTAACAGATACAAATGAAAAACCTGCATGTATGATCCAACCCTCTGTAAAAAAGCATCAGCTAATTATTTTTATTTGAAATCTCTCAGGGCCTCATGAAGAAGCTCCATAGTTGTTTTAATACTTCTATCAGTATATGGACAATTAGGAACAGATCTTTACTGTCCAGGAAGCCTTTCCCACAGAGTCTAAGCAATAGGTGAATTTTTTTTTTTTAAAAAAAAAAAAAAAAAAAAAAAAGAAAAAGAAGAAGCGGGGGAAGAAATGCAAATAGTCTAAGCAAATACGTAAAGGACCACAGAAGGAAAAAAACTTAAGAACATGCATTTACAATACTCTAAATGTATAATTACCATGTTCTAAATATAGCTACAAAAGAGCTGCTGGTGAAAGGTCACCCTTCTACATAGTGGTAAATCAATCTCATATGCTAATGAAGTCAGTTTAAAGCTTCAGTGCACAAAATTTACCTTGTATCTGTAAATGTGCATCACGTGTTGGCCACTCCAAATATTTATCAGAGACAACACACTGGATAACCTCAGATCTTCAACATAGTTCTGAAACTACTGAGCAATAAAGCACACTTTTTCAAGCATTTAAAAGCTAGTATTTTTTAACTACACTATTTTTAGAGTAATTAAAATGGAGTCATTCTTTTGAGTAAAAAACCAGAACAGAGCAATTACTCTGTTTTCAACATTAAATCCATCTTTGCAATTTCACTCCCTCACTTGGAGAAGTGTCAGGTGTATATAAACAGTGCAATTGAAGATGTTAATTTTAAATACACATATCTTTAATTCATTTACTGTTTTAAGGAATATAAATATTTTCTGTTTTTTCCAAGAGAAGAATTCTCCCCTGTCTAATAGCTCTTGATAGCTTAAGGAAAGGTCAAATGCTGTTTAGAATTCCAATAGGCTGAACAGCATCCAGACACTAAGGTTTGGTGGCCGGATCAAGTAGAGATTAACAGACAGGAGTCTACACAGCCGTTTACCATATGAGCCTCTGCCAGCCATTTTGTGAAACTGTTGCCACGTGAGGGGTCCTTGCACACCCCAGGACCGGACCGTTCGCTTTTTCTGAATTGCGTCCTGAAGAACTGGCTGGAGCGAGAGGAGCATACGAAGGATGTCCTGGGAACACTGCATGCTCACATCCACAACTGAAAGGACAAAAAAAATCGTCAAGGCCTACTGCAACAACAGAATACAGTGAAGCCCTCCACAAACAACCTAGAATCTTAAACAACCTTGATTTTAAACAAAGTCACTCTCTTCTGAAACATCCATGCAGTCCACCCAAAGGCCATGACATAAAATGCTGAGCGCACAGATTTGGAGAGTTCTCTTCCCCTCTCAGCCATGTACAAGAAACACAGACAGATTTTTGGTGGGTTGTTGGGTTTTTTCCCCCCCTGTAGAGTTTTTTTCCCTTGCCTTATCATCTTATGATTTAAACTAAGGGAAAAAACCCTAAAATTAAAAATTAAAAAAACCAAAACCACAAAAAACACCAACAACAAAACAATAACAAAAAAACACACACAAAAAAACCCAAAACCACACACACCAAAAAACAAAAGACAACAAACAAGTTGTTCAATCCTTAAACTACAGGATTTTCCCTCCAAAGAAAGAAGGGTTAGGCAGACTGCCACCCAGTGCTCACTTCACAGAAGTCAAGGGAAGCCTCAAACAGTCACAGCCCATTTCATCAGCTCACCACCACTATGCCATTGAATGTGCAGCGTTTAACAATAAATGGCTGACACAAAATTTGGTATGGCTATAATTTCACAGCTGTCCATTTAAAAGTATCTTTACATCTTTTTATCCTAAATATCAAGGTCACAGTAACACTAAAACTTTTCCTGGGTGCCTGAAAAAACATTGATTTATGTTTTAAAAGCTTGGGGTTTTAGACTTAATCCTCCACTAATACACAGAAACCTAGCTGTGCTTTGCTGTTAGCCCTCCTCATCCTCATTAACAACTACGAATCGCAGCTAACTGCTATCAAAGTTTCATATTTCACTCTTCACCCTGCTAGAGTTGCTACTTCTAAAGACTGTTATTGAGAAGTACGCAAATACATGCAATAAAGGGTATTCCATGAGACATAATATCATTAGTCAGGCCCCAGAAGAAAAAAAATCCAAGGATCTCTGGCAGATCCAACATACAATGAAGGCTACGATAATGCTTTACTTGCCACACATGCCATTAACTACTGCCCCCTCTTAAGGAAGGGGGAAAAGCCAACTGTATCATAGATCTTGTTTAATTCTGCCACAGTAGCCGTGACAATACAGTCACCATTTGAACCACCTACACTTCCTACGTAGGCTCATTCCACAGAGCCTCTGTAGAAGCAGTCACTAAAAACTGCTTTAAAAGAATAAGCCTAGTGAAGTGTTGTGGACAGCTACTGTGGTCTTACATTACACTTCATGTTAGGAATTTACAACCGATGGTAGCCGACACCTACGCTCTGCTTGGCGCATCGTACCAGCACAGAACGTGAAAGGAACGGTTATTCTGAACAGCACTAAAATAGATTTTTATGCAAGCGTGCAGGTAGAAACAACAGTCTTAAGCGTCCAATATTCACGAAAGAAAAACACAAAGAAAATGAACCCTCAAAAAAAATTCATAGGTGGACAAGTATAAAAATAAGCTGTTTTCACTTACCATTTCTTTTTGACCAGTGGTGCAAGCAAGTAGTTTTCACAAGTGCTTCATCAACTTTCCCTCCTGACATATTGTCCATGAACTGCCGTCCGTGTTCCAAGGCTAAGTAGCAGTCATTGCAACAATCCCTTTCTTCTACACGTACCAGGTTGCTAACTGCACCAACTCTGGGAATGGAGTCTTGATCTGCTGCTCCGAACGGCGAGAACAAGTTGGTGCATTGATCCTGCAGCAACAGTATTAACTCATCGGGCAGTTTCTCAGGTTCTTTCAGTCCTCCACCACCATGTTCAATAGAAGTAGCTCTGAGAGCTTCAAAGCGTTTTTCTGCTTCTTTGCCGCACTCTGTATTACGTCCTAGAATATCCAATTCATCTTCAAGAAACAGTCCAGAACTGTTGCCAAATTTTCTATTCATAACAGCACTGAAACCACAGGTACACCTATACTGGGCCTCTTGCGTTGGATCAGGAATGTAAACTCCAACATCAGCACCTTTGATGTTCATATTGCAAACACATATGCAGCAGCTGTCAAAGTTACAGTCTTTGAAGAGATTCATTACAGACTCTGAGAGGATGAGATTCACGTAAAGACTGTGTGCCTCTGGAATGGAAGGCACAGTTGCAGGTTCAACAGAATTAAGCGGTCTACATGTCGATGGTGTGGAAGCTGGCGAGTATAAATCAGAGTTCTCGTATTTGACTGAACCCTGTGCACTTGCAGGTCCACCAGCTCCACGAGGTGTGCGAGGAGTCCTTGGTGTTCTAGGAGTTGGGAAACGAGGGGTGGAAGGAGAAGGGAGAATTCCAGCTCCGCTGTTACTGGGAGGTGCGCTACTTGGTGGCATCCCAAATGGAGTATGAGTTTGTGGTGTGTATGCAGGGCCATACTCTTGATCCATAGTGCTTCCATCACTAATAGCGGCCACAAGAAGAAGGAAATATTTTAAGTACACAACACACTGGTTTTGAAGTTTAAGTCTCAAGTTTCTGAAGAAGGACCTTCCTAATTAATATTTGCTTTTTTAAACTAGTCTTTCATAATCCACAGCAAGATTTTCATTCCCTAAGGAACTTCAAGAGCATTTGTTCTAAATGACTTTGCAGGACTCCCACTGACAGCACTGTTAAAGAATCTTTCCCAGCCTCCTTTTGTCTTTTCCTTTGCACAAAGCTCCCAGGAAACAAATGTGGTCAGAATAAATTACAAATTCTGTGGCTGTATGGAGTCTAGAGGACACCTTTTTTGTTCATGTTTTATTTACACACTGTGTTGACACATACTAAGAAAATATACCAGATCTATCAACAGCAGATTCAACTGAATCCACAAGGAAAGTATCACCTGGAAACGTCTGACATTTTCTTTCCTAAGCAGCTGAGCATCTCCAAAGACCTATAAGGCTAATGAGACCTGGAAACATACTGCTTCTGAATGACCCTAACAGAAGCAATCTCAGTATTTACTCCAAGATTTAATATTCATATAATTTTATCAATAAATACATAGCCTCCTTGTTGCCTAATCCATTTTTACCAGCTACTAATGCAGATGAGAAAGAGGAATAAGTATTTTCTTTACAAAGAACTGCCAGCAAGACCACTACCAAATGCAGATTACAGAGATGCCCACTGCAATACCACTGTTACCAGGAAATGTCACACTGGGCATAGCTTCCAATCAATGTTTTCCTAGTCCCAATACAGCCAAGATTACTGCTATTTAAGAAAATAATTTAAGAAACAGAAGCAACACCTACTAAGCCCTTACAGTATCTACAACACCACTGCAAAAACAAAGTCCCAAGTTTACATTTATCTTGACTGTTACCATCTTCATTACTTATTAAAACTGGACTTGCACCATTAAGCTTCCCCAAGAAACCTTTAAATGAGACAACGAATAAACTGTATGCACAGTTAAGAAGCTATTTGAGAACACAGTCTCTTACAGTAAGGTTTAATCACAAGGATTTTTTTAAAGGCTCCTGTCAGTTGTATAAACACAGCATGTCTTTACAAATCTCTCTCATTACAGATTTTTTTAAAAAAATAAATTAGAGGTACTTCCTATCCTGTGGATAACCTTACAAAGCTTAAACATTTGTGGCACAGGTCATACCCATCTTTGATGAATGGCATGGCAGGTCCCGGAGGAAGTAAATCCAACTTTCCCACAGTCCAACTCTGGCGATAAATGCATTCTTCTGGCAGTTTGATGGGAGGAAGACACTGGCTGGGAAGTGTCTTCAGTGGTGCAAACATGGAACAGCCCACCAAAGCTTGACAATTCTCAGGTTTATAAACATAAGAATAATCCTATAAGTTAGATATGGTAAAGCATCAGCATGTAAATTAGATCACTTCAGCAATTAAAATGCTTCTCAAAAAAATGTAAGTTCAAACAGTAAAACAGTAGTTCTTTAATATTAAATCCCAATATACCCACAAAAGACAAAGTTAGATTTATACACACATCATTCACACCCATAGTTCTCTAAAAAGGAACATGCCAACACAAAACTATCAACTACAGTTACTGAAATGCATTCCTTCAGCTTACTGATGGCTAAATAGCAAAATACTATTAGTACTTACTAAAATGTGCATTACCTACCCCAGTATAATGCAAGACACAAGTTAAAAACTATACATAATTCACAGAAGTGTCAGGGTTGGAAGGGACACCTGGAGATCATCTAGTCCAAGCCCCTGGTAAAGCAGGCTCATCTAGAGCAGGTTGCACAGAGTCGCATCCCAGTGGGTTTTGAACGTCTCCGGAGAAGGAGACACAGTTCCTATTCAGGATTAAGTAATAAACCGAACAATAATTATTAGAAATGTTTATCAGAACTATAAGCACTACCTACCTTTATTTCAGCAGGTTTGGGGCTGCAGAAACCCTCATCTACTTCAATTCTGAACTGAGCTCCCACACTAGAGCTATTCCCTTCAAGTACTGTTCCTCCAAGTGTAGTGTCCATACTGCCATATTCCTTATTATTCATGTTCATTGGAGAAAATCCCATAATATGTTGTTCCAATGAAGGTGGAGTCGGATACATTTTATGGAGATCTGCAGTGCCTAATTTCAGATCAGGAGGAGGCTTTAGAGCATGAAAACATTCTGAAGTATTTCGTATTTCCTTTGTCTCAAAACTTCAGTAGGACAAATGAAGCGTATGCTTCCAAATTCCCACAAAATATTAGCAATCAAATGTTTAGCTAGTCTTCTATTTAGGAAAAAAAAAACCAATAAAGCTTACTTATGCATGAGAGTGGGTCTAGATTTCCTGCTTTTGCCTCTTTGCAGTTGGATTTGTCATCAGCGCCATTCACTGTTCTTTTAGATCCAGGCTGAGAAAGAAAAGTAGTATTGTAATAAAATCACTTCAGACATGAACACATGTTCATGCTTCCTGCTAACAGGAAACTTCATGTGCAGTGGACATAAAATGCTGAGACTTTGTGTAACATTTAGAAAAATTAATATAAATCAGAAACCCAATGCTAGTAGTTAAGGTTATGCTTGTCCTCCCTTAATACTTGTAACTCAGAGAATGCTCCCCCATCAAGTCATGATGCTGTTAAAATGAAAGATCAGTTATAAAATAATTCTCAGCCTGTTAGCAGACATGAAAAAAAGAAAGCTCAACAGGGTTGCCCACAATCTATCAGGGGGGGAAAAAAAAACCCGCAGACAAAAAAAACCCATACACCCTCCCAATGCCATGCTAACATTACTGGTGTTACCACATGAACAGAAACAGAAATGACAGAGAAACATGAATCCTGAAAAAAGAGAGGTGCAGGGAAGAAAAGCTGCTGAAATCAAAAAACAAAGAGATACATTTTACAGTGTTTAGACAGTACTAACATCTATAGAAAATAAGTCTTCGTGTTTAAGAGCAAATACACTTGCTTTATATAATGATTACCTTTGATGGCTGTCAAGATCCTTCACAGCCCTTACTCAGCTACAGCTCCCATTAAAGTTGATGGGCATTTTGTCTGGGTAAGGGGATTTAGGATTAAGCATGGAGCAAAGTACAGTTCAGAAGAGACAACTGATTACAAATAGTATTGAAATAGAAACTAGAAAGATAATGGATTCAGAGCCATCAGAGACTGCAGGAGAAACTGTTCCAAGATAATAGCTGCTGCAATGAAGCAGCTTATTTGGCAGAATGTCCATGTGTTTAAATGCCTCTTCTCTTTCAGAAGTTTTTGTTTTATTTCAGTATTTCCTTTACTGACTAGTTAAACAGAACCTAGACCATCGGAGAAGAGCACTAGTACCACTACTGAATCTGTACAATTATAAATAAAGGTATATTTGAGAAGCATATACTGTCTGGACAGTAAGGATATAGTATTAAAAGGTTGTCTGTATCAAAAATATGATTGTATGAGTCAACTAGAACAAGTATGTCTGCTACAGAGGAGCCACAGCATGCACTTATATGCATGTTTTGCAACCTTGCCTATAAAGGTTAAAAAACAACCAAACCCCAAACCACAAAAAGACTTGCAGTTTTTTGTCTATTAGCTGCCATTAGTTTTGCACATCACTTACTGTTAGTTCATCTTCATCAGAATTGAAGAGATTGTCAAGGTCAGTGTAAGAGACCACTAAGTCTGTTTCATGGAACAGGCTAGTTGATGCAGTGCGAGCATGAGCAGCAATACGTTGGGCATCTATAAAGAAAAACAAACATTACAAAAACATTGGCAATATATATTCATTAAAAAAATAAAGACACCTTAAGGACTATCTCCACAACTGAAGAAAAAAGAAAAGGGGTGAGTGGGGGGGTGGAGAGAATGGTCTCAGTTGCACTCATCCATCTTACACATAAGCAAGGTCCCTTCAATTTCATAACATTTAGATTTTATAGCCAATGTTTATTTGCAAGGTGCAACAAAGATATGTTCCAAGCGGATTCCTAATTCTGAAGGGACAAGGAAATACAAACCAGAAAGTAAAAACTCAGTAGCCTATTAGAATCTATTGCCTGTTCGAGAGATCATTAATATAGCACAATTAAAAGGAAAAAAGTCTCTTTACCTTGCTTGACAGAAGGACTAAATAGAGACATAGCATCCTCTCCTTCGTGGGATAAAACTGTAACACTAGATGTCCCGTCCTCAGTCTATTTAAAAAAAAAAAAAAAAAGGTAGGAAAGTTTGCTTAAATTAATATGTAGGGTGGGAGGCATTTTAGCTCCCTATGGGAATTTTGTACATATCAGAGGTATCAGGTTCTCATTAGCCTTCTGGCTCACAGCAAGGTGTAGTTGGGGGGCTGGTTAGCAGTACTGGCTCAGGAAGAAGGAAGCTTGGGAACTGACAACATGCTAGCAACACGCAGACGAGGAACACAGGTAGGAATGTAAATATTAGGTTTTGCATTGGGGATAAGTTTAAAGAGCAAGCTGTGGATTCCTGCTACAACACTTTACTGAAAAAACATTTGGTATCAAATGCTATACATTAACTATACTAGTTTATTGAATGAAACTCTCGATACCAGAAGCGCATATGCACACAACAGTCTTAATAAGCAAGTTTATTTCATACACAAGCTCCCAGTGCAGTTGTTAATTTCTCCTCTTTTGGAGGGCATACTTTTGTTTTAAGTAGAAGCCTCATACAGGTGGTACTGGATGAGTGGTGTTGGGGGCAGGAAATAATTCAATTCACTGTCCGGGCATCTAGTCAAGAGTTCACCTCACCTACACCCAAACCTTCCCACACATCAACAAGGCACTTGCCTTGTTCTTCCTCTGTTCCCCAAGCACCAGCTATCACCCATTTCTACAGAAAGGGTATGAGCCATACTGATTTTTGTTCTGATCCAGCAGTGTTCTCCCAGTATAAACTATAAAGCCTAATGCAACAGCACCACCAGTGAGCCAAAAAAGTTTCAGGTGTAGTTAGAGGCATGCTGCATAATTTCATGGATCATTTTTGTTAGAATACAAATATATTTTTTTTTATCTACTTTAAATACACAGAGAAGGATTTAAGTTATATTTGGTGACTAAAGCAATTTGTTTTAAACTCATCACTGATTTGTATCCTCACTCCTTTACTCACCTTGTGTTTCTTCCCAGCTTCCCTCTCAATGTTCTGCCTATCTTTTTTACTATCAGGAAATAAGAATTCCACATCACCATCAACAAAGGCATAAGGATCGATTTCAGGTTCCTGGTCAGCATCCGTCGCTACTGCTGCTAGGTATTGGTTTTTACTCTGATACTGTTGCACAAGTTCATCTGAAACCTTTAAAGGTTTCCTACATTGCACCATTAATCTGAACAGAAGAAAAATAAAAATCACAAAATATTATTTGTCATTTATTATGTGGACATATTTCTGCTATCAGCCTTTGCAAGACCAACTTCATCTTCCTTCCCACTTGCTTCCTTTCCACCCCAGCTTCAGAAAACTTTTTGGGAAAAAGATTAAATCATTAGTCATTTAATATAACCTCCTTACACACGTCAGATACAGCAGTGTGATTCATTCTGCCCATCTTTCCTCAAGCACTGTCAATTCAGATAAAGATTAGTAATTTATCCCAGGTCACAGCTGTCATTTATTATAAAGTACAAATGTATTAAAACTATCTATATCCACTAAAAGAAACTCACCATGTTAAAAAAAATTATTCATTGCCATTCTCCATCCATGTCCAAACAAATTATTAGAAAGAAGCAATCAAACCTGGATTTTCCATATTTTAAGAATCTAATTCTTCAACCACTTACTAAAGTGCACAAATGCCGCTATGTTCAGCAGGCATTTATATCACTCCTATCAATACAGATGAAGCTTGCAACACACCAATATCTAATTTACTAATGAGGATAATAAAACCACGTTTGCCTTTGTCAGCATTTTTCTTTTCTTAACATTTGGAGCCAAAAACAGAGTTGGTAAGTACACAGAAATTAAGGTTTTTGTATCAGGATTATTAGTTTCACAGATACGACATCGCACCAGCAAAAAGCGATACTGGCAAGTAGAAAACTATGTTATGATTATTAGCCATACATACACTACTCTACCTTCCGCCCCTAAACAAACTTTGTTTCATATACCCTGATATACAGAAGGGACTATATGAGGAAGGTATTCTTCAAACAAGACAAGTATTTCAGGAGTGTCAGCCTAATGTGAGTACACAATTTCTTCTTGCTCTGAGACCCCCTTCCTCCCAAACAGCAACAGAATGACAAATGAGGAGCATTTACAGAAGAGTCACATGTGAAATGGAAGAGGGACATTGCAAGGATGAAGACTACACATGGACTCTTCAAATCCAAACACAGGTTCCAACGTACCTATTCTTTCCCTTCCCAAGCCTCTATCCAAAAGGAAACACTATCCTATAAGAAACTAACATGCCCCACAATTAGTAGGGCTTGTTTTTGACAGCCTAGATGCACACGCTAGCCTGGAGTTTAGAGTAAGATGGGCTTACATTTCTCCTCTGAGAGGCCAGGAAAAAAAAGCGCAATACAGAACAATTCAAAGAGTTCAACCTTGAAATTCTACAAAAGGCACAGTTATTCCTCAGAGTCCTCCTCGCTTTGCACGTCCCTGTCAACTATGTGGTATGAGAAAGGACACAGCACCAGTTGTACTTTCTCAAAAAGACTTCCTAGATATAAGCTTTCCAAAGAAACATCTCACAGCCAACACCACTGTCAAATCCATCCATGCCTGCTGCCCCTGCTCAGTAACATCTTGTTCCAGGCATGACTGCCCCAGCCAACAGCGCAATGGTACGGCTTTGTGTCAAGCACCACTGGCATTTCTGTCTGGAGTAGCACTCTATAGACTTAAGGACTTCCCTTTTCTAAATCTTGCAAAAATTACCATCAGGGGAAAAAAAAAAAAAAAAAAAAAAAAGAGAGAAGGCAAAAAAAAAAAAAGAGAGAAGGCAAAAAAAAAAAGGAGAGAAGGCAAAAAAAAAAAGGAGAGAAGGCAAAAAAAAAAAGGAGAGAAGGCAAAAAAAAAAAGGAGAGAAGGCAAAAAAAAAAAGGAGAGAAGGCAAAAAAAAAGGAGAGAAGGCAAAAAAAAAAAGAGAGAAGGCAAAAAAAAAAAGAGAGAAGGCAAAAAAAAAAAGGAGAGAAGGCAAAAAAAAAAAAGAGAGAAGGCAAAAAAAAAAAAAGAGAGAAGGCAAAAAAAAAAAAAGAGAGAAGGCAAAAAAAAAAAAAGAGAGAAGGCAAAAAAAAAAGATGGGAACAACTTTCTAGGAACACAAAATTAAGTACCAGGAAAAAAACACAGCAAATGCAAGTATACTGCACTTCCCAGTACCTTTAACACAAAGAGGATGAGAAGTTAATAGCCAGATAGTCGGGGGTGGGGGGGGGTGGGGGGGGAGGGGGGGAACATGTTCAATATTTCAGTATAAGTTCAATCAAATTAGAAACCATAGAAGGAAAGACCATGTCTTGAACAGAAAAAAAAAAAAAATCATCAAGTAGAGCATATCTTTATCTGTTAAGGCTGAAATAAACACAAGGCAAAAAAAGGCTCTAGAAATCCTATAAATGCACATCTTGAAAGAGCTGAAACATGCACTAGCTAATGTGAACTCTCAAACAGTGAACACAAAAGACAAGGCTAGGAAAATGTGCCTGAGAACAGACCAACAGCTACAGCATATTTACTTCTCCCAGCTTTCCTACACAGCAGAGCCAACGTGACTGCCATCAGTGGCTTTCCGCTGCCAGCAACCAAACAGAACATCAACATACAAGTTCAGTCTCGTGAGTAGCTGCTTCAACTGTTCTACCACACATTAAGTACAGCAACTGCTAAAATATACTGATCACATTAAAAGTCTCCTTTCACCTGAACAGGAAAACCAAATATTTTTGACCAAAAATAATGAACAGCGAGTTGATAGACACAATACTGGGTGCATTCGAGAGCCATTTTTTAATCCCTCAATCACAACCCTAAGCCAGAGTTTGTCACCTCTGCATCCAGGTCCCAATCATGTTAAGCTCAGGCTGCTGCTAAGATCACCTGTTGCTTCCCATGACCATCCTTTTTCTGCAGCATCCTCACAAGGAAGTGGTATAAAAAATGGATGTCAGGAAGAATTTCCTCCACAGTACAGCAGCTAAAGAGGCACAACCCAGAAGGACCAAGTGGTTTTGTTTCAGGATTTTTGTCCTTAAGGGTTGGGGTTTTTGGTATGACGGTGGTTTGGGGTTTCTTTTTCTGATGGTGATCTTTTTGGAGAAGTTTGGTTTTGCTTTAACTGGTAAAGAAAATCCATGTTGATTCATTCTGCAGTAAAACAGAGCTCAAATGTAAGTTTTAACACTAAAACCACTAGTGTTTCTCTTTTCGTCCATTGCCTCCAAGATCCATAATTTATTAAAACTTAGGCAGTATCAAGGAAGTGACCAATTCTTTTATCCTAATTTAAAAAAAAAAAAACAACACAAAACAAAACAGCAGCAGAGAAGAACATTTTAAGACCTGGTGCTAGGTAACACTAGCTTTCAGAAATAAATTCTATTTATTCAGCAAAAACCTTTTTTAAAATAGTTAGATGCTACACATACTTGATTTCAAGACAATATTAGCTTAAGTCAAAATATAATTAAATAAGTAAATGTTCTCAAATATATTTCCTGTAGCTCAAAGGGTAAGGTTCTAATAAAGATCTAGTCTGATTGCCTCAATATTTCTTCAGGTTAGACAAGCTTTAAAGAACAAGGGTTTCCCATATGATCTGAGGTCCAAACAGTAACAGTCGACACACCAGCCTCTTGTTTTCTTTGGATGATAACCTCAAATCCTTAAGCCTTTTGAGCAACACAGACAGAATGTGCCATGTGCAACAATGCCAGTTTGTTACTTACTCCAAACAGAAATTTCTGATACAAGAAAGTAGCTGCAGCCTGCATTAAAGTTAACATCTTCCAGGAAACCAGACCAGCTTCCTCATTGTTCCCATCAGCCATTTAAATACCAGCTCTTCTGAATAAAAACAAGAGGGGAACTGAGGCAGAAGAAATTTCATCTTTAACAAGGTAAGTCTGCAACCGAGACCATCCATGCTTGCTTCAAATAATGAAGAAAACAAATGTTAAAATGAAAAAGTTATTTGGGAGGAGGAAGACAGACACTTTAAGTCCCAAATAGGCATAATTTGGCTACAGATTAATTTCACAGTAGAAAAATAAACTTCATTGCCATCTGCTAAATCAGAGTTCTAACAAGAAAAAGCTGGAAAGTCTTACTACATATTTGACTGTGCTTCATGCTCGCATTTCACAAGTGTTACCTTCTTGTATACGGCCAGCACAGTTATGCTCACACACTCAGCATTACTGCTTGGGCTGACGAAAACAACATTATGCTTTAGCGACAAGCTTGCTTACACCAAGAAACTACTGCCTTTGGCCTTTCAGTTTCCTCACTTTCTCACATTATTACTATAGAATTAAGTAGTACTTACTCTGTAACTGATGTTACATTTTCCTGTCCAGCAGGTATTACTGGATCATCTCTCAACTTATCATTTGGAAGCTGAGGCGGTAAGAATTCCACATCCTTTTTCTTTGGAACTTTATAATACTTCCAAGTACTATCAGCTTCATCTTCCTCCAGATTCACTGCAGTACCAACATACATTGTAGGCTCTATAACTTCAGGAAATTGAGCTGGAAAAGGCTGAGACAAGCCATCGAGTCTGTCTTCCATTGTTTTTGTGGGAACCAAGGGGTCTGGTGTTGGCATCTGGTAGAAATGTTGACTCTGAGGAGTAGAAGGTGCTTTAGCTACCCCTTCATCAACTACATCACACGGGTGAGGACTAAGTGGTGGTGGCTGAGGTGAATTTGCCATTTCAGCATTATGCATCTGAGGAGTCTTTGCTACATCATTAGTTCGGATATTTGAAAATCTCACTTGACTGTCTGGTGCAGTCATCACAAGCCTCTGACTTGCTGAATCTGCCTCCATGGCAACATCATCACTGATAGATACACGATGATGAAAAGGAGTCAAAGGGCGTTTCTGTGGCTTATCCCCTTTGTCTTGCTTCTCATTTGTCTTGTGCTTTGGAGCTGCTTGCTGTTGTTGGCCCACAGGTGGTGCCTGCCCCTGTTGACCTGAATTTCTTGGTTTGAGATTTTTGTGCCTGCAGAATTAATACAGGGGAAAATACTTCACATCAATCTTTCAAATATGTCTATCATGTTCTTTTTCACTAGATAAGAACCCGCTTCTAAGCCATTAAACAGCCGATTATAGAAGTCTGAAACTGACACCATTCTGAAGCAAAGCTGCCTCTTTCTGACCACGACTTGATTTGAATGACTTGAGTAGCATTGCAAGATTTTAGAATACTGGTGAAAAAACTGGAAAAGCTGTCCTATAAGCCAAACACCACATTATCCTCATAACCAAAGACACTATTTTATAACTGCTTTTAACAGAAATAGATAGTCACATGAACACGTTGTTACTTTTAACTTCTGCCAACACTGATGAATCAGTAGAACATAAGAATTTGTGAATGACTTCCTGAATTCAAGCATCAATGCTAACCAATAGTGCTGTCCAGGTCTCTATGGGTTAAACAGAAAACTAACACCAAGAATCTAGAAGCCAAGCTCAGTCCTACAGAAGCAATTTTGAAGCTTTTGTAGCTATTTACCTACAAATTTAGCAAATGTGGAAAAAAGAAAAACTCAATGCCTCGACTGCATTAATACAGTTAAGTTTCTTTCCAGTATAAATGCACTTGAGCTTAAGCATTTCATCTTGAAGTTCAAGATGCCCACTTTCTAGATCACCTGACAGAACGAGAGACAAGAAATACCGAAATCTAGAATTAAATGTTTATGATTAAGCTATTGAACTGCATGTACATTCTTAGTGCCTGGCTATTCTTTGCCACTCTTCCATTAGGAAAGTTAAGCAGCATACAACTGGTATTAAAAAAACAGGATTAGGCAGGAATAAAAAAGGTAAGAGGTATCAAAATCTATTTTTAATTTAAACTATCATACATATGTTTTTCATCACTTAGAACTCAAAATACTGAAAGCAATATGGGGGCTTAAGTCTTTGCAATTTCTCTTTAAGCAACTGCATATTTCTAATACACACCTCACACAGTTAATTGATTGTTTCTCTTAAGTAGTGCTATCGTATCTAAATTCTCCTTTAACAGAGTATTTAAACCTCCTCCATGTCTCAGCTCTTCTCAGGACACAAGTGTTTCCACATAACTTAAACCAACCATTTCAATAACGGAGGAAAAAAAAATACATTTCTTCCAAAATGTTACATCCTCCAAACATTAGGTTCTTTTAGGATTCCAATATTCATTGTGAGGTAATCAGCATAACATTTAAATTGGAGAAAGCATTTAAAACCTTTGCAACACTTCAGTCACCTAAACGTTAGTATTCTGCCATAAGTACAGAAAATGAGAGTTCACTGAAATTAATGTTTCCATTTAATTTAAACACCTGCATGAACAGTCTGTGTTCCTGTAGTTTCAAAACAAAAGTCATAACAAAAACTGGAAGTTAAATTCATACTTTCCCCCTGTGCTTTGATCCTTTTTTTCCTCCAGCTAGTATAAAAAAAACATACACTGGCAATCAACTCACGTAAAAGCAGTTTTATATAAAACCACCCATGGCATGCCATATTTCCCCCCAAAAAATCAGGTTTGGGTTTCTTTTTCACATTCATCAAGACACAATGCTACAATCGTCTCATAGCTGATTAACAGCTTTCTCCTTTCAAGGCTAATGCCACAGCCCTCTAGAAAAGGTTCTTGGCTCCTAAACAAGTAGGTGTTCCCTTTCCATTACAGCCCAACAAAGTTGCCCATGAGAGAGTTTCTATCCACATACAAAGGCGTAAGGAATTCTAGCCCAAGACTCAGGAATTGTCACTGAACTGCCAGTAGGTCTGCTCAGATGATTCACTTCAATAAAACCTCCGCATTACCTTACCGGGCAGAGTTTCAAGACCTACAATGACATTTAGGATATGAGATACAAATTTTGTTACAGCTTTCCTACAAGCAGCTATTGCTTAATTACACCTAAAGGAGTCATCACAAGCCCTCTCCTGAGCACTTCAATCTCAATGTACATTGTTGGACTGCCGGTTTGCCAAGTACTGTACCTTGAACAATTGCAATTTGTCCTCTGTGTGGCTTCAACAAAATCCCAGGATGCTATCTTGTCAGCAATCTCTTCATCACACAAGCTATTTGATGTAGCAGAATACTTCCTCCTATGATTCAATATCAGGAGAGTTATTTGCGATCAACATATGTTCTTTCTTTATCTTCTGTCAAACCTCAAGAGCCGTTTTGTGACACAAGATCCAGCAAAGAAATTATAAATAGCCTTTTACTAACATATTAAACTGAGAATTAAAACTACTAGTTAGGAATAAACTATTTTCAGCTTCACAAAATGAGTACATACTTGTTCTGTGCTCTGTTCATATTGCATTCTTGCCAAACTCTGTCCACCACTTGATTGGCTAGCTTTCTAGGTATTTTGCCACCATGATGGCTAGTACTGTCAGAGATAAATCCATCAGAAACTGAAGAAAACTTCACCCATTTCTGGGCAGATTGAGCATCAACTGAAAAGCAGCATCAGAGGAATTGTTTAGGCAATGAAGTGATACACTCACAACCACTATTGTTCCAATTCAACCACCAAAGGAATGTAAGTATCTTCTTAACTCAATGTTAGGAAACAAAAACAAACAGAAAATTTAGATATAGTAGCAGATTATAACAACATGGTTCCCTCTCATAGGGAGGAAGGAAAAAAAAAAAAAAAAAGTACCATACATGTTTATGCTATAACTGGGCTGGCTATTCTTTATCTTCCAAGAAACTATAGACCTGCAAAAGAAGACAACTTGAGCAAAGCTACCTGTTAGCAAATTTAACAGTATTATTAAAAAAAAAAAAGGTCAAACTAAAGTAACAGAAGACCTGGGGGACAGGAGGGGACATGGGGATGTCCCAAACAAAACCTCTTTTGCAGAACTGTATGTAAAGCCACCTGAAACCATCAGTGAGCCTTACCCGCTTTGACTTAAAGCGGTTTACCATAAGCATTACTTACGCACAGTTCAGAGGGCACACAGCCTCATGGTAACTTAAACACAAAAAATCTTCCTTGGATTGTGAAAAAAGCTGAAGACATTACCTTGCTCACTAATGACTGAGAGGCACAATGAGGATTATAAAGCTATGCCAGAATGCATACATGCACACAAACACACTCTGAGAGGTGGAAAAAACCCTAAAAACTTGACCACAGAAATTTAAAGTACTGGATAACACCAGGTACAAAAGCAGTCCTCATTCACCAACTTACAGAAGTGTTCAATTTTGCCCTCAAGTGAAGGATAAAAATTGGTTTCACTACAACAGACATATGACTAAAGAAATGGGATTTTTGGTAACAAGTCAGCTGTACAGAGAACACCTGAATCCTTACCAAACAGTGCTAGATTTAAAAAAGCAGCCGTCAAAATGATTCCTCACACGCAGAAGCTAATTGTATTATACCTGTCTGAACTTCCTCCGGGGACGTCGGTGGAGTCAGAGTTACCGAAGACATGGCAGGATCTCTTGTGGAAGCAGGCACTTGGTGGACACCCAAGCAAGTAGTTGAACAGTGCGATGCCCCTACAGTACTAGGAGCAGGGATGTCTGTCTGAGGAACTAGAACGAAGCATGCTGGGTACACCATTCGCACACCAGCTGAAAAAAAAGGAGCAAGCTGATTTTACAGTTGTTTACCAAAAGCTTACCTTTAAAATCATCAACAAATGGATCATTTTACCAGTCACTCATAAGTTTAACTACCCTTTCTACCTCCTAAAGCGCTATCCTTGGACAAACAGTCTCCGTTGTCATGTCATCCTCATCATTACTTCATGATTAGCTTTACACAGAAGATTTGGGTGAATGAATATAAAGGGCTTTGTATATACAAGCAGAGACAGCCCTGGTGTCTACATGCTACTACTTGCTTCTAACGTTTTGTTTTGTAAAGACAACTCAGAACACACTTTTTGGTATCACGTAAAACTGACAATATTCCCCTCCCCATCTTCATCAGGGTCTCCAACCATCATTACAATACAAGCTTGTAACACTCATTACAGAGAAATGATTACATTAGCTGGCAAATCAAGGGTCAATAGCCCACAGCAAAGGAACAAACTATGGCATCCCAGAGGCTTAGATTTTAGGAAGAGCAGCAGATAAACACAATGCCCGAGTACATTAGGTTCTCCAGGACTGTGGTTTTGAAGACATCCCTGAAAGGCACGTCTGTTCCATTTGAATTTGCACAGAATCTGAAACAGCACAACATGCTTTTGATGCATCTCAGATGTCAACAGTGATAGTCTAGGGTTATTTATTTGTTTTTTAAACAATCTTGCTTCTCAGGGCACAAAGTGGAACACCTCCTACCACCAGCTCTGCAAAATCCACTTTAAGCAGCAACTCATTTAGATAGTCCTGAGCATTAAACAGAAAAACAAACCAAAAAAACTAACAGCAGATGCAAAGAGTTGCAAAAATACTAAAATGGGCTCACTTTTACATTTAGAATTTTGCAGACGTAACTGGCCGGTTTATTTCAGTAATGAAAAGGTAACTGGAGCACTCACCAACAAGGACTTCAACAGCAGCTAAAGAATCATCCTCCCAATCCATTTCTTCCTGTTTTTCCTCAGATCCCTCCTTCAAGTTTGATGTGACAGGATAGAATTGTTTCCATTCACCAATAAGCTTTTTTGTTGATGAATCGGAAAGCTTGAATGACTGCCCTGTAAGCGTGCCATTTAATCCAAAGGGACTTAGAATAACTAAAAAGATAAATAAAAATACATTGGAGATTACATCTAAACAAAATTCACTCTTCCCCACTGAAATAGCATTACAATTATTTCAGCCACACCAAGTAGACAACTTACCATTGGTAAGTCAAAATGCACCCTAATCATATTTTACTATATTGCACAAGTTTTTGGTAATAGATACACATTGTTAAGTGTATGTGTACTGTAAGAATGAAGGAACCACAATAACTATTACAAATTAATCTATTTTAACAAGCAACAAGCAAGTTTTCATCTTGGCTAGCAAGGAGTCTCTACCATACAGGTGGGATAAAGAAACACTATTTCAAATTCTGACAAAGTTAAGGTGTTTCCTCATCCTTTCATTCTGTCTGGTACAGTTCCAACAACAATGTAAATACAGGGAAGTAATCTGTTTCATGTTTAGTCTTGCCCATATTAGGAAAGTGCAGCTGCTGTTAAATTGCATTCAAAAAAAGCAAGTTTGGACACTGAGCATTAATAAACAAGGGCAGTATGTGGTCATGCAGGAGAACTGACTTCTACAGCCAACACAAGTGTGTCTAAGAGAGGGAATGATCAAACAGCCCACTAACCAGACTCAGGCCCCATCACTCCTTTGTCTTCGAGAGCATAGCCTGCATCTGCTGGTGGAACCAAAGGAATTTACAGGCAAGGAAGAGCCAAATAAAAAGGGGTAGAGGGAGGAGTGAATAGGTTAAGTACGTCAAGTCAGAAATGGATTTCTAGAAAAGGGGTTGATGAAGATATGTGGGGGCTGTAAAACATGTTACAAAAGGAAAAATATTTAAGTCACGAATAGGACAGTACTTGGAAATTAGGTTTATTGTGTCGTGAACACCAATGACATGGCTACATGCCAAGAGATGAATGTGGAAATCATCCACCTGCAGAATAGCTGAGACACACCAACTGCCTTCTGACTACGTCAAGACAGGGGACATCTGGGGAGGAACACGCAACCGATACAAAACAGGTAACGCCTCTCTGCTCCCACCTTCTAGTCTTCACCAGAAGTCCTTATTCTGAGCAACTCAAAGGGCCGATGCATTTTAATACTCAAAACCTACCTTGAAAGGGGCTGTTAGACTGCTGGGCGAGCGTGAGGTGTTCTTCACTGAGCAGGTACACAGGTTGATGCTGACTGATTTCCACACTGGTGCAAACATTGCTATCTCCATGTAAGAAGAAGGTGAACGAGCAGGACAAGTGCTCGCTGGGGAAACAGAAGTGTGAAGGGATGGAAGGGAGAGGAAAAAAAAATTCCTAAGTACAGAACTTAAAATAAGTTAATGGCTTTCTCACTAGTTTGAAGGCATTTCCTCACAAAATATTCATTAATGAAGTAAGCAAAAATCCCTTCTATCTAAACAGCAAGAAAATGCTAAATACATGTTCCCTTGTGGCATTTACAAAGTAATCCAGCATTAAGACAAAACCAAAGATCCAGAGGAAAACTAAAACACAATCTTTAGCAAGACAAAAAAGTGTAAGTTAATACTTTTGTACCTTATTTATTTATAATCTATAAAAAATATTTCTGAACATATATTACTTTTTAATGAGGTCATATCTAGCTTCTCCTACCATATATCCACTAAGCAGAATTTATATTTGAAGATTTAGATTTAACACTAGCCAACAAAAGTCACTTATTTAAAAGCAGGAAGAAGAATGGCAACAGCTCTGAGTTTTGTTTTGGTTTTTTGTGTGTTTAAATTTAATCTTATCTTCACGCTCCTGAAGCCAATCAATTAACTCAAAATGAAATCCCATACCTACACACAAAAGACAATCAATTAAAAACAAAACCAAAACCAAGCTCAAGTTATTGTTAGTCATTAAATCAAGTATCAATGTTTAAGATCAGATGCTTCACCGACAGCTTCTCTCAGTCCAGTGTTTTAGAAAAAAAAAAAAACAAACCATACAGTCCTGTATAGCAAAAGACCCCAGAAATAAATTTCTCCCCTTCACAGAAATCTCAATTAAATGCTGTTTTGACAGTACTGTACATATTTAGTAGTTCGCAACTCCATGAAATCATCTACTTCCCAAGATAATGCTTCAGAGGCTTCCCAGTTTTTGCAATTATGCTAGCTGTTGTTTTGTTACAAAACTACAGATAAACTCCTGCACGTACAACTACTGAAATATTTTATGTTGCATCCAGATCAATTCAGTGGTTTATGTGAAATATATTTTATAAGTTTTAATTAAAAGGCAGAAATAGAGCAGGAAGGCAAAAAAAGCAGATCCCTGCCAGGATGCTGCAGAAGCAGTACATCTTCATACCCAGTTCAATCTGAAAAAAACACAACTGTTTTGTTTTGTTTTTAAAGAACTTATACAGGCACAGCAGTTTTCAGTTATTTTAGCTACAAGTTATCGCAAGTGTCTGCCAGACTAATACACTCCCATAAGAACAGATGTTTAAAAGCAAGAAGATGCTATTCACATTGGACATTAAATTAGGTCCACCATCTCAGTAACAGAAGAATGAAAGTCAAGGAGAACCTTAAAAGTGCTTCATAAACTACCGAACAGAACATAAATCCTTCTCTGTAAGGAGAGTAGCATCAAGCACCTGCTCAGTCTCAGAGAAAGAAAAAAACCCATCAAATCAAGGGAAACAGACTAAATCAGTCAAAATAGCAGATACTAGTGCATTTTTCGCAAGGTCAAATGGAAAGGTCAGTCTACGAGCTAGTGTAGCCTAAAAAGACTATGAATGCAACACCACTGTTTCCCCAAAAAATAAAATTAGACCCCATTAACTAATGCCCAGGATGGCATGCATGCTCTCTGACCTCATGAAATGCTTGCATTTCTTAGTCTACAGCAAGAGAACACAAAGCAAGTTTTGTATTCCTCAAGAACACACATTGCTCCAGGGCATGCAGAACTGACAAACTCCAAGCACCTCAGCAACCTTATTAAAATGCAGCCTCCACAGGTGCAGTTACCGGATACATCTTTAATGCCATTTCCAAGACGTTTCTTTCCTCCACCAAAAGTAAATGGTGGGACGGTTAAACAGTAAGGGAGAAAAAGAAAAAGTTTCTGGAATTGGCAAGGTCCATTCAATCTATGAAAAGAGATATAAAGTGATTCGCTGAGTATCACCCCAAAGACTCGAAGAGCAGCCACCAGGGCAGTCAGCACAATGAGGAGAAAGGCAGCTGTAGAGTCAAATACACAGCTTTGCCTACCAGCCAATTTAAAATTAGGGACCTAGAGCACTCCAAGGATGAAAAAACCCACAAACCGTTCAAGGAGGAACAGGAAGCGCAGCATGTTTTTCATTACAGTAACTTAAAGCAGGCCACGAAGTGAACTCAGTAAGGAACTGCTCGAAGTGGATGGCCCTGACTGAACCATAACCGTTTTCCAGGTGCATCAAGGCTGCAGTGGTATGCTGATCTGCCGTTCAATTTTAATTGTGTTTTAGGAACAATAAAAGCCAGGATCCAGACAAGAGAATTAGCCCAATTCACTGACAACTACTTAGCACAACTGCTTCAGTAATCCAGCTCTAGACAGAATACTCCCTGCAGATGAAATAACATACTGGTCGGCAATCCCAGTAAACTTAGTTTCCAAAATGCAGCGACAATAGAGCCAAGCATCTTGTTGACAATTTCAAGTTCAAGTCACATGGCTAGCACACACCACTAAATTCGAATATAGAAATCTGATTAAACAGTAATCCTTATGCAAATATAGCTATAGACTGATTTTCAAATGGGTTTTTATTTTAAAATCATATTGGATGGTTTAAGGTGAAAGAGCGGATAGTGTTCTTGGCTCTGAGTGACAGGTAACAATTTAGAAGCTTGGTGTAAGTGAGGCAAAGGTTAAAAATAAAAGCACATATTCTTCAAATACACTTTAAATGCAATTAAGCTATGTCTCCTGTAAACACCACATTATCACACAGATAAAGGATAGACAATTGTAGCATAATCTGATGGAATTCAGATAAACCAAGACAAAGAGAAGCATCAGCATAACAACAGAAGCGTTTCAATTCATTACACTGCAAAACTACTTCTAAGAAGTAGCAAGGAAAATTCAAGGTCATCACACAAAAGTAAAATCCAAAACAAACAAACAAACAAACCAAATTAGAACTCTTCTCTCCCCTTTACTCAGCAGGGGAGAAGTTTCCAACAAAATAATAAAGTAAGAGAGTAGCCATTGTTGTCACTGGCATCATTCAACCAGTTCTGGCATGCAAGCTGCAAGCACGCTGCTTGCACGGCTGCACGAGCAGATCAGCTATGGCACAATTCATTCTGGAAAATCCAAACATTATACAATTTTCACTAATTCTGGTTATAAATTTCAGCGTTAAACAGCGAAGTGATGCACACCACCTTGCGTTTTTGTTTCAGTACTTCCGGAGATGCAGCACAGTCATTTTATGCACAATAGTTTCTCACAATAGTATAACATTGTTTCACAGCAGAAATACGTAGTAAAACCCATGTGTCCTTAAACTCAAGCTAAGGGAAAGAGATTTGCAGGCGGTACACACAGCACCTCCTGAAAACAGGGGTGGGCTTGGAACTAAAGGTGGACGTGAAAGGCAAAACTAACACTTTACCTACTCAAACACAACACTACATTTCTTCCTAGCTAGTCAGGCTCAGAAACTGTTTCCTCACATTTAACGTTATAATTTGTTACATTACAGAAGTTTAGGAAATATCAATGCATGTGAAATAATCACAAGAAATATAATGAAGAATCCTAATTAAAAAAAAAAAAAAAAAAAAATCAAACCCATACTGAAGCTCTGCACGGGAAGGAGTGAAGGAGGAAGGAAAACAAAGATCCAGAGCTCTAAGTTAACTGGATGCCCCTACATACACCATTTTACCGACTTGGCAAGAACCTCTATAAACATGCATGTTTGGTTTTTTGTGGGGGTTTTTTGTTTGGTTTTTTTGTTTGTTTGTTTTTTAATACATTTGTACATTCTCCCATTCCCTAAGTTTCTAGACACTGACTGCTAGTACCCAATGCCACCTCAACCTCAGCTTGGGAAGAATCTCAAACCTTACCATAACATATTAAGAACAAAACCAAACCCAAACAAACTCACTCCACCATTTCTCTTTCTCTCATATTCTCAATAACTCACCTCACAGTCAAAAATACTAATCAAGTAAAAAAACCCCAAACAACTAGCTACTTATCACTTTGGGGTAAATAGGCAAATTACCTTTACAATAACAAAGAAAGCTGGTGGTTTCCTGCCTGCTAACAGAGTTCATTCTGTATGTTTATTTGCAGACTTTTTTTTAAGTAGATCAGACTATCATTAGATAAATTCTGCACAGCATCTTGTGATTGAAACATAAGAAAATATCTATACCTCACCACTGAGAGCTTTTGTCCTGCATGCAGGGAGAATCAGTCAAGTCCTTAACATACAGATACAGCAAAAAAAAAAATAGCAGCTTGTCTGAAGGCTTGTACTGATATTCCCCCTTCCCCCTCTCCCCCCCCCCCCCCTTTTTTTTTTTGTTATTTTACAATTATGGTGGTGTTTTATGTGTGTAAAAGCAGAGGACAGGATTTTGACAGAAAATTCTGAAAACAAAATCCTAGTTCACCCAAAAATCTCACTTTCTTGCCTGCCCCTGAACATCAAGCTGCTCCATTAGCATTTCTAATATTTCTAACTCGGGTAATTTCATTGAAGTCCTAAACACAGAACTTAAATATCAGTAATCTAGTTTCCAGCTGATCTGAACACAAATGTTAAGAGATGTCACCAGAATGAGTATTCTTTATGCATTTTTACTTGAACACACCAGAATTCAGTCAGAATGAGTTCCAATACTGAAAGCAGTTTTAAAAATATTTTTTAAAAAAAGAAATAATTAAAAAAAAAAGACAAACTCTTTGGAAAAGCAACCTTCAGTCCTCATCTATGCTCCATAAAAAATACATTTGTACAAAACATCTCCGATTCAGCCCTGCTCTTTTCACCCTAGTGATACAAAAATGTTTTACTTTCAGAGACAAAAGGTTCTGTTTCTTTTCATATAGAATCATAAACTGATGTGGAACATTTCAATGCAATTTCTACTTCTACCTGTGTAAGAGAAACTGAAGAATAGGAGGGGAAAGCACACTAAAATTTACATATACATGAGGTTTCTACATCTCCATTAGCAAATCTGAAAATACGTTCTTGATAAAAAGGTAATTAGGTTTGTTTTTTCTTCCACATTAGTACTTAGGTAGAGCTTTGTATCTTCAAAGTGCTTCACAAACATTAGCTGCATTAGAACCTCACTAATCCACACTTCAAGAAATTGCATACTTCAAATCAGCACCACACTAGGCTGAAAGGCAAGGAGACTGCAACAGCAGAAGCCACAAGGAAGTCTCCAACTAAAAAAACCCTACAGCACATTTAATAGTAAATTCAAAAAAGCATCCAAATGTTTCAACTGAAAGAGAGAAATTGTGTTTGTTCATTTGGGGATTTTTGTTGTTTGTTTGGTTTGTTGGGGGTTTTTTTGTTAGTGTTGGGGTCTTTTTCATTTTTGTTGCTTGTTTGGGTTTTTTTATAACTACCATTCTCTTATTTTCCTAGATGGCCTTTGTAAATTACTTTTCAGTCGAACCAAGAGTGGCTTAGGGAGTCAAAGCACTGCTGAACTTATCAATTATCTACCATATCTTTAACTATATACTTTCTACTGCCGTTTCTTAGGTGCGGAAAATGAACATTGCAGAATAAAATTACTGTCCCAGAACTAATGGCTGTCACAACTAGGATTCTACTATTTCCCTTTCAATGGGGTAGAACACACCTTGCTGAGGAGTGCAAATATATCAGCTAGATTTTTAAGTCAACTAATTAATATGCATCATTATTTCAGACTGCTATGTTTGCCAAAAATTGGTACATATTGGCCAGCACCCAGCATCCCTTGGGGCATGTTGACCAAGAATCAATATATCATGACTGGCCGACCACAAAAAAAAAAAAAAAACCAAAACACAAACAAAAAAACCCACACACCACACAACAAACAACACAAAACCAAAAGCAGCAGCAACAGACCTGAGAGTTCCTGACTGATGCCTCACAGCTGCCCAGATAGAAGTGCCTCCAAATAGTTGTTCTTCACTACAGACTATTTCTGTATGTCACTTAAATAAACATAAAGTATCAAAGAAGTTCCTTTTTAAAAGGTGACAGTTGCTTTCTATAGTAAATTCTTGGGCTGGAGAACAGAGTCTTACAATTAAATAGACTCTTTTGGAAATAAAAAAAGAGAAAAAAGTTTTAAGATTACACACACACATCATGAAGCCCTAAGACCCTTCATTTTCAGTTATTTGTTGGGTTTTTTTTTCTTTTTCCTTTAACCAGGTTGAGAGACACCACTATAGCGACCTGCATAGGATAGAAAACAAAATGTAACTGCCGAAGAATAAGTCTCAAGGAATTACATACCTGACCACACACACAACATGCACTACACCGTCCTCTGTTCTACAAAACGTTACACCATACGCTCTGTTCTTTGTCAGGCGACCCTCTAGGGCTTTTCATCACAGAGAAGAAAGAGTGAAGCTGCCAAGCCACTTGAGGCTTTCTGAGCTAACAGAAGAAAATCAGAAGCAACTCCCTCAAGACAACCCATCTCCCACCTTTTCTTTGTAATTGTACACTATTGTGTACAATTGTGTTCAGAATAGTTCTTTGTGACTATATACATCTTCCAGGTATAGCCATAACACTGCAATGCACTGATGAAGAGAAGCTTTCTTTTCAGCCACCTTCACACCTATGCCACTTGAACAGTCAATCTGCTTTTAAACAAGGCATCTTCAATTTCCACTCACCACCCATAATCCTGAATTATGAAACTCTACAATCTCAATTCAGACTAGAAGGGAGCAGGAAATTAAGTATGCATTTGCTGTAATAGCCAAAATATGAAATCAGTAGAATACTAAAATCAGATTGCTATATTTACACAGCACCAAAAATAATTGCCAGGAAAAACATATGAGTTTTTCTTTCTCTTTCATTTATGAAACAAAAGAAAAAACACAGAAACAAAACCACAAGGCAAGTACACAAATTGTTTTAATTATTAAATGTTTCAGAAGCTTTCTTTGGTTTTGTTTTAGTTATTTTTGAGGGGATTGTTTTGCTTTTGAAGCGCTGGGGGCTGAGGGAAATACAGGGTAAGATAAATTAGTTCCTAGTTCTCTAGGAAGAACATGCTATCATACATACTCATTATATTGCAGTACTACTTTTTATGATAAGAGTTTGAATCATCATTAATCAATTCACAAACATGCCCTTCTTGCCCTTGGCTACAAGCTCCCCTATAACATCAGGGTTCGTATCAGCCCCATCACAACATCTGCAGACACAGTGGCATTAATATCCTTAATGTGGAAGCGCAAAGAAATGTAAACAAATGCACATCTACATTTTGCAGCAAGTTACATATTCTGTATCTTAACATGAAGTAATAAGATCTCAAAATACAGATGCTTCTCTAGCTACTGACAAAAAAGATAGAACAACAGACATTTTTCTAAGCATCTCTGAGTAACTCCCTATGGTCATGAAGGTAAATATAGCAGAAAGCTGATTTTGATGATAACACAAAGCAAAAAACATTGCTAACAGCAAAGTAAAAAAAACCTTCCAGTTCAAAGCACATCATTAATGACTACTGTCAAAAGGCTCTCCAAAATATTTTTCAAATAGCTGAGGATATCTTGATTTTAGTTAGACCTGCAAGTTAACTTGGTTATGGAATAAATAAATACTTTTATGTGCACTAAAACAAATACATATGTAGCAAGTAACCTGTATTGCAGAGTAGAGTCATATTCATCTCTAAGACTTTCAGATTTTTAAATTAACTTCATTATTAATGAGCTTAGCTTCATCCCAATAAAAGCAAGGTTGAAACAAAAAATTATTTTATTTTTGTACACTACTGAAACTATAGCATGACACCTTACAAAGAAGCAAAACTGTTTTTTTTCAGAATGCAACTAGAAGTTTATATATACACACACATAAGAAAGTATAATTTCTCCAGATCGGACGATTGTAAGCAATACTGCAAAAAGAGTTTGCTCATGTTCCTGCATTTCAGAACTTAAATGAGACTCATAAATCTGTCATCTTATATTTTAGCATCTTTTAATTATTGAGGATGCAAATCACAGTTATCTGAACTTGAGCTTTCACAATGAAACATACGTGCGCTATAAAGAATAAGAATTCAGAACATATTTGTAAAATGGGTAATAGCTAGACATCACTCTATTTCAAAGACAAGGTAACAGCTTTCAATGTATTGTTCTTTCCCATTCTGAAACATTTACAAACATCTTGTTAAGCCAGATTTTTTTCAAAGTTCAAAATGGAAATGCATTATAACATTTTCATTTAACAAAATCTGAAGGATCTGTATGGGTTTTTTATTATCTTACTCTTCAGTGAACAAAAAGAGCATAGATTTATTGTTGAAAGCTGAATACCAAGAACCATGTCATTTTTTCATTTTTACTGATGAACCAACTACCACTGTAACTTAAGCTAAGTAAGAGAAAACTGCTTTGTGATGTAAAGTGCTAAATTTGTCTGCTTGTAGTCTCTGTAGCAACCCAATATTCCAAAGAGACAATCATGTGATCAATGCTCTCAGCTCCTGCTGTTTATCCTGCACTGTCCTACTTACAGCAGCTCTCAATTCCAGCTGTCTACAGTAAAAGGAAAAACATCACCTGCTCTCCTGCCGGTACATGATGCCAGAACAGCCTCATTAGAGCTGTTGTAAAAAAAATGTTGACATTGTTTGATTTAAAGATTAACATAGGGAGGAAATTTACACTGCAAAAAGAGTTGAGCAGACTTAACAAAAAATATTCCAGCAGTATCAAGGAAAAGCCACGCAGCTCCAGCTATTAAGGTTTCAAATTAAATATATAGAAATAAACGCAAAACCTGTGGCTACATGTTGTTCTTGTATAGTTAAGTCTCAAGTATGAGGAAATCTTTGAGCTTTAGCACCCAGAAATCTCCACCTTCTATTCCTTAATAATAATTCACAGTATCATTCTAGAGTGATCAAGAAGCAAACCACTCCACTCCTATGGAGAGAGGACCCATGGGAAATGGGGAAAAGGTAACCAAACAGGTGCAATAAGGCAGACATGTGGGCTCAGGACTGAAAGCATAGCATTGCCTTTGTCTTAAGGGCAGCCAAGACCAGACAGACAATAGCTGATCTCATCCATGCTGTTACATTATCAATACAAACATTTCTGAAGTAGGCAGCAGCAAAATTTCCACGACCCAAGTGAAGAAAAATAGACGCCCTCCCCATCGCAGCCATGGTCATTCAAGACTGCAGATTTACCAACACATCTGCACCAAACCGGGAATCACATCCATTGTGGCTAGTTTTACCTCCTCCTCCCGGCAATATGAGGTCAAAAGAAGAAAAAAAATATCTATTCAGAACTATGATAAGCACACCTTTAGATCAAGGTAACTACATGTACAAAGGCTTATGCAAAACCAAATTTGTATCTAGAATATTTTTCAGCGGTCATTTCCAATGAAATCATATACTTATTATTTACATCAGGTACTAAAATAGTATTTCCATGAAAACATAGAAGAACAGTGTGCTGGCATTATAAAATTCTGTACCCAGACCAACATTACCTGTGAAACCTGTGCAGCAAGTTTATTTTTGTAAGCTATGATAAGCTTATCATGTATGATTTTCCAAGTGGGGTTGTAGTTTTTTGGATTTTTTCCCCCTCATTTGTTTTGGGGGTGTGGTGGGTTTTTTTGTGTGTTTTGTTTCTTAAGTGAACCCATCAGACACAAGTTCCGGATTGCCAGCCACTGCAATTGGTTATATTATTTCCTATTTGCAAAGGGAAAAAACCCAAAACCCAGAAAAAGCAACCATACATGTAATAAAGTAGCTTTTAGTATTCCAGATTTTCAGCTGTCTATCAGACCCTCCCACAAAATCAGGATTACTCAATTATTTGCTTACTGGTATTTCAATTGCGTTAAAGTTTAGCAAGTTGTCCTTATTACCAGAACTTCAGGAGATATCCTCCACGTAAGCACTTCATACTTCAGTTTCATTAGGACTGCCAAATTTAATCTTCATTATGGAATTGTATCTAAAATTGTGTTTAATCTTACAAGTTTCCTAATACTCACTGTAGGTATTTGATCTATTTTATCATTCAGTTGGCAAGCGGAAAGGTCTCATCCAAAGGCTGATATTTGAGCAGTCTAACCAGAAAACGTAGACAGACAGCTGGATGCACCAGATCACAATCTCCGTCTCTTACATTTATAAGGTGGATTTTTGAATAAAGCAAACAACGATATTTCTGAACGTGGCAGTAACACAATGGGTTGGAAAGGAGAAAAGAGAACGTCATTCCTATTTATCAAACTTTGTAATTTAATATGCAGTCATTTAAACCACATTATTGAGCTTCTGTAAACTACCTGGCTTTAAGTGATTGAAAAAGGTTGTGATAAATAGGGAGGCAATGATTTTTTTTCCCCCCTCCTGTTTGGTTACAGCTAAAACCATTAGCAAAACCTTCTCTTTAGTCTTTTATTCTACTGTTGTTCTCCTGCTGACCCCCATCATCCACTCCAGAAAACTGAAAATCGCCTACTTAAAAACGAGCAACAACAAAAAAGCCACCACACGTTATAGGGAGTTAGCTACTCCATTCCTGCCCTATCTATAAACAGAAGTGGAACTAGCATACTTGAAAACCTCAGACGGTTTCCTCAGGCATGGTAATCGCGACTTCTTCTAACAGATCACATTTCACCAAATACATGACTGTCTCACTTTTCTCAATGCTGGTTTTAGACTGGGGAGAAGAGGGGGAGGGAGAGAAGAGCAGGTCATGGTTATTACCTTGCTATCTTGTTAACATGCAGCATGTGACTGCATAATGCAAACACAGGAGGTTTTTACTTTTTCCATAGTAAGATTTAAGAGATATTAAACAATAATATAAGGGGTTTTTAATAAGTTTGGGGGTTTATTTTAGGAGTCACATCATTAAACATAATTAAACAATGAACACTGAAAACTGTCTAATTCTTACTTTCTTGGTCATTATTCACATGCCACAGTGGCATCAGTTGATTAATGTTAAGAACTGTCCTTTTAAAATTAAGATGCACACAACACAATGATGAAACAACTTTTTCTTTTTTTAATATAACCTTATACAAGGAGGAAAAAATAACAGAGCAACAGACAAGAAGCCACAGCTGCCTGAGAATGTGTCATCACAGCCTAACAGCTATTAGAAATCACAGCTTTATGCCTGTTGCACTACCACATACATACGAAAAGCACAACATGACTGAGTTCTATTGTTGGGAAACCCGATAACAGAAAAATCTCACATTCCGGAACCACGTGCTTTTAAACAGAACTCGGAAAATTCCAAGTGGGATCAGCTTCAAATGAAGGAAATAGCTCTATTCGCACATCCTTCAAAGAGGAAAAAAGGGAAAAGCGGGAGTAAGGTCCTGCACGCTGCTCAATCATAGCTCCAGAAAGCACATGCTAAGAAGTTACCTCCACCACCAAGAGCACCAACTACTCAGTTTCTAATCAAAGTCTTTGAAAGTGAAGATTGTCATCAAGAACAACCCACCTTACCAGAATCAGTAGTTATAATACACAGAGAACAAGTTTATATAGCAACCAGCCAAGCCCCAAAGCACAGGGTAGCATAAACTATGATCTGGAGCAGACTTTTCACATCGCCAGTATACTAAGCACCTTTAAATTATACAGGCACATGAATTCTGTCTCAGGGCTTCTGAATGTTAATGCAACAAGCAGTCCCAAAGAAAGCAAAGCATACGTAACAATATGGGATGGAAGTAGACAATGAAGCAAGATGACACTTATGCGGGGATGGATACCAGAGAGTGGGGCAAAGCCTTTCTAATTTTGGGCACACGCAGTTTCTTTCCGTAGTTCTCCCACTATTCAGTATTTTCTAAGGAAGAAAGGATAAATAAAAATATACCAACACCATCATGGGCAACTTTTTCCTTCCTTACGAATCAGATATACATTTAATCAACATAAGCAATATAGAGAAGTAATTAAAACCTTCATGAACAGAAAGGCCTTACTCCCTATGACAGATGCAATATCTGCCACATTCACCTGTGGCCACTTCAGCATAGGAGCAGCACTACTTTTTGGGGAGATGATACATATCTCTAACAGAGGAAGAAACAGAAAATCTTCTCAAAAAGACTATTCTTCCTTCATCAGGAAGCTAGCATGACATGCTTTTTAGATTAGCATGATGAATACTACTATTCCTATTACTTTAAAGATGGTGAAAATGGTCAAAAGACAAAAATATAGCTTCAAAACTGTTCTGATTCTTAAGACGTGCATCCATAATCATGAACTAAAGAGCGGCTTTGGGAAGGGGCTGTTGGCAATTTGTTTTGGGTTTTAAGTCAGCCACATCTACAAAAAAAGATAAACTTAGTACACGTCTTGTTGATTAAATGGATCCTAAGGAACAAAAAGCATGCAAGAGTTGTATTAAGGTTTAGATTTTGTTAGTTCTAGACCAGTTGTCTGGTAAGAAACACATTAGCACCCCAGGTCCAACATTCAGAGCATTTTCCAGGCTGGCTGCAAGCCCCTTTATGTTGAGTTTGCTGCAGCGTCACGCTTAACAGTTGATAAGAAATGTCCCTTTTGACTAGAAGAATATTCCAATTTATACAAGAGACCAAAATCCACTCAAACCATTACACTTGACACTTCCTCCTCCATCACAGCATGATGCACTTTCTAGCGACAGAGGTGGTATCACAAAGCACCTATTTCAATCACTTGGCTTCCCCCCCCCAGGAAGTTGCTGGGAGCAGCAGAAGCCTGAACCGATACCTCTGAACTGCCTAACTTTCCAGCAAGTACACATTATCCAAATTCTAGATATTCCTAGAAGGGATGAGCCAAATATGCCACGAGTATGCACATCTGCTAACCATTCCCCTCACTTCATTTCATAAAAGCCAGTACTTAGAATATCATGTGGTATTGAGCTATCTGGTAGGAAAAACCCGATATTTCTCTGCAATAAAACTGCCTTACACAGATCTGTCTAATCTTTCTACATATTTTTCCAGTAGTTCTGGATTACTTATGATGAAGTTGTTGTGTGGGTAAGCACACAACTCCTTCAGTTATTTTCATCAAGCATGCTGACCTTCTGACCTTCTTAAAAAAAAGAATCAAGAGTCTCCAAATTAAACACACACTGCTATTTTATTTTAAAAGCTTTCATCAGCTTTTCCAGCTGCTGTAGAGAGCTTTATAGAATTACTGTAAGAGATGCCATGACATAACTAATGCTAGTTTCAAATGGCAATTTGGAAAACCAGTTCCTCAAATGAGGAAAGACCAGACTGTGCCAAGACAATATTGGCCTAAATAGTTAAAAGTAAACTCTTTACTATTGATTTATAGCAACTGCACACAGAAGAAACGGATGGACAAGGACACCCCAGAGAGGAAACATTTTCCCTGACCAGTGTGGAGAAAAAGAGATGCTTATAACTGAAGGACAAGTTTATATATAAATTAAAAGCAGCAGTTCACAACTAATAGAAACACACACAAACATGTGCTTCTGCTTCTTTTGCTCCAAAACAGCTCTAATTTTCTTTCAAGTTTAGATTTATTGCAGAAGATGCCAACAATGGCCAACTCCACACCCAAAAAGCAAAGCCACTGGTCTCAAAATTTCCTGCATGCAAGATTAATACATACATATACACACACACACACAAAAAACCCAAAAACCCAAACCCACACACCAAAAAAGAACCCCACCACAAACACATACACACACACACAAAACCCCATCGTCTAAGCTTTAAATTACTTTGGATTTTAAAAGCTGATTTGGGAACAGCGATTAAACTTGTTCCAGCTAACCTAGTTTTTATTCATTTCATTATTTATTGCTAGGCAACATAGACCGTGTCAAACCATGTTAGAACCATGAGAAGAAGTCCTTCCAATTTAGATCAAAAATTCTCTTCTCGCCCTCCTCCCCCTCAGTGTGGGGGGCCACATGTATTCCTTTAACACCAGCATTCCCAGATGAAACCTTCTTTCTGACCAGGAGCTGAATTTCAAACTCTTCTCAACATCTCCCATACGATGCAATGTGATGCAAAAACTCTATGTGGTGCCTGTAAATAGCTCTCTAGATCCCGCTTGCTCAAATAATGAATTTTTCTGAGTATTTACAATCAGAATTAGTCCCAGTCACTATACTGGCAAGTATAGTGAGCAGGTATCTCTTCACACTAGTGTCCTTTTCTTCCATTCTAGAACACTCTACATTCTCTTCCAACATCCCTATTATCCATGGTCTGTATAGGAGTACCAGCACAGAACAGCTGGCCTACTACCTTTTGTATTACTTCCTTATGTCATAATGAAGTTTTGAAGAACTCTAAAAAGGCAGAAAAATAAGAACAAGTAGAGATTCAGGTTCCCAAATAAGCCATAAATGGAATGCTCTTAATTCAACATTTCTTTTAGCACATTTATTTTAGCACAAATAAACCCTACAACTTCTTTAATAAAACAAAATAAAACATCCTACCTTTTGTTTATAGGTTTTTCATCTTTCTCATAAGGCTTCACAAACCATTTCCCAATGCGTACAAAATTTCGATTCATTAAACACCTCTCCAACAGGTTGTGAACAGCTTTGAAAAGTAGAGTGCGACATTCATAAGAAAGTCCATTCTCCCAAACACCATCTTCTTCTTCTATCAGGCAAAGGGAAAAAAAAAATAAATGAGCATTGAAATTCCATCCTATTATTGCATGCACATATCACAATTTCCTTTTCTCTCCCACAAGCTTTTAAGACATTCACAGTGTAATGTGCAACCAAAAAAAGCCTGTAACATTCAGATAAGTCTACTCACTTTAGAATAGTATAACTGCTAAAAGTAATCCGCTACAAAAACATCTCGTTTCCCACAAGAAAAAAAGGCTCAACAGCTATTTGTACACAAAAAGAGACAACTAGCACCAGTTATATATTTCAGCCTGCAACATCACTGTATACCGATCTGTCTGCAAGGTGGCTAATGTTTTGAGCAGTCTGAATTACCTATCCTGAAGAGTTAGCTGACAATTACGCTTAAAAATAAATTGCCCAAAGCCATACTTTGAATATATCCCAGTGTCTTTAGCTAACACTGACTGAGGAAAGCTGGGCACAAACATCATTGATCAACTGACCCTCAGTATTCAAAAATTTGCTAGAGGAGGGGGAAAAAAAAAACCACACACACTCCCCAGTTCAAAAAACTGGTAAGAGCAACCTGATTCTCCCCAGAAGACGCTCCCAACTGCAATTTTTCTTTTAAATTCAAAATTAAAAAAAGAAAAATATTTAAGCAGGCTAGTCCTGCTTTCCAACCTATACACAGAACAGAAGAGAATAAGAGCAAACAGAAAGGCAAAGCCCAGTTCATACTGATAGGATTCTGAAGTGAAACACGGAGATCTTATGTGCCCCACAAATCAGAGTCATGGAATCCAACTTACACAAGCCAAGCTGATTTGCCAAATCGGAAAGCGAGATTCATTACAAGCAGCTGTAATCTCTTCAACCACTCTGGCTCATAGTAAGCATTTGAACATAGTTTACGGGCCCTCGAAGTATATACACTGGCCCAAAGTGTTACAATGGCATTACAATTACATTGCGCACAAAAAATGAAGGACATTTGAATGCTTCTGTAGTATCTCTCAGTATGTATGTGATAACATTCATTCCCAGCAACACACTTAATATGGAGGATAACATGAGAAAGCTCACAATCTTATCCTGAAATTACTGACAATCAGGTCCTATCTTTACACCTACAATTCTGGCATATTGTGTTTTATGTATATCCCTAAGGACTGCTTCTGGTCTCCTTGGACTAACCTAGCATAGTTATTCTTACAATGCCATTGCTTTTATACTCCAGGTAGCAGCAGAGACTAGAAGACTGTGTCTGACATAGATAAGGAGACATATTTTTACTTCAGTCTCTGGATAGTCGTGGAATAATTTAGGCTGAAAGGGACCTGCGGAGGTCATCCGCTCCAACCCCCACTCAGGGTTCAAAGTTAGAACAGGTTGCTCATATCTTACATTTATCGCCCCTCACGCCATCTCCGCACACCGCCAAGAAGCAAGGCTTGGGTTGAGGTTTAGTTCCATACAACAGGTCTTACAATAGTGACCTGTCTGTTCACCTCTTCTTCACAGAGGATTTTGGTTCAAATAGCTTTCCACTGGTTTGCTCGATGGGCAGAAAACCTCAGTAATACGGCCAAGTCCTCGCATTTTAAATCCCCCTTTGAAATAAGCCCCTTCACCTTTATCTGGAAGCCACTTACAAGCTTAAAAGGTTGCAATAGTATTAACTAAAGTCTCAATATCCTTAAATTAGAGAGCATGCAGAAAACCAGACACCTCGCAATTTTATTGCTGAAAAAAAACCCTAAATATTGTTTATTGTAATAATCTGTAACACAAAGATGACAGAGAAAGGAATTTCAAAATACTATTGCAACCAGAACCTGGTGGCCACATTTCTATATTGCTAGATTCCACACAAATAAAAGTACACTTCCATTCCAGATCAGTATTATCAGTTAAATAAAATTACTCCCAGCATCCTTCTCTGAGGGACAAAGTAAGCGTAAACAGACCTGCCAAATAATTTATAAGTGAGGAGGTGTCCATCATTACAGATGAATCACTGCATGAAATATTTTTCTGGTAAAGACAAGGAAAAGCAAGGAACCACATTTCCTAAACAGGAGGCCTCACCACGAATTTCCCACCCCACCACCCTATTTCAGCTTTGAAGTTCATCAAAAACTTGCTTTTGAGAACCATAAAAGCTGCAAAATAATACAGTAACTCGCTAAAGAAACATCATACAAGAAGCTTGTAACAAAAAGCAACAAAGGTCCAAAGTCAAAGGGTATAAAATGTTTGTGCCAAGAGGACACGCTTTTCCCCAGCACAGAGATTTGTAGACATACACAGAGGAGCAGCCCTATCCTACAGGCAGCTTTGCTGTTCAGCACATGCTGCTCAACTGGTGGCAAACAAGCTGCTCAATAGAGCAAACATTAACTACAAAGCTTAATGATATTGGACTTTAACTGCACAATAAACTCCACACCATTTCAAAGGTTAAATAGTTGGTTTCTATATGGCTCTCGTAATTTTAAAAAAGTCATTCTAAGAACATCCCCTGCATCAATTACCTACTGTAAGAGGAAATAGAAAAAGCTATTTCCAGCCCTTATGCCTAATTTTGTTTTGACATATTAGCGTATCAATGAGAAGAAAGATGCTGGAATTGCAATGATACTGAAGTGTAATTTAAAGCTTGCATTTTGATGGTCACACTATGGACACAAAGGAGAGGTTTTAATTTTCTGAAGACACTACAAAGTATTTAATTTAACATCAATAGTTGTGCCGACAACCAAGTTATGAACTAAAGTTTACATGCAAGAACTTGCCACGAGATTGTAATTCTGAAGTGCTCTCCTAGCTGTCTTTGGTCTACTGGTGAAACAGAGAGCTCTTAAATGAGCATATTACGTGGAGAAAGTATAAGGCATTAAATGGAAATCACAATTAAAATTCTAATATTTAAAAAGACAGCATTCTGTAAGCATGCCGACTGATCAGGAAGAATGACTGGTACGCAAAAGAAGACCATCTGTTCAAACTGAAATGCACCTTGCTATAGAAAGGGAAGGTTAAATAATGTGACAGTTAAAGATACCCTCATTTCAGAACATTATTCAAATTCATGCAAAAAAAATAGCAGCAAGTGTTCTGTGTCTTTTTGAAATCTATTTAGTCACTCCCCACCCCCCACCCCCTTTTTTTAAAGGGTGGTAGATGGAAGGAAAGAAATACAACATCTGCTCACATCTCTCAAATATTTTTCTTCTTAATTGAAACTGTTGTTTCTTAACATGAAAAAAATCCTCCTACTTAACAGGAATTGTACAAAGTAAAAAATTTTGAAAAAGAGAGGGAAAGGAAGAGACACTTTTGTCTTCTAATCTTCCTTAAACAAAAATGTTCAATCTGGTAGTGATAACTAACCAAAATAAGTTGCTGACTCATTTAAGAAGGTGTTAAGCCACAATTTCACTTCAGATGAGTGTTATCCACAAAAGTGCTCCTGAAACCTTAAAGTTACAAATATTTTATTTTTTATTAGTTCTCTTAGCTGCCCAAACCACTCAGCTCCTCTGTGACATACTTTTATGTTAACCCATTAAACAAGCTATACATGTACCACCCCAATATAATTAATTCAGTTCCCTCTCTCTTTACGCCACATATTAGGTGGAGAGTTTTCCTTAAATAAAGCTAAAAATTATCAGGAAGTGAAGAATTAACAGAAACAATGGCCAGGAAAAAGCAGTTTTCATACCACACATAAATAACAATCTTTCTCAGTCAACACCTCCTCAATACTACCACCATCCGATTTAAAAAAACACAGTTGTAGAAAATGATTTGCTTCCAGTACTTTTATGTTCTACTTTACATTCTTCTTATGGTTCACCTGAAACAGTAAAGTTCATTTTTACCGATTATGCCCTTCTGTCTTTCCAGTGTTCCTGGGCAAGCATACTGCGAGGCAGGAGTTTGGAAGCATGCTCAGAATACAAAAGCCTTGCAATTTTTAGTGAATTCTGAAAAAGCAGTATCTTTAAACCTTTCCATTTAATTCACGTCAGATGTTTTGAACCGTATTTGTTACCCAGAGAACTCTAGCCAAATTTATTAATCAAGGACTGGTAACAAATAAACAGATATTTGCTTAACTATGTTTTTTGCAAGAAAACCAATTTTTAATTTCTTAATCAATACTGTATATTTATCTGTTGCAATATTAAAAATTACATTTTCAAGAAGACTTTTGAAGAATGTGGATATTCCCCCTTCTTCCTTTTAACATATAGCTGGCCACATCAGCAAAACACCAATAAGCATCAGTTCTTGAAAAGGCTGAATATGTTTACCATACCATTAAAAGTATCTTCTAATGCTCACTGAACCTCTAAAATAAACCGTGCAAAGAAACAAATCATAGTCAAGCCTCCACTTTGGACTACAACCCCTCCCCCTTCGCCCAATTACTTCAATTACAGAGAGGAAAAATCCATTCCTTAGTATGACTGAGACGCGTCTTCCAGAAGTATTACTTACCTTCATAGGCTTCCTTTCTGTCATCATTTGACAGCATGCCAGTTATAGAAATAGAATGATGCAAAACTCATTTATACGATCAAACTTCCTATGTAAGCTTCAGATTACAAGGGAAGTATAATAAGCAAAGTAGTGTGAAATTGCTGCTGTATACAATATTGTAATAATATGACAGAAACACTTCAAGTAAAGTTTTCTATTTAAAAACAATTTTTGAATTCAAATACTTTAAGATTAAATAAAATTGCTCAAAGCAAGAACTACCCAGGTAACCTACTGAAAAATAATTTTGAGGGCCTATATCCCCAACAAAATAAGTGAGAAGAAGATTTTACGTGAAAAGAGGGACTGAATACATTTTAAAAATACCAGCTTAAGAACCCAAGTGAGACAACTTAAGTTTGTTTCCATTAGAGTTGTGTCCATTATCTATATTCACTGAAAACAGCCTGGATATAAGATTCGAGATACCCAAACTAGTTGGAAGATTTCATCAACTGAGAAGGAAGCCAAAACATGAGCTACTGTCCAAAATACCATACCCGAAATATTCAGCACCATTACAAGTCAGTTTTTGTAGTGCTAGCCCTTTACCAGCATCACACATGTAAGTTTTATGCTTTCTCTACCCAGCAGAATATTTTGCTAAATATTTAAAATGTATGACCTTTTTGTAAGTTTGTGACTATGCCTGTTCATAAGGATAACAAGGTAACAGTTTTCCTTCAGTATTTGTTGAGTGCAAGTTGGGCTGGGCTGGGCTGCATAGCCACAAGAAAAGAAAAATCTGAAAAACTTTCTAGCTAAATGTTCCAATATCCTCCTCCACACTGTCTCCGAGTAATCCATATGCAGACATATTTTACTTATATTGTTAAATTTTACACTTAGTGCCTATGAAGTCATTGTTTCTACTTATACAGGTATATTATGCATGTGACCTTGTACATGCAACCAACATAATATGAGGCAAAATACTCATTTACTGTGAAAAAGTGTTTTCCACCTTACTCCACAGATATTTCACATGCATGTTGCTCTGGAGAAAAGGGAAAAAAGGAAAAAATTCAAACATCACCTTCAAGCTGGTACTCACACCAAATCACAGAAGTTTTACAAAGACCGCTTCAGTCATTTTTGCATAATGTTTATCAGCAGTTTTGCTTAAATGGACACAGCTCTAACATGGAGGACTGAAGAAATGCTAAAAGCGTCGATGCACCACGCAGCAAGGAACATCCATAACACCTTCTTTATTACATACACACGAACAGATATATCCCCCACAGACAAGTTACTTAAGCTCACTATACTAATATTGGGTGCAAAATTATTAAGGAGGTATGTTTGGGTTTTTTTGTAGGAGTTAAATGGTCTTAGGAAGCAAATGTTATTTTTTAAAAAATGCAAGCCACTAGCTGAACTATTTTCAAAGCTCACTTTGCCAACTACTTGCAACTGGCAGGCTTTTTTGCAGAACCCTCGGTATGATAACTGGCTCACACTCCAGTTTCCATTGTATTAAAAGTAATGAGACACTCAATGCTGACATCAGCACATATCAACCAATTCACAGATTTGTTTGGAGACAAGGATTTGGTCTATAATGCATATTTATCGAGAACTACACAACACAGAGAAGTCCTTGCTGCCATGACTGCTGCTGTTTTTACCATACTGTAACAACAGACAAGCATCAGTACAGATCTTGCTCCTCATTCTTTCAAGCTCTCCTACAAGCCCAGCAAGGAGCTAAGACTAGCATTATTTTCATACATTTATCTCCTGCAGAAGCATGAGGAAGACTGTTCCGCAAACAAAACCTGATTAACTTGATATATGACAGGTACAGTGAAAAGTCTTTAATTTTTAAAGTAAATTAACAAGACTTAATTGACTCCAGAACGAAAAGGACACATCTTATAGCTCACCATATAAAAGATGCAATTTGAAGGTCAAAGGCATATAAAAATGTTCCCCTATCCAAGGATTAATCAAATTGTAACCATTTCCTTGGGACTAAATCTTTACGTAATTCATACCTGACTGTTCTCAGGTTTGAGGTTATCTACTGCCAACGTAAAGAAAAACACAAACCAAATCAATCCAAGTGTATACAGGTAACCACTTTAAACCAGGAAAGAACATATCTGATAAAGTAACTGCTGATCAGACCAGTGAGACACCATTGCGTTCTGAAATTTGAAGAGATGTCCTACTTTAAGGTTTGAGTTGCAGGAATTACTATAATCAAGCCTCACTGTCACAACAAAAACATAACCTTTGAGGTTGTTAAGAGGATAAAATAACATTTCACTAACTTCTGTCTGCCTCTAGCTATGTTGGGAGTAGAAATAGACTTACAGGGTTTTTGGTATTGCATACCATAAGTAGCTTCCTAGGGAAGGAAAAGAAAAAAAATAATGATTGAGCAAAGTCAATATTACTGATCAATCAGCATCTCTGAACAAGTCTCCTTTTGACATGCCCCCAGGCAACAACAATCCCTGGCCATCAAGAAGACAGTTATCCAGCTCTTGATGCAAGAGTTCAGATATAGCCAGTAGCAGGCATTCAAACGTATCTCTAGGGCAAAGAATGAACTTCTAGAATGTACAGGCTGAAGAGAGAGAGGTATCATTTATTTTTTTCATCTGATAGGCATAGATGTACTCCCACAAAACTGTACATTCCCTTTTGAAGTGAGCTTGAGAAGGGGACAAGAGGATTCTTGAAGGCTGCCATATTTCAAATCCCTGAGGGTTGATAACCAAGATGTGTTCCAGAAACTGCGTGTTCATTGTTCACTGAAACTACAAGTCACCAAAAAAAGTCAAAAACTGTCAAAATACCAACCTCTCCTTAACAGGCATTGTCTCATACCAAAGGAAGCCAGAATCAAAAAGTTATTAATGTTGCTCTGGCACACTTCTAACTACAGCTCCTTTCAAGGCCCACTTGTATAACAGCAGCCTGTCCGTGGGCAATAAAGGACAGGCTCACAGCGACAGACTGCTCGTAGCTCCTCTCCTCCTCCCTCACCCCATCCTTCAGGACAACACTTCACCTACCAAGGAGAAAAGCTCTAAATGAGGCAGTACCTCAGCCTGCAGCAGCAAACAATTGCCAATCAATTTTGTAGGTAACAAGCCTCTGCTAAGAAGTCATTTATCTTTCCCATTGAAAAATGTAACAAGCAATCATTGGGAGAACTGGGCAATGTGAACTACTAGAAGAAATTGGCCACCAATGAAAAAAAAATCCATTAGGTCTATGACAAAGGTCAGATAACATTGTTTGGGTTCAGCCATAATTCTTTCTAATATAACACTCACATTAAGATTTTGTGAGCAGGAAAGAGAAAAAGTGCAGGTAGTCCTTAGCCACCTCCTCCACAACCCAGCTGATTAATATCTTTATCAACTTCTGGTCAGAAGAGCTAAGCAGACTAGCACACTAAGAGGTTATAATGTCTCCTTTTAATTAAAAGGAGACAAAAACATACCTGCAAGAACCAAGATGCCAGATACATCTACACACAGACATAGGTAACAGTTGCATGAGTGATAAGCATTTAGGTAGAAAAACAACTAACAGCAAGACACCCGAAAGAGCTCTACTGAAGCACGGACATCCACAGGTGACCTGAACAAAGAAAATACCCAAAACAACTGCAGAGACATGGCTGAGAGACTCTAATCCTCTCTCCCTCTCCCTTACACCCTAAGAGAAGTTAAGAGTTGGTAAGTACCTAGGATGATAACACACAAAAGTGCAATTCCATAAAAGCATAAGTGCATTCTGATCTGAAAGTTCAGCTGCAAGACACCACTGTTTTCAAAAGGTACCTCTATAGATTCAAGAGAGAATGCAAAGGAAGTTGCTCAAATAATTTTGATGGCCTGGTAGCGCAGAAATGCACTCTCCAAATGGCTTAACCTCTATTTCATCTTCCACTCAAAAAAAAAGTAACATATTTGTCTCAATGTAATCCCACCAGCCAATAGCATACAACATTCACATAGATAGTTTTGCACAAGCATTGATCCTCACTCAAGGCAAGCCCAGGCCAAAACCAGCATTTAGTCTAAGTTACATCGCAGTCTCACAATAGATGTTCCCTTCAGGTCAAGACTGAGGTTATTCATAGGGCAAAATAAGGAAGCCTTAAATGCACTAAAATATCAAGCAACCTACAATTTAACTGCCATTTAAGATGCAAAGTTTCTTGTTCCAGGACGGACAGGAATACAGTCAACATCCCAATCTTTGAAGTCAATTATTCAAAGAAATAAACATCATTTTAGTGCGTCAATTGTTTTCAGATAGTATTATTTTTGTGTGAAAATTCCACACATTATTGAATTGTTTCAAGTCAACTTCCTCAGTGGCACTTCAAACTCATATTTGTTCTTCAGCTTATCCACAAACACAGACAGCATTAACAATTTCTGGTTACCAGGTCACCAACCCTTGGTCTCATTTTACACTTCAGTAATCTGAATACTGTACATTATTTGCAAGGAAATTGGAGTAAGGTGACTTTTTTTCTTTTCTAGAATTAGTATAGTCTCACCGCTAGACTTACACAGTTTAAAAAACTAACTTCACTTTACTAAAGCAACTGGAAAGCCATCTACTTTGGGAATCGAGATCAACAAGTAAACGTTTTCAGAACAAGGTGTCAAATTTGAGGTACAACACTACTGAGAAATATAAATATTGTCAGTCCTTCAAAAGTCTAAGTCTGAAAGCAGGTACAGCAGGTTCAGAGCCCTGGGAAAGGGGCAGAGAGAAATCATAGAAATATGAGGTTTAGAGATTCTTGCACAAAAACAGCCAGCTAGTTTCAGATGCCTTCTTTTGATGGCTTCCCATCAATAATTTGGCTTCCAATCAAAACAGCTCCATACGGCTTAAGAATTGCCCAGATCTCTACAATTCCTATTGCATAATAAAAAGTGGTTTACTACTGAATTTGGAAGTTCTAATTGCCCAACAAAAGGAATCTTATCGAAACACATTTAAGACATCACTTATGAATCACAGGTACAGATTTCTTGTGAAGAAGCTGTCAAAAATATAGGCTTCAGTGGTGGTTTTTTTCCCCAAAGAAACAAACAGGGAGCAAAAATTCGTTTCCTGAAAATCTAGCAGTCCTAGACAACCTTAACACAGGCAGCAGCTGTTTGATCACTGTGCTGCCGTAATAATTTGGTGTAGTTTGTAGCAATAAATTTATCTTATCTATAGACGACAGTCCATCTAGCACGGATTTTCTAAGGGCTGGCAGAAGACAGCCCTGAGTAACAGCATCCTTTCACTGACCAAAAGAAGGTATTAATTTCTTCCTACCTGAGAGATCATGATGAATAAGGTCAGCAAAGTTGGGGTCATCACCCCACCAAAATATCCATAGCTCCCTGCGTCCAGGTCTCTGGTCTCGGCGCCAAACACTGAGTACATCCGCCTTCAGACAGCGACTGAAACTGCTCAAAATAGGGTCCTCTTCCGTGACCGGAAAGAGAATTGGGGCAGATGTTGGACCCTGCCATACGTATCGCTTCCATTTAATCCCAGTTAGATCAGCCTAAGGGAAGGAAAAGAACAACTGTCAGTCAGCAGGGTCGGTACACCCCCAACAGAAACATCCCGCTATAACAAGGTGATGGCACACGAAGAGGCGGGTGGAAGGAAAAAAAGATCAATCCAATAAAATTTAACAGAAAACATACTTGTAAGTTCTGTGTACCCCGTTCTAAAAAAATCTCCTTTAATAATGGCAGCAAACCAAGAGCTGTTCATTTTCATGGCAGCTTTAAGTCAGATTTGATTTAAAATTTAAAAAGTGAAAGACAACTGAATAATGTAATTATCTGCAGGCTGCAACTGTCCAATCTGCTGAACACTTGCCTTAGCAAAGAACGTTTTTCTTTTTGCTTACTTATGTATACACTACCTTTTCAATCCAAGATTACTCTTAAGGAAATAGGTAATATGGTAAATCAACTCAAGCATACATTCTTCCAGTCATCTACTACTTCAGAAAATTTCACAAGTTTCTCAATTGTAAAAAATTCTCTCTCTCTCTCTCTCACTCTCTCGGAAAGCCTCTCAAGTACACTTATTGGTACCAAGAGCTATCAGCCTTCTCATTTCTCACACTGTTTTTTAAGAATTTAAGCCCTAGTTTTATCATTAACTTACATATCAGACTCGTGTCCACATCGATTACAATCCACTAAATGCCCTAGTTAAACGACTGCTTTATGAAGAGTTAATACTCTATGTAATGGGAAAGAGACAATTGCTGGATTATCTACAATGCAATGCCACACCAAGTTTTAGTGCTAAGTTTTTTCACATGAGGACAGTCACCTGCAGGCACATAGGGGAGGCATCGCCCCGGGGGTTCTCCTACTACCCGGGAGAATGAGGTAGGCTGGCATTTGCCAAGAAGTCGCTATTTTGTTTTCTTCCCAATATGACAACACCGAGATTACTGCAACATCTAAGCCTAACATGGCAGCCTTCCTACCGTCAGGAGGAGAAGCAATTTAGATAAAAGGTACTCTTTGCAACAGTTGATGGTTTGGAAAGACTTTTAAGATTTAAAAATGCGCTACTAACATGGATCTGCAGGCCTGATGCAGGCTGCAGACACGTTCAGGCTGCCCAGATTCCCCCCCATCCAAAAATATGAGTACCATAGCTTGGCACAGGTTTTTACTTACAACAATCTCTAGAATAATAAATCGCAGGCAGTCAGCTAAGATTAGCTGATTTGCATTAAAAAGCAGATGAAACAGCTCAGCACAGCCTCCAAAAATTGTATCACAGTCCAGTCACATCACATTTACTTTGGGAGCTACCGAAATCAACAATTTGAACAATTTTGTACTCGAATTAAGAAAAGGCTACAAAATGGTGCACAACAAAACACAAGATAACACCACTTCACGGGGAGTGCATCACCAAAAGCAGACCTCCAGAATAAAAACAAGCAGTAGAAAGAAATCACTTCAAAAGCAAGGCAGAAGGGAGGTCTCGGCTCAGATTTGTCCGGGATGTCACGAGTGGGGAGCGAAAGGAGAAAGTTCCCGGAGATGCGGGGCTGAAAGGAGGAGGAGCAGCACATCTCCTTAGCTCCTGCGAGAAATTATCACGTTCAGCAGCAGAGATAGGAAGATAGAGAGAAAGGAGGAAAAGTTGCAGGCGAGGAAAGCGAAGGAAAAGGCGAGTGCAGGGAGGATACTACCCAGGAAGAAAGCGGAGGGAGGGGCAAGGCTAGACAGACAGCGATGGAGGGGGAACCAGAGGGGCATGGGAGAGTTGGCTGGCTCCAGGCAGGGCCTACTCTGAGGACTCATCCAACAGAAGCTATGCTAAAAATGGCTGCTTTGCTTCCACTACCCCTTCCTCCCCTCCCCCAAACCTCCTCTCTCTTTCACTCTGTGTCTGCCGTGCGTGTGTGTGCCGGTGGCCGACACTTACCAGGCAGAAGAGGTTGGAATGGCAATCCTCCAGGCTGGCCCCGTTCGGCACGAAGCAGGAACTCATCCTCACAGCCACAACCCACACGCCATTATCCCACAGCCTCCGACAAGAAAGAAAGAGACAGACAGAGAGAGAGAGAGAGGGAGAGAGAGAGACAGACACCGAGAGGGAAAGGGGGGAGGGGGGACTATGCACACGCACAAATAATAATACAATTAAATAAGGGATTTACACACAGACACACACGCACGCGAAATAGTTGTGGGATAAATAACCCGGGAGGAGAGTGGTATCGGAGAGGGGGGTAAAAAAAATATTAAAAAAATAAAGAAAAAATCTAGAGAAACTCGGAACGTTTTCTCTTCTTCTAGATATCAAAAGGGGGAGGGGGGGGTCAAGCCACTGTGGAAGGGGAGAACAGAAAGAGGGAGGTGGTAAGTAATCCAACGACGACGGGAGATTAAGATCAAAATCCTCCCTGTTCCTCTTGTCTTCTCATTCGCATAAGGAGGGGAGGGAGAGGAGGTAAGGTGAAGGGGTAATTGATCCAACAAGAGAATAAAAATGGGGTAATTAATCCAGGGGGGCTAGGGGTAAAAATCAGTTGACATCCCTCCTTCCTCTCTTCTCAGATGCCAAGCAAGAGAAGTAGGGGGAAAAAAATATAAATAATCCAGTGGGGGCAATTAATCCAGAAACCTCCCTCCTCTTCCTCCTGTTTCTTTAGTCATCAGACGAGAAAGGGGCAAATTGTGGAATGACTGGGAAGGATTGCTATGGGAGGAAGAAAAATCCAGGCTCGTCTCTTCGGAGTCCGAGGGCAACAGGGTGGGGGGGGGTGGGGTGGGGGGGTGGAGGCGGGGGGTCAGATTCTTCTCCCCTGCTCCAAAAATATTCCAAATAAATTAAAATTTAAAATCATAAAAACAAACTTTAAGGGCCAAAAGCAAGGCGAGTCGGAAGAATTCGTAAAGGCAGGACAAGAAAAATTTCCTGGGGTGTACCCCAAAAAAACATCTGCGGGGGCAGGGGAGGGGAGAAGGTATTCCTTGAGAGAGAAAGGCCGCAAAAGTCTCCTCAGCAGCCCAGCGGGGGATTAAATTCCCCTGTGGAAACCCCCCCTCCCCAAAACGGAATACTCTTCGCAGAGAGGGCGAAACCAAAATATCCTCCGCTGGGTAAAAATCCTTCCGTGGGGAATGGAGGGAGGGGGAGCGGGGTGGAAGGAGGAAATTGCGGGTGACCCTCGAAGTCTCTTCGGGGAAGGATGGAGGAGTCTCCCAGCAGCCGATCCCCAGTCTGTTCGGGGGAGGAGGAAGGGGTAAATCGCAGAGTCTCTTCGGGGAGGCTCGCCCCCCCCCCCCCCCCAGCTGTCCTCCGGGGCCGAGGGAGCCCCACAAAGTCCACACGGCTGGGTGGGTCTCTTCAGGGGAGCCCGGACCCCGCCAAGTTACCGCCGAGAGCCGGGGGCAGGGGGGGCTCCGGGGCACGGAGGGCCCCCTCCACCGCGCCAAACCCCGCAAGACCCCTGCGAGCGAGGGGGGGCGGCGGGGAGGGACCAGCCCAGCTGCGAGGCTAGTCCCTCAAAAAATAAAAGAGGGGGGTGGAAAAAAAAAACAAAAAACAACCACGGGGCGAAGAAAAAAAAGGGAGGAGAAAAATATAAAATGATAGTCTTCACACGGAGCGGTCTCCTGCGGGGGAAGAAGACCCGGCGGCGGGGCGGGAGCCCCCGCTCTCCTCAGGTGAGGGGTCTCCGGGAGGGCCGGCGGCTGCCGCGGGAAGGCTCCGCGCCGCCCCGCTGCGGCGTCCCCGCGGGGGCAGTGGGCGGAGGGCCCCCTCCCCGAGGTCTCCTCGGGAGGGCGGGGAGGCGGCGGCCGAGCCCCGGGCTCTCTTCAGCCGGAAGGGCCGCGGGGGAAGGGGTCGGAGCCCCACAATTCCCGTCCCCGCCGCCGCCGCCGCCGAGACAGAGAGACGCGGCGGCCGCTGCTGCTGCTGCTGGCGGAGTCGGTGCCCCGAAGCCCCCGCCGGCGGGTCTCCTCCTCGCTTCCCCTCAGCGGTGCCTCTGTCGGCGGCTGCCCGGCCGCGGCATCCTGGTCCGCCAGCTCCCCCTTAGCGCGTCTTCCCCATGTCGCGTCGCGGCCGGAGCGGGGAGGGAGAGGGGGGGATTCCTCTGCCGTTTAATTCCGAGCCCCTTTTTCTTTAATGGCGGCCACAGGGACGAGAGTCGGGGCCCCCCTGCCGCGCTCCCATTGGCCGCCGCGCCGTCACGTGGGGCCGCCCGGCGATGGCCGCCGCCGCCGCTGGGGGAAGGCGGGTGCAGCGGCGCCGCGCGGCCGCTAGGCGCGTGCACGGCGAGCGAGAGCCGCGCGCCTTCCTCGTTGGGAGGCCGCCATCTAGTGGCCGCCGTGCGCCGTGGCGCAGCGGGCTGCGCCGCAGGTTTGGGCGCAGCGCGGCAGCCACCGCCGGTTCGAGGCCCGCCTCCCCCCGCCAGGCCCGCGGGCCCCGCTGCTTCCCCGGGTGCCGGCGGCGCTCCCCCTCGCCCGCCACCGCGCAGCCCGGCTCTCGACTCCAGCCTCCGCCCCTTGGCAGAGGCTTCCCACGATCCGGGCTCAGTAACACCGCGCTGGTGCTTTGCACCGTGGAACAAATTCCATACCGAATCCTCGGAGCCTTTTTAAACAGACAGGCAAGTGTTGGAAGCGCTGGCATTAATATTTAATGGGAGCATTAATGCTTTCACTAGTCCCACGGACATCGTGTCTGCCGGAGCAGGACTGTATTCCAAAATTCCATTTTTCTTCATGCGCAGATCCGTAACGTGCTGTTTGTGAGGACGAAGTAGGTGGGTTCTCTGTTACTATATACACAGATTTGCAGAAGGACTTTGAGATTATTCAGAATTAAGATGCTACAGAAACAGGAAAAGCTATTTTTAAGAGATATTTGGGAATCATACACATCTTGCTAATCCTCACGTATTACAGATTTTCTGTGCAATAGTTGCATGTAGAATGTAAAATGTTTAAGTTAGTACGTACATCATTTTTTGACTGCAAAGTTCAAGTGAAAATACAAACCCATATAAAGTGCCTAAAGTAAAAGAAAGACCTGAATGTCTCAGCCAACATGACATTCACATTAAAATACGATACGTTCATGCAACAGCAGCACATTGCATCACAACTATGCAACATGATGATGTTTCAAAGGCCCTGCAAATTATTTCAGGACTCATGAACAAGACAAGCGGCAACCTTCTGCAAATGTCTTGATTGAGTGGGAGGAAAGAAGGACACTCTATAAATAAATTTATATGATAAGTCAAAAAAAAAAAAGTGAGGCTTTTTTTTTTTTCACCAAGAGAAACTTTGAAGATTTACTCACACTAAGACTATTTTTGTACATCAGTGTAGGCAAGCAAGATTCTTCTTTTTATCTAAATAGAACCAGAGTATTTTTAACACAGGAGATTCATTCCCTCACTGCTCATCGAAACGTGGCAGCTGGGGACGGAGCCGGGATGCGGGGGGAGGGCGTGTGGAACCAAACCCCTTTCCAAGTGGAACAGATGGTTTTCTCCGTGGTGACTACAGACGAGGACCACAGTGCGAAGAGGATTTGCTCTGCGGCAGCACTCAGAACCCGCTCCTCCACGCTGCCATGGATGCCGAGGGGCACGCGAAGGCCCTCCGAAGTTTCAGCGTGCCGCTTTGGTCGTTAAAGCGATTATCTCACTGCACACAGAGAAGTTATTAAGTCACACCTCCCAAAGGAGAAATCCAGTGCTTTGAAGGCAATAAAACAAAGCAACATTCAGCATTAGTACAAAAGATCCGGTATGGTTTTCCCTCTAAAAGCAAAAAGCATCCTTTGGTAAAACTGCAATTTTGTAGCGGGAACAGAAATCCGGTGCGATGACTTGGTGTGGGCTTGACGTGCAGCAAATACTGCATACTCTTGCATTTCCCCACGGATTTCGGCATGACACCAAATTTTCACTAGCTGAGAATCCACGTCTTTTGCCTGAAACAGCACAGCTCAACGTCTGGAAGAGAGGATTAATCTAGTGTCTAACACTGGTTTTGGCACTGATTCACTTCACAGTTTTGAGGAACTCAGCTTCTGTGTCTCAGTTTACTTATTTGTAAAATGCATTTTGAGATCTGGTTCGTTAGTACTTACACATTAGTCACAATAAATACTTACACAGCATCCCAGCACCATCATGCACAGAATATAATTTTTCCAGTAAACATAAATATAGGATAAAGAACTAATAAAATATTGACAAAAGAGGAAATAAAACTAACACATCGACTAGAGATTTTTTTAAGTAATTCCCTTCCTGCTTCAATCCTGAATTACAGAACCTACACGCTTTCCCAATTACATGTACAGCACTAAGTAACAGTAGGACACACAGGAGAGCAGTCACATCCATGTTTGGCAAATTTTGGACCCGAGACATTGCTTGCCCTTTGCATACTGTATGTGCTATTTGGGAAACAAAGCCTGTTTAAAAACTGGGGAGGAGGCAGACACAAAAAAAGCCAACACCACCACTGTGGAAAAAATGCTATTGAAAATATGCTTTCTATTTTTCAGATGGGTTCTTACACAGTTCTTATGTCTGCAACTTCCAGAAGTGCATTAAGCTGCATAATTAGCATCTGTCACATGTAGCCTTTTCCTTCCCTCTTCCTCTCCCTAGAGGGAAACTGTATGAAGAAATTTTAATATAAATTTTAGTATATATACTGTTCAGTGCATTCATTGCTAGGAAAGACACAGTCAAGTAAGTTTGTGCTTGATCTGAGGTTCATCTTATAATATAATATAAATATAATATAATATAAACTTCACCAGTTTAAAAAAATGCTGTTGATCCCATCTAAAAATTAACTAGTCTTTTGGAAAGACAACGGTAGCAGGGGTGGGGTTGAGATGGAACCGGGCAGTTAACGCTAGTCACTCGTCCTGGTATTACAAACTTCTACTCTCACACACATCGAAACATCTAGCCAAAAGTAGTAGGGGATGGACGGTGTTCCCCTTTAGTCAAAGCTATTTCTTCTGAAAGGAAAAAAAACCCATATTTTGAAAAACATCACAACAAAAAGTAGGGCTTCATATTGCTTCTTCATTCACGTTTAAAGATACTCCACTGTTGAATGTAAGAAGGTCAATGGACTAGAGCATCTCCTAGTGAATCTCTGCAGACAAACTTAAAAGAAGGTGCGACCTTTAAGAAGTAAAGACTAAAAAGAAAGATATATCACTTAAGAACAACAGCAACATGAAAAATAATCACATTATTTTGCCTTTGATTTCCATTCAGACTCTCTCCTCATTTTTTCCAAGTATTTATTTTCTACTTCATTAGTTCAAAGAAAATTGAGATTATAGGATTGAGCATATTGGCAACAACCTGAAGTATGAAGTGCAGACTGAATGCTTAAACTTCAGCTACAGAGGTGGTAATTACTGTAATTGGTCCATGTGAAGCAAAAATATCAAGTAGTATAGAGTTCAAACTCATGCCAGTCAGTCTCCAGTTGGCACCGACAGTTCTATCTGGAGGATACAGAGGTCTCAGCAGGACTTACTGTTGGCAACTGTTCAACAGTTCTCTTCTCCAAATGGTTTCAAAGGGATTTGGTTGGGAAGAAAGATAATTTTTAACAAATTAAACTACCTAAAAATGGCTAAATGCCCAGAGCCACCTAGTCTGCATTAGTCACTACTACCAAACCATTTTAAAAAGAAGATTAAAAATATAATTGCTGCAAAGAAATGCCTATCTGGCTTTAACAATATGATCAAATCCCTGCAAAGTTACCCAAATATGTACTGTACACCATACCACAAGTATATATATAAACATGTCCAGAGTAAAAGGTATAGCAGAATATTTACACAGTGTGTGTTTCTCAGAAAACAACTGGCTCAAGTTACTGGAATCCAAGTATTCCTGTAAGGACATGCCATATAGTTTCAAGATATTAGAAGACCACTTACTTTCTAATTAAAAATGACAATAGCAAAACCCCCATAGGAGATAAGATTAGGGGGACAGTTTATTTCCCGTTAGTATTTATCTTAAAGCATTTGTAAGGTGTCCATAATTGTGATGTAAAACATAATTTAGATTTGCACCAAGAGTTTTCACAAGAGACACTGCTCTGTGCCATATTGATGTTCAGCTGCTTTGTTTAGATTTTGCAAGAATGCTTTTTTCAAATGGTGAATATGTCATTTTTAGCAGAGGTCTCTAAAAGAAGATTTAATGCACAGCAGTAAAAAGAGGAATATGAGAATTCTTGCTCTCTTTAGTGTCAGTTTTGGTTAAGACGTATGAATGCACATGAATAGTCTTGTCAGAATCTCTGGGGCTACTGACATTCAGGATCTAACATATTATTACTTCTGACCAGAACATTAGCTGCTGTGCAGTAAGGAGAAGGGAAAGAAAAAGTTAGGACCACTCCCTAATCAGATAGAAATTGTTACGTATTTCTCCGCTTGGAAATCTCTGAACAGAACTTTTCTGCTGTGAAAATACAATGCTCATTTTCTCCAATCTGAGATGAATGACTGTACATACTCTTTAAATCTGCAGCAGGAAAAACAAAACAAATCATCATTTAATGCCTGATCTGGCACCTTTTACTCATGGAAAGGATCCTAGTTAACTCATATAAATAAAGGCTGTACAACCAAGTATTACATCCATATAAATGACTCATGCATATCAGAAGAAAGGTTCTAGTTATCTCTAGCTGCTGACTCTTTATTTTTTACCGCTGAAAGGTTCTTTGAATTACTACTTTCAGATAAAAATAATTAAAGAATTTAGTTAAAGTAAGTTTAATTCAAATGTCAGTGTATATCAAATCTGGATAACAGTACAATGGCTAGGCTCATTCACCAGAAGCAAAAATCTTACAATGTGCTCCTGGTTGAGTTAAGAGAAAATACATTTCAGGTTTTTGTTGTTGTTGTTAACAATTTGTTGCCAAATAAACTGAAATTCTTCAAAAGCACTGAAATTAATTTAATCAGTATGTTTGTCTTCCAAAATTTGAGATGAATGAGTACCTTTCATTTACAGTGCAACAAAAGAGAACATCCTGCATTTTGCAAGTGAAACTACCTTTAGCCCACATTCACCAGTTACAGCATGTCAGACAAAGAAACCTATTTGTTTGGTGCAATAAATGATAGCAGACCTTTACATATTTGAAGTGCAACAGATGGTCTTCCAAGAAGAGCATAATGACTGGCAGACAGTACACTTCATTAGAGTGGGTTGGAATGTCTTCAGCAATTACACAGAAAGTGTTTTGGGGGGAAGCCCTGTCATCTCTATGATTCTTCTCATGTAAGTATGATATTTCCCTGTTTAGATGCTAAAAAATTGCATCTTCTAAAACCCAACAAGCTAGCCAGTGAACTGGAAAAGGACACGCCTTTGACCCTCCCAAGACTATTCGAGATGAGGCTCCAGTCATTTTGTTACCTGAGAAGAGAGATGTAAGTAGCAAAGAAAAAACAAATCAGTGTTAAGAGGAAACAACTTTGGGCACGTAGCTGTAAAACTATGAATCCATAGCCAAGTATTCCATGAAAATGTAATTTATGAAAAAAAATGAAGGTTAAAACAAGATCCTTCAGACTTGTAGAAGCTGGGAGGTCTACAGATAGAACATGCAGAATATCTAGGAAAAAAAACCCTAAAAGACTAAATTACTGAATAACAACCTCCTTCCTTTGGGAAACGGGTGACTTTCAAAGAGTTGCCAACATGAAACATTGTGGCTACAGTTCTTCAGGGCAGGGCAAAGGGAGCTTTTCTGAGGCAGTCTTCCCATTTTCATAGACAAGCTATTCCACAAGCCAGTGATTAAGAGTTATAATAAACAAAAAGTAACAAAATGCTTATCTTTAATACTGTGTATGTGGGTTAGAAAAATTTAACTTCTCTCTCTCCCTCCCTTCCCCCTAATCCTAGCATTAGTCTTTCCTGTTATAAAATCTTCCCCACCAAATTCACCCTGAGTAAAATTTTATGTGGCAACATAAACACGACCAAAACGTGTCCTTTAACAATGTAACTTAAATGTTGATGGAATCATAACTGCATTACTCCCTCTCCAATTAGCAGCAGCATTCTTTATGTTTGCTTATGAAGCGTAAACTGTTCGCTTGTCACTACAAAGACCTTCTGTAGGGGACTTAAAAAAACAGCCACAGCAATTAAAATGACAACAACAGAGGTGGATTGGTCACATTATGACGGAAAATACCCAGCTGTTTCTTTCCAGCAAGAGTATATACCAACTATATGAAATACTCTGACCAAATTTCGTCATTCTACATAATGCTGGTGCATATTCTGGCAAAAGTACAGATTTCCAAGAAAGAAACAGACCAATATAGAACTAAATCTAACCTCACAGACTGATTTATTTTTCCCACCTCATGGGGGTTATCACTCATCCTTTTTACCCATACAAATCTCCCTTTTTGCTAGAACTATAGATATTCTATTCTGTGAGAAAATCTCTAAAAATAAGAGAAATTTTGGGGTTTGTCATCCAAAACAAGCAAGGAAAAACCTGATAGAGTTAGAAGTAGTAAATTGGGGTTTAAACTTCCTTACTTCAGTTGTGTTAAAAACATTTTAAGAGTTAATTAAAACCATAAGTCTCATTACACCCAGGCTATTACTTATAAAATGCTAACCTCTGTTACAATCACATCTGTCTCTGCTGCTGGTTCCTGCCTGTTCTGCTACTACAACAGTAGTAACATGGGCAGTTATTTGTAATACATGTAGAAATTTGTAAAAATTATTTTAAACATAAATTTGAATAATAAAAAGTTTGAAAAGTAAATATTTCAGGTTAGCTTTTCCTAGTTAAGATTACAGGGACTAAACATCTGAAGGGATAAGGTAGGTTTGATTTCTAATACAGAAAGAAAGACCATGAGAAAATAACTGACACATACAAGACCAGGCATTCAGAGGGACACACACACACCCGTCCCCAGACACTGTCTGTAGAACCCACCTACAGATATGTCCTTGGAGAAAAACTGATGAGAAAATTATCAGGAAGATTTTAATTTCTGTTTCTTTTTTGCCTCTCATAACAGCACAGGCATGGCAAGTGATATGTATCAGAATTCATCCATGCATTGTATTTTGCACATCAAATTAAGCTGATTATTCATGACTTTTTAGGCAAACACAGGAATGCAGAAAACATGTCAGCTGTTATATAGAGAATATATGGGTATTTCACTCCTTAGTTTACATTTAGAAAGAGCGGCAGATAATGAGCTCAACCATTACACTGAGAATAAATTTCATTTGCAAGTTCCGAAGTATCTCTGGTTCCTTATCGGTTTTGTGAACCAGAACTTACAGGTAGCTCATAACATTGTCTTCTGAGTTGTGTTTGTCTCCAGAGTAATTTCCATAAGTGAGCAAAAGCTTTAACGTTGTCTTCTTTACACCTTCAGCCACAGTGTTTTTCACAAGGTGAGAACTTAAGACTCGGAATAATTACTGCAAAATACAGAGGACAAGAAGAAAAAAAATAAAAATCAAGAAAACCAAAAACCCTGTCTTTTTTCTTCCCTAAATTTCCAGAATTCATCTTCAGATTTCATGCCAGTAAATTAGGTAAAACATTTTCAGACCATAATATTACCCTTCTGTATGTTTCATCTGATATAATTGCTTGACAACAAGCATCTCTTTCTCTGCAAGTATTCTGCAGTGAATTTATTCACAACAGGAAAAAAAAACATTAGAAAAGTGTCTAATTTTAAAAGTTTGCAAATAAGACAGCAGTGACAAACAATTTAGTGTGACAGCATAGGCAAGACACAAACTTGAGCCATTCTACCGTTTTGTGGACACACAGACTGCCTTTTTCACCAATAGCCACAAGAAAGATTAGACTCCCAAAAGTTTGGAAATCAGCAGGTTTTGACAAACCAGTAATAAATCCCAAGCAAATAAAAAATGTATGTTTGAGCAATATCTCATAGGTGTAATTATTCTTTGCAGACATTTGCTATTTAAAACAACAGAAAGAATGTTTTCTTCCATCTGACCAAGTGGTATCAGACACCAATTTTACTAAGACAGTGAGCACAAGACTGTTCAGTCTCAAAAGGTGTAAATTCCTTGACATTGGGCTGATAAAATCATTCGAGATTTTGTAATGCATGTCATACAATAATTACATTGTACTTCGTAGTTTACAAAAATGTATTCACAAAAATACAGAAGCTTGTCACACATTCTTTATTTTCAAAGAGTATCACTTATCCATGTAAACAGTCTCATTTAAATAACTGTGATTGCTCACATATGCACATTACTGGATAAAGCAAATAGTACCTTACTGGAATGTATTGGAAACAGAAATCAGAATACCTCTTGTGACTTGTTTTGCAACCTCCTGGAAGTCATATATATCACATATACCACAGAGTGTGAAAATAAAGCTTTACAATAAGCTGGAAAATACTTGTGTTATTGTCTTTGTTGCCTAATTCACTTAATTTGCCTCAGGAAGACCTGGCTACCCATCACTAGGTCAGAAGGGAAAGTACTGTAACAATGGCTTAGTAAGATGTCCATTGTTCCTCTGAAGTCCTAGGCTTTCATCTACTCAGGCAGCTAAAGCTTTGAGTCACTCTTACTACTCAGATACTCAAACCCAACCAGGTTTAGTAGGCATTAGGTACCAGAAATGCTATCTGCTTTCATACACAATGGGCCTTCTTGTTCGCAGAAGTCTTGCAGGATTCTGTAGTGAAATAGAAAAGAGTCCAAACGTGGAAAACTTGAAAACTTGGCCCCACAATGACTGAGAAATGTAAATAAAGCCTTAGGTTGCAACTAGGAATGGAGTTCTAGCTGGAAGTTGAATCAAACCCCTTTGTACAAAGGGAATGACTACTACCTAGTATCATATTAAATAAATAAATAAAAATTCTATGACCTGACCAATATAAAACCAGGTTCTATCTGTCCATATGTCAAGAGGTTTAGCACACTTAGTCAAAAAAAGGACTTCTTTAAATAAATAAACTTTCTGGAAGACTGGTTGATGCTTGTTAATTACCAGACATGGTCTGAATATTAGCATGTTTCACAAAAGGGCAACTTTCAATGTAATTCCAACAAGGTTTTAGACCTCGTAGAACTTTTACAGCAGGAAACTAGAAAGAAGGCAAAACACTTCTTGTGCTGGAAAGGCCAAAAAGATCCAGTGAAGAAACTGATGGGAAGTGCCCTTCTTCTAAATGCGGATACCTGCGTAACCACAGTAACTGCAGTGAAACAACCAAAAGGCTGTACAAATGACAAGACAACACGGCAGCCACAGAGCAGGACACTCCACTGATGTATGGATCCTGAAAATAAAACTTTTGGATTGCAGTGCCCAGAAGTACAACAGAGAATAAAACCCCGCTTCTGGCAGGTAGAGCAGGAGCCTGTGTCAACAAGAATCACACACTTATATTATTGCTCAATAGATGTATTTTTTCAAATAGCTTATCTCTCCAGTTCAAGTACATGGAAGGTATGTGCAAACTATTTTGCCTCTTGTGCTTCTTTCATTGTAAAGAAAATGCACACTAGCCAGGATTCAGAACACCTTATTCTTTTTTAAGTGAATAAAAATGAGTAAAAGAAATCTTGTCAATAGACAATCATCCAGTGTATTACAAGAAGATGGGAGGACAACCCTGATAAAGCACAAGCACAGATAAGGCCAATACATATATAAATCAGAATATAGTAAGTACACTTACCACTGAAAAAACTGTAAGTAAAGCCTTCCTTAGGAGAGAGATTTAAGACTATTTTCCTTTCTTCAAATCTACATCATCAGTGAAGAGCCGTAAAGGAGCTTTCTCTTGCAAAGTGGTTGTCTTCACTTTTTGGCAACTGCAGTAAGAACTGCCTTACAAAAAAGATCCCGTAAGTAGGTTTTATCCCTGTGAATAATCTCCTCAAAGAGTGAGGAGAAAACACGAGCTAAAATTACTTGCACAATCATGTTTCGTAACTGTTCCTAGTCTAGTGGTATTGGCCCTTCCCTTCCCCAAGTACAAAAATGCACAAACTTTTCTCCCTCTTTTACTAAGAGAAAAAACCCAAACACCCAAATCTGCTTATCCTTGGATACTTACAGAGTTTGGAGGAGCTCAAAACAATGGATCACTGTGTGCCTCACTCATCACATAGACACCAAAAAAAAAAAAAAGTATGGAAAAGAATGCATGAAGTATGTAATTACTGTTTCACAAGATAATTTCATTATTAATACATCCCCAAAGATAGCATGCACAATACTGCAATTTAATTAGATGATAACTGGAGGGGGTTTGAATTTATGAGGTAGTAAATATATTTTGGACTAATAAACTCCAAGGCTGAAGTGTTTATTAATCTAGAATATAAAGATTACATAGCTGATAGGAGACAACCTCAGGTTGTGCCGAGATGCCTATTGTTTAAATATTTGAAAATTAATATTTTCCTTCTTTTGGGAGCTAGATCAGAAAGCCCAGTACCATCTACAGCATTGTGAACAATAATACAAACTGTCCGCCAACTATGTGTTCTCAAAGGCAAAGAGTGTTTAAGTCTCAGAAGATATTTTGTTTTTAAAGTTTCACCTTTTAATCAATTTCTCACCTAAACTATTAAGTACTGCAAATACACCCTCTATACTATGCCTTCTGACAGCTGTCAATGCCTTATTCTGATGGTAAGACAGGACAGATTCCCTTGTAGGATAACCAGAGCCTTTACAACAGTAATGGACCCCTCCCCTGCTCCCCCCAAACACTCAACTCTGTCTCTTTTTTCCTGCTTTTGGATTCACCTGCAAGACCACATCATGTGGTGAGCTAGCACATCGATTTTAGCGTCTCATTACATTTTTTCTTTCCTCAACATTGCTCTTATAAACTTTTTGCCTAGTATAGCACATTAAGGATTTGGAAACTAACTGTTCTCCACTGTGAGGATTTATATCCCAAACAGCTGTGCCAAGAAGTTAAAGGAATCAAATGGCATAATCCATTAACTGGTCCTCAGGTAGTTACAACTAGAGCTTTATAAACTGCCACAGACTTCAGGCCATTTAAACTACATTTCTCTGTTATTCTGAAAGCGTCCATGTCCCACATACACAGCAAGACAGAACAAGTGCAGTCCAGGAAAAAGCGTGCACAATTGAAGTCAAAGACCAGGTTGCTTAAGCCAAAGTTAAGTTTAGGCCTGACACAACTACAGAGGAAGGAAAAGGAAGAAACACCACGAGGAACAGCATGTGCACCCTCTCCTTCCAGACGAAACAAGACTAATATGCAAGGGAACCCTACCCACTCACAACCAAGCGATTGCTGCTGTGGCGTTAATGAACAAAACCAAAGAGCCCAAAGAACCACGGCATGCTGGGGCAGAAGCAAGGAGAGGAGGAAACACGCAAGACACATCACATCCTAGATTTATTGGTAAGAAAAAATCCTGCTTCTCTGAGCCACTCCACGTTGAGTGACAGCAGTAAAAAAGTTGTGTTACTGAGGGCTGTAAAAGACTTACAGATATTTAAGAAGATGTTTACTGATTAGCTTAGGTGATCCAAATATAATTGGCTGTGGGTTCTGAACGGCTTCCGGTCTGGCTCCATAGGTTCAGAGCAAAGGCCTCAACACCAAACCTTGTGAAGGTGATACTGATAATTAATGGGAGATGATGATGACGGTCATTTATAAAGCTCCTGCCTTTTCATTCCCAGGCATATATACTCTCTCCAAATGAAACAAGCAACAAAGCTAACTTTCCAATATTAAATCTCTATGCAGTATGTTATTCATACAGCTTATGTAGATGTCTTTACCCTCTGGAAAAACAAAGTTTAAGAAAAATGGTTCTATCTTTGGGGAACAGTTTAAGTCTCAGGATAACTACATCAGGAAATCTAACTCTATTACTTTGTATCTTACATTTTATTACTAGATTGGTAATAGGAAATTACCAAATAAAATTGGTATTTTACTTGGTAATTTTTTTCCGTGGGCCTCGTCTAATATGAAAGATGGTGATCATCAAATTTATTCAAGTTTTCCTGTCAACAACATCATTAACCAAATCCCTCAATTTCAAAGTAAATAAAAGCATCTGGGCTTCTCGCACAGCAAGACTGACTTGCATATTTAAGCCTCATATATAGATGAATTTGCACTGGACCGAATTTGCATATTAATGAAGGACTAATTGCTCTTTGCAGTCAATTTTATGCAGATGAATTTACTCCTCTCAGTACAATTTTCATAATGTTCAGAAAGAACCAAAAAATGTAAAACTTTTTAAAAGTACACAAATGTTAGACAATCAAGGAAGAAATACCATAATGACATCAGACAGCTTTACATTAAATTGTATATAATTCATCTTTTATATTGTTGCTTTATTTTAACAGCCTCCCACAAAGAACAGAACAATTCATAGAGTAACTTAGCCTATTCCCCCTCCTCAGACTCAAATTTTAACAGCTTGTAACAACCCATTATATTATCTTGTTTCCAGCTGCAAGGATGGAGCCTGAATTTTTAGGAGAAGTTAAATTTGCTAAAAAGGAATTTATTTTCCCTCCGTCATCTTCATGCCACAGGTCAGATACCCTACCTTCCACAATTTTAAGGTAGTTTCTACCCAATCTGCGCTATTAAGAAAAAGCTCAAGGCCCAAATCCCCATTCAGTCTCTCCTTCTGAACTAAAGTACAAAATAATGAGAAAAAGAGAGGAAAGTACATGGGAAAGAGAGACATCAACAAACATCAAGAAAAAAATTGTAACATTAGGGAGGAAAAGGCAAATGTGGAGTAGAAGAGGAAAGGAAGCAGAAATGGAAGGAGAGAAAAATGATTATTCAATGTGTATATATCGGTCTAGCTAAAAAGAGGAAAACTGAAGGATTTGGGAGAAAGTTCAAGGCAAAGTAAACAAATATAAGAGAAAAATGTAGCCAAGAATGTACCCACAAAAAGAAAAAGAACAGGAAAGGTAAGGAAACAAGAAATAAAGTGAGAATCAAAGAATAGAAGATGCATAAAGAAACCAATAAAAAGAAGGTGTGAAAAATACAGTTTTTCCTAATTTTGTTGGAACATAAGGGCAGTTAGTGGAAATGCATTAGGAATATGAATTTGCATGTATAGCTTTCCTCTTGCCAAAGAGAAAAGTCTTATTTTAACTGTGAAGACTGATAACCATAATATTTATATGCACCATAAAATCACTTACAGAAGACGATTTTAATCAGAAAAGGAATAGCATAAAAAAGTTATATCTTTAAATGACTTCAAGGCCTTTTCTAGAAGGAACACGGGAATACGGTTCACAATCACATCTGCCATATCTTTGATTGCATTTGTTGCCCTGCTCTACAGCTTTTGCTGTTTTAACGTATCCTTTTTAAGGCACACAGTACTCAAGATGCAAATATATGAAGGTTTTATAGCGGTATCAAAAAGTTTCTCATGTTTGTTCTTTATTTCTTTTCTAATAATTCCTAGTATCCTACTTGCTCTCTGGACCACAGAGCATTGAGCTTACAGAGCTCCTATAATCCCCCAACCTTGTTCCTGAGAAGCAATAGGTTATAACCATCACAATATTTAATGATCAAAATAAGAGTCTTCAGTATGAATATCTTTTGACTGAGCTATAGAGTCCTCCTCAAAGAAGAATCAGAAGAGCTCTTAAGCCTTAGATGCAAGGTGGAGGGAGCACTGCAAAACCAACAGAAGGTCACTTTGCAGTTTCTCTTTTTGGTCTTTCCAACCTCAATGACAGAGGCCACAACAGATGGAGCACTCGTTAGGGATACACTCCTCCATGAGCAGTAAAGGCAATGGTTGTACTGACGCAAGAGCTAGCCATTGCAGGCCAAAAAAACCCCACCTTTAAGACAGAAGAGTTGGCAGAAAATATCAAACCAAGGGGAAGGATAGGGAAAATGACCAAGAAGCTTTCACTAGCATTCGAAAACAGAACAGACCACAGAGCAAAGACAAATAGAGTTATAAAATAATAACAGTAATAATTGGAAAAGAATGAAAAATACTCCACCAGGAAAATATTGCAATGCTACTGCTGAACAATTTTCACAGAGGAAACAAGACTTAGTTCAGCTGATCAGCTCGGAAGATTTTCTTTTACAAGTTATTTGAAAACAAACTACAGTTCTTTGTGTACTTTGAAAATACAGCTTTTATTCCGCATTACGAATTCAAAATGTCTTCCTGTTTTGCTCAATGAGAGGAATGAAGGGAAATGCATCCTCCTTATAACTTACGTATACAGCATTTGAAAACCTGCTATGGGCACTCCCCCTTTTTTTCCAAAAGATGTCTGGTTCAAGTGATTAATGCTGTGTGAATGTAAACAAAGATAATTATTCAAACAAGAACAAGATGTTCCACTCAAAATGATTAGCTTTTTCAGTGGATGAGATGCCTACTTCTAATCATCAAGAAAGGTTAACCTGACCAAATTTAATTAGCTACTTAATATAATAATAAAGATGCATACATAATTGGTGAGGAAAAGACCGCAGAAGCAACACAGAATCCAAACAAAATACCCCCGTCAAGCACAAAGTCTGGGCTGTTACTACATGATTACACTGATACAAGAATTCCCAAGTTTTTACATCCACTATACATACTTTTGCAATTGCCTATGCAAAAACTCACCTGATTAATAATAATAAACATGTATCAAACAAAAAAAGCAACAAACAACATCCCTCAAATTCAATGATACAATGAACCCAATTATTTTTCTTAACACTGTGCTTCAAACTCATAGACAAAGTCAGCTGGTTTGTACAGATTATTTGAGGACTACAGCCTTAAAGCGAAATAAGTTACCATTTCCTCATAATCAAAAGAACTAAGAAATGTTCATCACTTTTTCTGGAATCACAGCTGCTCAACTAACCCCTGGCAAAGCAAAGTTCTGACTCTGAATTAAGAGACAGCTCTTCCTGCTTAAGTGTATTTTAATAGCTATTTCTCTGCAAAACAGATGTTTTTCAAGTTTTGCAGGTACTAAAAATATAAGAACTGGGCAATACATTTTAGAGGGTAGTTCTCATTAATCTGCTAGCATCTGATTTCTGAATGGGGATTACATGTTATGGAAGATTTTATTTTATATATATATATATACACATATAAAAAAGGAGATCTCAGACAGACATTTTCAATGCAGAGTGGTATTTTCAATGGGCAAAAAACCCCCACCTAGTCTTATTCTGGAATATTTCCCTAATAATGAAATGAAAGCTTTCTATTGCCATAATAAAACAACTTGCGAATATTTAAATATTATATTTTGGAATACTGCAAAATATATTATGTTTCGAAGGATGTTAGGAGATTTAATTAGCCTTGCATCTCTGGATAACATGTATAGCACTTGCTTGTTGAGGGAGGTTGTATCTCAAAGTGTTACCAACTAGTGGTTTTTAAAGTGGAGGACTAGGCATCAGACCTTCCATTTTCTTTCAATGAAGTTTAAACATCCCTTAAAATAAACAATTCAGTGCAAACCAACGTATCTGATATTGATTTATTCTATTCATAAAAAGTAACAACATAATGGTAAATTCAATCTATTCAATGATAAGTTTATGAGCTTAAATATATCAAAAGGGCAATGAAAGCTAATATATAGTGATTAAATAACAATCTGTGAGAAAAAGACACACAACTTTCAATTCCATTATACTGAAATCATATACTGACAAAAAGCAGGCTTTTGAATTGTTTCAAAGGAAGCTGCAGCCATTTGCCCTTTTTAACAGCTTGGAAGTTCACAAGGAAAGATTAATTTATAATTTAACTGAAGTGTATCTCAAATGAAGTTTTTGATTAAAATCTACATTTCTGAGCCTCCTGGCAGTGCCAATATTGCTGAAACAGGACATCAGCTGCAACGCCAGCAATTCTGGAATGCAATGCCATAAACTGTAAATCAGTTTTGTCCTACTTTAATATTGGTTTAACAATAAAAGAAGAACTTTGATGTTTAATATTTAAATAGCATAATTATTCCTTTAGAATCAAGTCCAGAAGGACCCTTCATGGGTACACAACATGAAACAACAACAAAGAGAACATGCTTTTGCTGCACTAAGAGGCTTTAATTTGTAGGACCTGGGTGAAAGGTACAGCACAATTTCTGTGTGTTGCAGGAGATTCCACAGAAGCTCTTTAGAAGGGGAAATGCTCTCCCACGATGACGGCGATGCCAGTGGATTCATGCACAAAATTGAACAACAAAGCTTAAACACTGTCAAAGCAGAGAACTGTGAACAGTATCCACCACAGTTGCTCAGAAATCACCAGCTGGCTATCCTGGTGCCTTGGTTTTGAAACCCAGACACAAGGGTTGCTTTCTTCATCATTGTTTTTGAAGTCAAGATCTGAGCGAGCAAAGCTTCCCTTTCCCCTTTCCTCTCTCTCCTACCCTTTGTTACTTCAGGATGGGTGAAGACAGAAAAATTTAGACCTTTTGGAACTGATAGATAGAGGAATGCCTGTCATTATGAGCTAAGTATTGCCTCTGAACATTTAGTTAATTAGTAATGGTAAGATGCAATAATTTTCCTGTTCTGGAGTAAAGTTAGAGAGAAGTTCTACACCTGCACTACAACCAAGGAATGCAGGATCATTATAACTGCAATTGTCAAGTCAATCACACAGGACACTGGAAAAACATTTCCCACTACTTAAATAGATCCAAGGTACTACTGGAAATACAAAGACAAATATAATTATCTTCTGTAACAGAGAAAACTCTTGTATATTCAAGGAAATGAGAAAGATGTAATTCATTTTGACTTAGAATGCAGTTTGTCCAGACCAAGCAATTACAGAGTTACACCCACCAAGGAAGGAAGTGGGAGTGATAGAGGGATCCGGGCTGAACTCTGACTTTGTGATGCAGGGAACATTCAAAGTAGCAGAAGCTTCTGCAACACAAGACAGCCATCATAACCTGACTGCTAGTGGTGGGATCACACCAACTGCCTATGCCTACCAATACTCTTAATCCAGTGCTGTACTGTACCATGCAGTATTTGGCCACCATGTTTCATATACATTACAATACAAGCTATGTGCTGGAACTAAATCAGTTATCTAATTAAGAAGTCACTTATAGCATTCAGCCTTAATTTGTTCCATAAATTAAAAAAAAAAAAAAAGGTGTAATGAATAGAAAAGGAAAATGAAAGAAGAGAAAGTTTCATGATTAAGGCAGATGAATACTATCTAGGGAACTAAATACTACCGCTATTTCTACCATGGAGTTCCAGTGCAATGAAAGGTAAGTTATATAAAGCCATGCTCTTCAACATTCGATCACTAACTGGGCTCTCAACATGAAAGCATCATTAAATGAAAAGTCTAGTTTCAGCTCTATTGCCTGGAATGGTACACTGCACAGTTCGATCACAGGAAGGAACTGTGACAGCTGGAACAAGCTCAGTAAACAGATCCATCCGAGATTTTAGTTGCTAAAGTCTATCAGTATGTTTACATAGTTGTGCATGCAGATTCTGGAAGAGATTCTCTCCTATAGTTTTCCTTCTAAAATGCCCAATTTGTAGGTATGCTTAAAATTTAGTACAGGCTAAAGTCTTTCACGCAGCAGCAGTGGAATATGATGTCTGAGATGAGGTATTCTCCCAGCTGTGCCTGTCTGCATTAACCATAAGCTGGAGCCACAGCCCGTTCTCCCTACTCTGCTACTTCACATGTCCTTTGAGTTCAGCCTGTGCGTGCACTTAAGGGGTTACTTGTAGGTACAGGGCTCATAGATCACCAGTACAGGACAGAGACCATGGTGATTCATCTACATAGCCAGGGCCTACAAAGGCTCTACTAAACACAGACTCCAAAAGAGAAGAAGGTAACTGGTACTCTTAAGTAGGCAGAGTTTGCAGTCCCACCAACAGCATTCAGAAATGCCGCTAAAAAAGTAAAAAGTCATAGTGATAATTAGCATAGTAATTGCTGTTAATATCAGAATACATATTAACATCTGAGAACTGGAATATAGCGCTCACCTTTAAAAATAATTGCAACCCTGAGTTATTACACAGAATTAATTTTGAAAGTAAGGAATCTTTATATCCGAATGCAAATAAAGACATCTACTTTATCAATGTAGTAAGAAATTGGTCACAATGAAAACAAGACGGATTGTCATTCCCTATTTATCACCGCATTCTTACTCTACAGTTTTCAAGGGCCATGTAATAGCACGGTGAACTGAAACAAAAACTAAACTGCAATTTTATTTGCTCAAGCATTACTTCCTATTTGCATTATTTCAAAATGAAAAATAACTAAATTCCTCTGTATCTTGTATATGTGTATAAATGCTCAAATATTTTATACACAATTATTCTTAGTGTTTAGTGACTTAAGTCCAGAAAGTGCATGTTACATGTACGTCTAGACAGATAAGGATCTACAGATTACATGTGTACAGAGAGGGAGTGCGCATATGCAGGCATTTGTATGTAACAAAAGTGGAGTGCTATTTACTACCTAACACGGATAAGTCACTTTGGAAATCTCTGCAGACTTGTGAAATCAGGATGACGTGTTTGGAATCCTTCCTCTCTTCTCCACTGCTGAAGTAACTCAGGCAAATACATGTTGGCAGTTCCCTTAAAGATGCCAACTAACTCATTTTACATAATAACTTTCAGCTGCAGTAAACACAAACACACAAAAAGCAGGTAGCACAAATACTAAAAAATCTAAATTTGTATTACATTCAAAATACATAATGTCTGAACAATGAAATCATACATAAACTAAAATAATTCTTACACTAAGTTGGATTGTCTATGAGACACATTAGTCTTTCAGGAGTGAAGTCTACACCCAAAGCGAAGTTCCAGTAACAAAGCAGTGTGCTTTCCGAGGCAACTGAGGAATGGCAAATAGATCAAGACATGTCTAGGCCTACTGGTCCCTATCAAATCAACAAAAATTCAGTCTCCTGGGGTATTTATTTTAAGTCCCTGCTCGGAACAGCTCTGTCAAATGCAAAGTGCAAGTCTTCTGTATTAAAGAAGCCTCTTATTCCACAGCTCCTAATGAGCATTTGCTTCAACACTGAAGTGCATGGCTTTCATACTCCTTGTATATTAATTTATTCGTTGCTGGGCCTAAGAAAAGCTTAAATCATAACTCTCTGAAATACCAAATGAAACTAATCTATTTCCAATCTAAATTTTAATTAACTATTCTACTTCAGCATTGCATTTTATTGGTACAAATTACGTGGAGGTATATGCAATAAAGAAGCTCTGTAGAACATCTAAATACATGAGAATGAATATAAAAATATTTACTTTGAAACTTTATTTATTTTTCTCCAAATTATAAAAAAATAAAAAAGTATTTGGTTGGCTGAAATAATCTAAGACAAAGTAACAGCGTATTAGGTGACAGAAGAAAATGGACCAGATCCTTGTGACTCAACTCCATTTTACCAGGCACATAAAACCAAACTAGCCTCAGCTTGATGCAACTGTTCTATCTCCAAAATGAATGTTAGACATGAAATAGCAAAAAGGCTGGTGAGCCAAATTTATCTTACAGGAATTTTTTTGCTATTATTCCCCTTCTACATTTTCAAAATAACCCTTAATGCTTTTTTCTTTCAGAAGGAAATCTAAGTCTCTCAAAATAATATTTACAATCTCAGATGCAATCTCCTTCATGGTCATTCACTCTGGCTGTTTGTTACTTTCTGTGAAGAACAGATCTGCTTGAGTTCTTAGAACAAAACAACTCTGTTTTCTTGATACACTTCATATTCAAATTATTCCAAAGTGTAGCACAGAGAAATGAATTGGATAAGGGCATAAGGAAATGGGCAATTCATACATGGCTGCCATGACGAGCTCACCAGTAATTGATACAGCTTTGAACATTAAAATAACTTTAATGAGAGATGATATTGACCTAAACGCCAGAGTTCTCACCATTTCCTTTAAAAAAACCCCAAACATTGATTTAACATCCACTTCAGTCTCCACTGACAAACATTTTAGTTTAATATCTACTTCTGATTTCGATTAAAATACCTTTAGATTGCTACTTAGATACATAAGAATTTCAAAAGCAATCTCCATCTTAGTTTTCTATAGTCTATAATTTTACACTCTCTTATAATTAATTATAAAAAATCCAACTTTTATTCCCTTTCTACCTAATTCAAAGACAGATGTAATACACTGCATCTTTCGCTACCTCCTCTCTAAATTAATAACACTGTTTCTGTGCAGCCTGTCACGGAGTTTCCAGATGAAAATAACAGTGTCTGGTGCAGGGGGTCCATCATTTCTGGTGACTACTAACACAGAACTGGACATGATTCTTTCTTTTCTACACCTACAGCTACACTGCAGTAAGAAGTGCAACCCAAGGCACACAGGTACTCTGGCTGTACAGCTGTGCAGCTGCAGCAGCACGGCCTACGACCCTTGCCCTCGGTTTCCGAGCCATTGCTCTCCATGCCAGGTGGACTGACATGAGGTTAGCTTCCCCACACTCTCCTAAGCACACACCTGACTGTTGCGGCAATGCTGGCTGCAGGAAACTGAAACTGTAAGTTAACTTTCATGATTAAGATGAGCTATCACTAATCATCTATTTTTAAGTACAGCATCCTATAAATCCTCCTAATTAGTAAACTAGATGTCTTCTTTTTAGCAAACAATCCCCAGCCTACTTCCTTATTTATCTTCTTGAATTCAATTATATTTGCCACCTGCTGGCCCAATCACCTAAATGACACATTCTGGATATAAGGTAGAAGCTGGGCCATAAACAATAATTTCATTACAGTTCAATTTAAAGTACTTGCCTGCACCTATTTGCTCTGCTTTATAAAGAATGTTTACGCTATTTCCTCCTCCAGGGCTCTGCTAGCTGCAGGACCCTGCACTCCTGTCGGGAGATGCGGCAGCAGCACCAGCAAGAATTTTGCATGGCTCCCTATCTTCCACTGCCAACTCCGTAAGGAATCAAAGCTGAGATTTTTGTGAAGGGGAGGAACCACTAGAGGCTGAATAAAGAGGGAAGGCGTAATTTCCAAACCTGGACTGAAAAATGGATAAAGGTCCAAAAAATTTAGTCGGTCACTAAAAAGCACCCCTGGTAAAATAAAGGTTAGGAAGTATTTCTTTAGAAGATAAAAATAACAGAACTTTTTTTGACATGGAAAGAAACGGAGGAGGCTGTACTCCTGTTGTTATTTAACTATCACAGGGCTCTAACATCCATCTACTCCCTAAAACCAATAATTTACATTTCCAAAAATCTTCCTAAACTAAATCCAGTCTATAAAATGCACATTTTGCAAACACTTGAGCTTGAAGCATGAATTTGAGTGCTTTGTTCAGTATAGCAGACTACTCTCAAGTTTGGTAAAAGTAAACGGGCACAGAAGCCATTCACTGCCTTTAAGGATTAAATGACATAGCGGCGGATTGCTATGAAAGTGTGAAAGTGCACGGTCCTATCATGTATGAGCAGATGGAAAGATCAAAGACTGAAATCTGTTTTGGTCCATTTTGTTCTTGACTGGGAACTCAACAACAGCCAAACCATCAGGGTTCTACAGGTCAAGTCTTCAAAGAAACCCACATTTCCTTCCATCGCCTTTCAAAATGTAACTTACAAACTGACCTTCAGAACCTCGCTGATACATTCTGAAGCCAGTATGCCTTCCCCAAAAACCACCAAAAACATGGAAAAGCTGCCCTTCTGAAACTGCATTAACAAAACTCAACGCTGTAATAGGAGACAATAAAAGCAATGGCCCAGTTAATTGAGCATTTTCCCCACTTCCCACTGCCAAAGGATACATAAATCCATGCTGCTTCCTTCATAATGGCAGAAAAATTTTCCACTATATTTTCTTATAACTAGTTAAGAATAGATATAAGCACAAGTTATTCTCTAGCAACTCATTTAGTCCATGATTCTGCATCTTTCATCTCACCAATCCTCTCCCAGATTTATCTTCCATTGACTTTCACAGTTTGAAAATCAATGTTAAGCCAATGTTGGGTAAAATTATTATTTTACCATACTTATTTTGCAATAAACAGTAATTTGAGTGAGTGTGTAAAACTGTATTATATATAAATAAAAACATTAACCAAACTGGAGGCATAGAGTCAGTTAATGCCCTAATTGAGGAGCCTTGGAGACAGAAACTGTACAGCATTTTTATGTAGCATGTGGGAAAACTGTGCAGCATGGGAGTTTTGAACGTTAATACTGCAGCTGTACTAAATCTACTGTGTCAGACACTGTCTGCAAGCAAACCAGATTTAAGGAAGTACATTTTTACTGCAACATCGGAGGCTGAAAAATGGTTAACTTGGTTAAGTTCAACAGAACTTACTTAAAGTTCAGCTTACTTAAAGAACAGACATTAATTATGTGCACCTGCTAAACAGTCATGGACAAACAGTTCTGTACATACACAACTATGTGACCTATATAAAGGTTGAAATTATGGACCAAAGAGTAATGCATTTTACAATTATTTTAACACTATGGCAATTATGCATGATAGAGAACAATTACTGTATCAGGATCCAAACAATGAAAAATACAAAACATTTCTGTTAACTATAATTTCATTGCTTAATGCCTTTTATCTGCTCTCACATCTTTCTCTGAATGTACTGTAAAATGTTAGATGGATATCAGAGTGACCCTGGGCAGGATTCACAGATATTAATTTGTTGTAGTGTTTCATATTTTCTCATACGTTAATAGAAAAAAATAATGTTTTACTACACACAGAAATACGCACAGGAGAGATGTTGTACAGCTGCTGTTATCGCTGTGATGCATTTGAGAAATTTAAACAAACATGCCAACTCTTCTGCAAGCCTTGAATTAGTTGTTTTTCCATAAGCACGGAACACCACACTGGCCTTATGGAAGACAGTGCAGAACACGTTCTGCAGACCCTTGCTGCCAAAAGGCACAAGGAAATAGCCTCTGTATAAGGAAGTTCTGTGAGATGGGATGCACAACTGGGAAGTTTGCAAAAGTATGTATGCACACAAACACACACACAAAAGTTTTGGGCATCTAGTACATTATAGCTGGAATCCTAAAAGTGCTATGACATATTTAATTTATAGGTTAATCTACCTGTATCTGTCCCCTTTCCCTCATGCTGTTGTCCTCCAGCTCTCCCCCCCTTTCACTGAGCTGAAGAGGATCTTTTATCAGTCTGTACATACTCAACCACATGCTCCTTTGTCCACAGACCCTGCTCACACAGTTGAAATCTCCACTTGGTCTTCTCTAGGAAGCTACTGTCAAAATTATAACTGTAATGTTTTCAAAACAAACACAAGAACACACACACAAGCAGTGTGGTGTGACAAACCCAGAATCAAAAGCAGAAATTATAGAGCGGCAGACCAAACTTTTCAAATTTGAATGCCTGAAGTTACACATCCAGATCCTTATTTACACATACTAGGAAACCTGTTTTTCACCAGACATGCTCAGGCCTCCAAGTTACTAGGACTTTCTGGACCACTCAGAAAAGGCCTTTTATTTAGGCATTTGCCTATGATTTCTTGCCTAGCTTCAGACAGTCAAGTCCTACAATTTTCACTAAAACGCTGGCACTTCAACTACCATATCAATAAACATGAGCCTGCTAACTGGCTGGAGCTTGAATGGCCCTCAGCAAACTTAGTGTTTGCATTTTTGATCTATGAGCAGTCAGAGACCTGGCTGAAACTGATGGACAGCCCAGTAATTTTCTGCTGAAAATAGGGAAGACAACGCCAGACTTCAAATCATGCAAGCTTACATGCTTAATCATTATAATGTCTTCTGAAAGAAGTTATATATGAGTCTAAGATTAATTTCAATATTCCTTCACCAATGTTTTACTTTGTAAGTAGTTCTTAGTTAAGTACTTTTGTAAGTAGTCTTCCATTAATTCTTTTCTATTAATGAAGTAAAGTACCGTATGAGCTAGAACTCACTCTTAAATTAAGATAATCATTATCCAACAGATGTTTTATTTGACTGTCTGAGGGATATGGGTGTGCTGTGATTTAGTTCAGAGAGTTTAGCTCAACTGAAGATTCAGACCATAAGATTAAATTAATCAAATAACCTCACCACCCTCATCTCTAACTGTATAAATCATAAAATCACCACTCTCAGGGACAGAATTGGAGATCTTTGCAAAAAGACACTAGTTTTGTTTCATGTCATAAGTGCAAACATACTGAATCTTCTCTGCCTCCTCAGAGCTGGGTTTAAGTATGCCACTGCAAGGAAAGGGTACATCACAGCAAAATAACAAATGTGTCTTGCTTAACAAACAACAGCGTTATCTCCTTTGACCAGACACCAAGTAGATGGCACTATCTCTTAACAATATGCTGCAGACAAGGCCTCTGGCAGGTTGAAAGTCAAACACCTCACACTATCATATATTGACTTATAACTAAACCACTGAAAAATAAGCATACATCCAACTACGACATACATATGAAATGCATGGGAGAAAATTTTTCCATGGAAATGAAGTGTCACATTCGGAAATGTGGACCAGTCAACTATAAGGATCTAAAGGTCATCTGTGCATTTCCTCCTAAACCATACAAGTGTAACTACTGTATTTACTCTGACTTAATTGAAAAATGGCTATGTTTGTGCTTGCTTTCCAAAAAAACCAAATTTCAAATTAGGAAGAGGAAAGTACTTTATTCCAGAAACCTTTGCCTTCTGAATTAACACCTGCATTCTAATTTGTACAACCAAAACATCTGCATGGTTAAGCATGGGGAAGTATGAACAACTGCTTAAACGATACCAGTTTCCTATTCAGTATTTACTTCAGAAATGTGCTGCGTCTTCACCAAGGTGTTGAAGTCTATACCTGATTTTCCAGTAACTAGGGCCAAAGGATATCCATAATATCAGCAATAAGTAATACTTCATTTTGCATAATTCAGTTACTATTTTTTCACTTTTCACAAGCTACAGTGTTACTATTGCATACTATACTACCAGCCGCACAGACATCTAGAAACACATGCCTGTTGCTGTTAAGGTCAATGGGAAGTCCACCATTGATTTCAACAAGGGCACGCATGATAAAATTATAGACACATGTTTCTGTGTGATACATATCCTAACAAATTCTGTAATGAACACAAATATCAGTATCTCCTCTCCAACTAAACAATTTTTTTAATGAAATTGGAAAACAGTGAGCTATATGTGGGCATATGCAGAAGGGTTTCCTAATGGCAAAGCAGTATTTTTATTTTTATATAACACTGAGGTAAAGGGGGCCTTGACCCTACAAACTCATGCAAATAACTTCACAGACAAGAAGCCCTTATTCTAATGAGACTACTCACTTATGTATGCTAATCATATACATTTGTAAGATTATGCCCTAAAAATTACAGCAGAGGTAGACCACACTGCTGAAAGCACAGTAAAGTTCTTGGGGAAACTGTTGCCAACACATTTGAAAAATTTACTTGTTCTTTGCGTATTCAATTTTACCTATGATTCTGATAAAATTAGAGAAAAGTTATATAGCTTTGCCTCTAGAACCATAAACCTCCTTGAAAATCACAACAGGCATAGTTTCTGACACTTCTATAAACTCCAGCGGACACAGATTCCATGGTGACTCCTTTGTAACAGAAAGTACTTAGACATGGCTAGAAGTTTGTATTAAGATATATATTTATCATTAATGAATACAATAAAGCTGTATAAAAACAATTTTTTCCTCCACAACATTTACATTTTAAAATCTGTGTCCAATAGCTTCACTAGTACATGCTCCTTTTCTGAATGGATTACTTAGTTTAATTAAAAGCCTGTCAGCCTTTTTATTTATTTGTTTATTCATTTTTAAGAGTACATCAAGCATCTTCATTCAGCATTCTTTTTCAGGCAGCCTCCTCAAGTATGCTAATGCCAGACAACTTCATTGTTAAGTAGGTCTGGTCCATGAAAATCCCATTCAGCAGGGTATGCCTCATCTTATTCTAATCTAGCCATGGCTTTTCCCATCAACATCTAGAAGAGAGGTATCTTGCCCTCAGAGAGCTGGGAAGTTTCTCCTAATGCCATTTTTTACAGTTATTAATGTTTGAGCCTCCCATTATTATAAATCAAAACCAGCAGAATATGTTGGCTTCCCAGGGCTGAAAAAAATCTTATAGTGTTACATTTTGCATTACAGCAGTCATCTCTACTGATTTGTAATATACTCACAATTAATAGCTTTGACTTTTAGTTAAACCAAATCAATTCTGTTTAGGCTATTAGTCAATTTTAACAGCAACATATTGTTTGTACAGTACATTAGTAGAAAAAAATATTAACATTATTAATCTAAACATGAACAGAATACCAATGTTTTAACAAGGAAGAATTTTGCACTCTCTAATAACAGACCCCAGAAAGTTGGCATGGGTGGGAAGGAAACGAAGGAAGCACAGAAGAAATTTTCATTTAGTGATGGTCAACAAGAGCTACTGTAGAAGACATGAGTATAATTTCTTCAAAATACTGGAGTCTATTTATGACAGGGAGCAAAACAGGGTGTTCTTGAGTTTTCAAAAGCAGCCAGTGCTCACTTCTATTACACCTCTAAACTGGTAAGCGAGGGCTCTAGCTGAGCATCTAGGCATAGTGCAGGATTTCTGAAGTAAGGATACAGGCAGTGCTCACCTACAATCAGATGAGAATGTTCAACAAAATAAATTAAAAAACTGAAGAGAAGCAAAGATGAAAGCAATAGCATCATGCAAAGGCAAACTACCACAGAAGACTAAGTTTTTTCCTTTTTTTCCCCCCTCATGTTTCTTTCTCCTTTTTTAATATATCTGACCATGTACAGATTTTCAAAATGCCAACAGTAAAAAAAATATTTAAAATTAACCACCCCAAAAAACATGCCACAAAACCCAAAACCCGCAGTAGGGTTCTACAGTTCTTTCATGGGAAGTTGGATTTGCAAGAAATTAGGCACTGGATCTAGATGACAAGCATTTCCTTAAGGCATGTTGGTGAGTTACCCAAATGTATCTCTCAAAAACACTTGCATAAGCCAAAAATCTACATGGTGTTTCTGAGGCCCTCCTTAAATCTAATTATTTTATCTTATGCAAGGAACATTAAAAAACAAAATACCAAATCACCATATAACGAACAGTGACACATTTTCCTTTACCAGAGAACTTGACTGGCATAAAACAAGCAATGTGGAATTTCTAATTTACAGTCTTATATTTATTCATTTTATAATTTATATTTATTTATATAAATGTATAATACATTTGTTCATTTTCTCTTTTTTTTTTTAATTTTAATTATCCTTTCTGTACTTGTAAAATGTTATAGGCATAACCTGGATAATCTTATTATATGATGAACACGGTCTTAATTGTGGGCAAGACTTCCTAATAAACTTACACACATCTGTTAATACAAAATCTTTTTTTGTTAGAAAAAAAGTAAAAAAGCCCTCCATATCATTAGAAACAGAGAATTTTATATATTGTCACCAAACTAAAACCAGTAAGTAAATATTAACTTTGTGAAGTGCAAAACAAGTCTTATTGACCAGTGAGGTAAATATTGACTGAAGCGAAGCAAATATTTATATGCTGACGTTAGTCCCGTTCAACACGACAAACATTTTACCTACTATATTTCTGCGTTTGTATTTATTCTGAAAGTTCTGAAAAGACATATCTGGAAATCTGACAATGGTAATGTATTTTAAAAACAATTGGTTTTCCTTAGCAACTAAAATGGACATGTGTTCAGAGGGCCAGAATATTTTGACCTTGCACAAGACAGAGGTTTAACAAATTGTTTTCAGACAGAACACGTTAACTCACTTACTAAAATCTGACCAGATAGCAATGTCCAAGACCTCTGCTTAACTGATCTCTAAAAAGGTAAACAGAAATTTAGTAAATTTTCAGCCACTCATAAGCCAATTTTTTTCTTACACTTATAATGGTAACTAATGCAAGAAGATTCTTTGTCTCACCATTTGTTCAGGTTATAGTCTGTCAAATAAAACTTTTTATGGCAGACAATCTTAATAATTACAGAGAAATTTTTTCCTTCTGTGAGTTAAAGGCTGCCACCCTAACCAGAGCACACAGAAAGCAGTTGTGTAAAGCACTTACGGGGAGCAATACCTCAGCCTGAGATATCAACACAACCTGCTGCAGCAAAACAGTGTTTGCTCCTATTGACAATGTGCCACAGGAGCCCCCCCCCAATAAAACCCTTTCCCACTTGCTATAAAACTCAAACTCACCTAAATTAATAAACCAATATGTCTTCTAAACATTTCAGTTTTATGAGTTATATCAGAACATTCATTTTTTTAACCTATTTACCAAGGAATATAAAGAATAATTAAGGATATAACTATAAGCAGGTACTACAGATTGACTATAAATTAACAAACCTATCTACCCCTTTCTAGTAAATCCACTCCTGCTAGGTTTTTACATACATGAGAAGTCATTATTCAATAGAATGATTCACACAAGGATTCACACATTCAGATTAACACATTAGATTGGGAAAAAACCACCCTAATTTTGAGAAACTTCAAAGCTTCTATTGAAAATTCTGACACCTTTAATCACACCCATTAGAGAATACCAGTGTCTCACACAGTGGATGATCATTACAGTACATCTTCTGACCTAAATACCTTTGTAATGCTCTTACAACAGCAATTAACACACACCTTCTAAAATTCTTTAACAGCTGCATATTTTTGGAGTAATTGTATTTAACAGATCCTACAATGTCATTACAAGAAAAGACCAGTTCAGAAAACGGCTTCTCCACTTCATTCTAATGACCATGGGAATCGCTCTTTCTTACCGATGAAGACAGAGGCTGAGCACCCTCCTGTGCAGTGAGCAAAAATTACAACTGCCCTTTGTGGCTCCACTATCTAATTTTCATTCAAGGCTCTATCTATATACAAAACCCAAGACTCTGGGATCTAATTCACCAGTTTTAAAACTGACACCATGTCAGTGGAACTACTCTCAGTTTAGAATGACTTAACAAAAACGAGCACATTGCTGTACACAGAGAGCTAGTCAGGTTTCTGGAAACCTCAGGGAACGAGATGATGTCATTGCATTATAAGAATATCTGGTTCAAACTCTTTTTGAGTCTGCTTACATGATCAGGCTTCAACAGTGACATTCAGGTTCCTCTGCCATCACTCCAGTGATGGGTTTTCAAAACTGGTCTCTATTCTTCAGTGCCTTTAATATGGGAGTACAGTAGCTGTTTTCTTGGGCTCAAAATCCAAATTGAAGTAAAGGTTGTATAACTGCAGGAGCTAGTTTTAAAAAGATTGAGCATTCAAAGCTCAGGAAGCATTCAAATTTTCAAGGTCATTTGAACCTCCTGGCAAGACTTTCAAATTCTTCAAACAATTTAAACTAAACCCTCTTAATTTTGCAAAAGTCATCCATGCTCAAATAACATTTTGTGTAGAATGAAGACAACCAATAAAGCCTTTGACTATTCAGGACATTCTGCTTGTTTTACAGACTTGCAAAAAACCAATTTTGTTATTATATCAGTAACTATAATTCCCTTCCACATATCTGAGGTTAGTTCCTTTAAATTTCACCAAAGATATATCTGTACATCTAATTTTAAAGGACTAGTTCCTTCCATGCTTTTTGATGAAAAACAGCAATACTAGTTTATTAGGAGAAACAAAAGATGTAGATTGTAATCACTTAATCCGCTCCACGGAAGACTTCTGCAGAGCTACTTCAGGAATTAGGACTAGGATACAAAATATTTTCTTCTAATATTTCTATGTATAGAACTACCTTTCAGCAACTTTTAGTTCAGTTCAACAAAGTAACTGTTGAAAAGGTAAATATTGCACTGCCAGAGTTCTGCAAGGATCAGTGTTTGTTCCAATACAGTCTCGTCTCATGCATTTACCAACCACAGGAAAAGCAGGTATACACTGATGCAATCTGCTGATAGCATCAATTAAGAAGGTACCACCTATACCTAGGAGGATGAGAAAGCCTGGGATACCTATATCTGAGCACATACATATACCTGAAAACATGCCTGGCCATCGATTCAGCTATCTGTATGAAATTCACGGGCATCCTAGGAAGAGACTCCAAAATACAGATTGGTAAATTTATTACTAGATACTACATGACCTAATGTATGCAATACCCATGGGAAAAGACTTCCAAATTTATGTAAATAATCTCTGAAATCTTTCTTGTGTCAGGAGTTGCTAAATCCAGAGGTCATTAATAGCACCGTGACAACACATCTGTTAAATAACAGCATCACTGAAGAGTTACATACCTTCTAATGAACTGTGAATTGGAGATAAATCAGCAAGTGACCTGCATGAGCAAATGTTATTGATTAATAAGCTGACACGAATTAATTTCATATTTCCAGCGCATGTAACAATGAGAAACACTATGAGAACAACTTTGATTTAAAACTACACTTGTACTTTAATGCATTTTTTAATTACAAAAAAGAAACGGCTGAACAAGGGGTTTATATTTATACACTTTCAAGCAATGTACAGAAGGCATGCATAATTTCCAACCAGAAAATACTATTTAAAAATCAAAGATTTATAATTGCTTTTCCTGATTTGAGAATCAAATTAAATTTTTCACATTGTCCTTCATAATCCAAACACTATGCAAATGACTAACTGAGCAAAGAGTAAGAGAATGAACAAGATGGCACAGCTTAAGTCAAACTCAACAGTTTTGTGTTATCCTTGGAAGAATGAGGATATACCCATGTAATTCTTAAGAGTGCTTCCAGCCAAGCATCTGAAATCTGCATTGGTGCTGCTGTTACTCAGCAGTAGTGCGATTACTGGGCAGAAGTACTACACAAACTGGAAGCTCTTCTGAGTCCAGAGGGCTTACAGGAACAGGAGACCATGTGGGTTTTTTTAATACTTAAGTGTATCTGTAGCAAGTAGCCCAGGTTTCTTCCAAGACACCAGCTGCAGCCCAAGTGAAACGCAGAGGATACAGGGCCTGAAATTCTCAGTCAAGAAGCTCTAGATACAAGTTCCAAAACCATCAAAGTAAACCAAATTGCTGCAGATGCCTCCGTAAAAACCTACCTCCAACAGAAACAGAGACGCGTCTGGTGTTTTCAGCTTCTTCCTCAGGTATAAATGAGAAGGTTTATTGTTAGATGGTATGCGCTACCAAATGCCAGGCTGCTTAACTTCTAAAAACAATTTTCACCTCATGAGACCTGATGTCTAAGTGCCTGTCCTTTCCCTTTGCCGGGGTTACTGACCCCACAGCATTTCTGTATTTAATTTTTTTAATTAAAACAGTAGTTCTGTTTTATCTCAGAATAACACAGGCCTGATTTTCAAAACTGCTCAGATATTAGGCACCCGTTTGAGTGTGAGCTGCATACCTAAAAACTTTTAGAAAAATATCTGAGCCAAGGAAAACAGATGCCATTTCTGGATACAAACTAATTTATTCAAGAACATATTTTGAAAGAAAACCCTGTATCTATCTCATTTCAAGCTTCTCCTAAGACCTACGGCAGCAGTAACTAGGGCAGCATTTTCCTCAGGTTTCCTGGGAGGCAAAGCCAATTTCCAGGCAGCGAGGCTTCCCAGCGGTGAGCGCTAATTGCCACCGAGCAGTACATATATATATATATATATATATATATATATATATATACACACACACATTTATGTCTTAATTTCCTTCATTGTTATTGCCTTCCCTAATAAATTTTAATCGAGACTTTAAATGAAAAGCGAGAGGAGCCGCTGGCCTCCCGGCCCTGCTGAGGCGAGCCCCCTCACGGCCCCGCACGGGCCTTCCCGGGCCAAGGCCTCGGCGCGCCGCGGCCGCTTGTTGACAGCGCGACGCCCAGCTCGGGGCCTTCCTCCTCCTCCCCCTCACGGCTCCTCCTCTTCCTCCCCCTGCCGCGCCCTCTCCCACCCACTCGGTCTCGGCGATGGAGGTGGCGGGCGGCCGCGGCCTGGCCAGCGGCGCCGGGCGGGAGGCGCTGGCCGCCTGACGAGGTACCGCCCGCGGGCTGCCGCCCGGCCGCGTTCCGGCAGGGGAGGGCGGGAAAGGGGCTCCCCGCGGCCGCTTCCCCTCACAGGCGGCGGCGGCGCCGGGGGGAGCGGGGCCGCCTGCGCCCTTCGCTGGGGCTTCCGCGGAGGCCCCTCCTCGCCTGGCGGGGCGCGGGCGAGGCCGCGGGAGCGGCTCCCCGAGAGCTGGGCGGCAGCGGGCCTGAGGGGCCGGCGAGGGGAGCAGGCCCTGTCAGACCCCGCCGCACCGCACCGGGCCTGAGGGGCCGGCGGGACGGGCGAGGGGAGCAGCCCCCGCCAGAGCCCTAACAATGCAGGCACAAACCTCACCGGGGCCGAAGCGGGTTCCCTGCGCGGGGCAGCCCCAGCTCCCGGCGTGGCGGCCCGCGAGGCAGAGCCCGGCCGCACTCGGGGCCCATCGCTGCTGCCCTGGAGCTGCCAGCCGTCCCGGTCTGCAGGAGCGGGCCCGGACCGCCAGCTGCAGGGCGCTCGGGAGAGATCGCCTCATTTATTCCCCTCCTCACTTACTTATTCCCCTCCTTTTACAAGCAGCATTGGTGGCCTGATCCCGCAGCCACGCTTGGTAACACTGTCCACACGAGTCAGCGCAATCTCCAGTTTATTCCCCTTTATTCATGTGCGTACAATTACATACAGCAGGTGAATTTTGGCTAGATCGAAGCACGATGTAATCTTTGGCCAGCAAAAATACAGTAGTGGCAGCAGAAGCACTTCTAAACAGTCACATTCCCATATCCATATATTGTTTGAATTAGCAATTTACTCTTCTAATATAATCTCCACTTTAAAGGCTAAAGAATTCTAAGTTTCTGCAAATATATTAAGAACTTTTCACAGTGCAAAACCAGCCTTGCTCTAACCTTTTTGCATCTCAGTGAAACTAGCTGTGTATGTATGCTAAGCTGTGGAAAAAATAATTTCAAAGAGGAATCCGGAAGGGTGTGAATTACAGAAAAAAGGATTATAACAAAATTCCCAATGTTTCATTAATGCCCTTTAGCAGTAACAACTACTGTGGCAAATCCAGCTTCAAAGCATTCTCCGAAGTCGTTACTCCGGCATCACACCAGTGCACAGAGGTAGATTTAATACTATTTGACCAGTGTCAGGACTGACGCAGAAGTGACAAACTGCCTGGGAAGACAACAGAAAGATGCCACAGGAAAGATAAATAAAACCCCATTTGGGTGGTCTCGCTGCTGGGTTACTGCTTGGTGGCTGCATTTCTTTTTTCACCTAGACCATATGGTCCAGGTTCTTTTAAATGCTTCTTAGGAAATAGACTAACCTGGTTCTGCTTGCTTACCCAGACAGGATAATCTTGTTAATCTCCTAATGGCCCTCAATTTTCAGCGTGCACTGGCTTTTGACTAGACGTGTCTGAACAAATGTTTACCATTTTATGGATGCATGTAAATGTGCTCTTTGCCTCCTTCCCATCCCTGTTTGCTCCTTCTCTGGCCTACTACTGTTACTATTTTTGTGAAATTACACAGTGCTTCCAAGATCTCTTCCATACAAGTGAGCGCTGGGCTCCTATTCAGCAGCTTTTGCTGTTCCAATCTGCACTGAAGCAACTTTAGATTTCACTAAGGCAGCCAGGTTCACTGCAGGCTAGAAAATCTGCATGTGAATGAAAGGAAGTCATTTAATATGGCACACAGAAAGCTGCCCGGTGGAGACTGGGTGCAAACCCAGCATGCCAAGCTTTCAGAACACAGAGCAACAGCATTTCCCAGAAAGACAATCTTTACTTCACGTAGACAGTCACTCAGTGCAATCTATTGTATTTTTGTGTTGGTTTTTTTGGTTTTTTTCCCCCCCTGAACTAGTTCTCTCTTCCTTCAACTGTGACTTTTTATGTCCCACTCTAGGAGACAAAAGAGCAAGAATCTGGACCCAAAAAAATCCCACCATGCAACCAAACTGCAGTCACCTCCACAACATCCAAGGCAGCGGTGATGACTCTTCATCTCAGAGCACCCACGCAGCAAGGCTGTCAGGAGAGGGCTCGTGCCATCATAGCAGCGATATTCGCATACAGCTAAATTCTGCTGTGGGAGAATCCAGAGAAAATGCGAGTTCCCGGCACTCGAGGCCAGGTTCCCAAAGTCGCTCACACGGACATGCCCACAGCGAAGCAGCAGGGCTCGATGATTCTGCTCCAGACTCAGAGGAACACAGCGGCAGCTCCCTCTCAGAGCTCAGATACCTCCTCCAGTGGCTGCACAAAAGTCTGCCGTATATCTTGATTCTGTGTGTCAAACTGATCATGCAGCATATAATTGGTAGAGTATAACAAAATAAGGTCTGAGGGAACAGACCCTCCCCCAAAGATATATACTAATAACCATGCCTGAAATATAATTCGATTTATCTTTAGCTTTATTTTTATTTGCTTTATTCATCAGAAAGAGATTTACTAAACTACATTTCAGTGGCTTCTGTTTCCTTTGCTGGCACATGTACAATGTGCTTAATTATTCTGGCTTGACAGTCTGAGTGATTAATTGTAATTACAAAGACATATAAGAAGTGGCTGTTTTTTTAACCCAGTTCAGTTTTGGGTTTTTTTTATTTTCTTGTGTATAACTGACCCTTTTTTCCTAATAGGCATTTCTCTTGGAATTGGGCTGCTAACAACTTATATGTATGCAAACAAAAGCATAGTAAATCAGGTTTTTCTAAGAGTAAGTATCACCCTATGCACCAAAAATCTGTAAGTTAACCAAGACCTTTATCCATCAGTATTTGAAACAAATGTCAATGGAGATACTGTATTATTTATCTAATAATACTAGGTGTCAGGGTTTCAAGATGGAAAGTCTTAATGCTTTTGTACAGTGCAGAGTTTCTCAGATGCGCAAGGTCTGCAAAATTCAAGGATTTCCAGCCCCCCCTCCCTTTGAATATTGAAATCACTTCAACTGATAGAAGTTTTTTGAAATTTATGGAAGAACTTCTTAACTATATTTCTGGAATCAAATAGGGCTTGACAGTTTAACCTTTCAGCTGTTTCTGTTCACTCCCAAAGGAAAATCTGGTGTTTCTTCAGAGTGGGGTGGGTTTTGGTTGTGTTTTTAGAAAAAAATTTGATATACATAGAAATTGTTATGTTGAAAACATTAAAATTACTGTTTTACCTTTCTATTGAGCTCTCTATTTTATTTGGCCTTAAACCGCTAAGATAAAAAATCCTCTAGTAGTTCAGGTGCAACAGACATAAGAACTTTGGAGATCAGATGCTGATAGTGATGCAAGGACTGTAATACATCTTTACAATTATCTTACAGGAACGGTGCTCCAAGTTGCAGTGTGCTTGGTTACTAGTATACCTAACTGGATCATCTCTCCTCTTGTATTACACCTTTCATTCTCAGTCACTGTATTACAGGTAAGTAAGTAGAGGAACATCTCTACTCGCATCATAAATTACTCAAACGTTAACTGGGAACATTTTATATGGGCTGCTGCTGTTTTTCTTTAGTTGCAGCATCAGTTTCTCTTTCATTTTAATCTCCAATCCTCCTCTTCTGCCAGACTGAACAGGTGCTGTCCTTAACAATAATATGTAGAAATTTGCAAGATTAGACCCCATACTCAATGTAATAGCACTACTATACCATGGGGAATGCACCTGGGTTTGACCCTACCACCTTGCCTTCAGAATACTGAATATGGCTCCATGGAGTTTGTGTCCAATTTATATTTTTTTCCCCTTAGCATTCTGTAGGTACGGTCTTGGCTGCAAATCAGTCAAAGGCTGTATTGCTAAAGAGACAGCAAGCCTGTCTCTAGAGGGTGGAGGTTGTGATGAGGATACAGGAAAGAAGGTTCAAAAATAGAAAGGCTGTCAGAGATTATAAATGATCAATTTACAATAAAGAGTTCATTTTCTTAGCAAATATTTTCCCTCTGTGTAAACCAGGTTTCCTTTTCTAATTAAACCTGCTGTGATAATCTCTAGTTATGCTTTCCTCTAAATAGGGTACTCCGGTAACTTCTGATACTTCTTTTTGTAGCTTAATCTTCTTAAAACCTACTGTGGATTTTATGAACTTCTGGGAGGTACTTTGGATTGTGGGAGTCACAGACTTTATTCTGAAATTCCTCTTCATGGGCTTCAAGTGCTTTATTCTCTTGGTGCCTTCTTTTATGATGTCCTTTAAATCCAAGGTAAGGAAACAAGCTATATTTTTTGGTTCCTTAGGAAGATTCTTTTATGGTCAAATTAGCTAACTATTAAAGAGAAAAGTCTTTTTAATTAAAGGTCTGTATATAATCCATCACTACACTGTGGGCAAGAAAACCCTGTGGATTTCATGTTCTTCCCTGCTTGGTGCTAAGAGGAAGGTTTACAGTCTGATCTGAAACAATTACTTGTATTATGTCGTTGGATAAATGGGTTTATTTCTGTCTCTGAGTGGGGGAGATGAAGAAACCTTTTATTTGCTGCAATGTACGAATCTGTATACAGGCAGTCAGCATCGAGCAGCGGAAGCACAGTACATTTTTTTACATGCTCGACACTAACTGACACGAGAAGATTTTAAGATCTGTGCATGCAAACACCTGTTTTTTCTGTCTCTTGAATAAATAATTCAGAATTTTCCTTTTCTTAATAAACTTAATAATTGTGTGAGATCAATGTGAATTTGATCATAGCTTAAATCCTCAGATCAGTGAAGTTTAATAAATTTTCACAGATGCCTACAGTGGTTGGTGGGGTATTTATTTGGTTCCTGAGGTGAGACAGACAAAACCCATTAAATTTTATGTCAAAATAGCAAACACTAGTACTGGTTAAAAAAGAAAAATTAACAAGTATGGTTTGTACATGGTAGCATTTAAGAGGATGTTTTGGTAGGTTTTATCTCTTAAAATGTACCAGAACAAGTTCTTCTCAGGTACAACTGATTTCGCTAAATACCAATTTATAATCAAGATCTCTCTTTTTTTTTTTTTTTTTTTCTTTTCTTTCTACAGCTAGTGGTATAACATCCAAAATACAGCTAGTGAAAATTCCATTACACCAACTGTGACTTATACTGTGGCTAAATTAAAGAAGGAATCTGGTCAATATTGGCAAATTGTGGCATTATCCAGTATACATTATAGAAAGAACACTTCTTTGTTATAAGTACAGTTTTAAAGACTAACTTAAGGAAATAAATTAAGAGCTAAGCTAAATACCGGTGATTGCACACGCACATACACACACAGTGCTCTGTGCAGGATGCTTGTGCTTTGTAATTATTCAGTAATTTTTAGGGCGTCACTGAACTCCATTTACCTGTTCAGTCCAGCCACCCTAGGCTTCTTTCCTGGCCCCTCCAATTTTCTTATCACCCCATCCTATACAGGAGCTAATTGACACAAGATAAGGTTCCTTACACAGGCATGAAATAACATTTACAGGAAAACAGTTTGTAATTTATGTATGTTAATAAAAGAATGACCCTTACTCTCATTTTTTAATCCTGAATGCAGGACACTACTCTTAACGACAAGCTGATCTATATGAATAAATTTGTCTTACTTTCCTTTTTTATGTAACTTTTATTTTCTTTTTTAATGCTTACGAAATTAAGTGTGATATCATTGTTAAGTAGGTAGGCATCTGAAAAAGCCATCCTATTTCAGTCTGTTAATTTGATTTTCTGCAGTACAGCAATCAATTTTGGTTTTATACAGTTGTGGTGAGACTCATCATCTGGTCTTCATTCTTTTTCACGCTTCATATTTAGCTGTTTCAAGATACTATGGGAGAACTATAAGTTTCTCAAAAAGAATAACAATGCATCTTTTCTCTATATTTTAAAAATCCTTTGTGTTTTAAATCTTGAGCGATTCCTTTGCATGTCTTGCTTAGGGCTACTGGTACATGCTGTTAGAAGAACTCTGCCAGTATTACCGTATGTTTGTCCCCATACCAGTTTGGTTCCGTTATCTTATTGGCTATGGGGAGCTGGACAGTGTACTAGGATGGACCCTTGGGATACTGCTGGGCCTTCTCTACCTCATCCTAAAAGTAGGTAAACTTTACATTCCTCTCAAACTATTTTGCACTAATTATCACTAGAGGGCTAGAGACATATGAACTAACATTTCTGAAAGGTCCCCTGTGTTTGAACTGACTTGCAAGTGGATGCTTCAGCGCAACTGATACGGCCTTCCAAAACTGATAGAAAACCGGCTCAGGCCACGATAAATCATCTTTTTCCTGCATCTGTTCTGGGAATGCACTGGGGTTGCACAACAAAGAACACTGTTACTATAGGTCCCCTCACATCAGACACTAAGACGACTGTTGCCAGGTATCAAGGAAAAGAGCTTGCAAAAATAGTTTAAAATTCATGGCTAAAAGAATCAGCATTTTCCAGGAAGCTAGATTTTCTCTCTGATAGAGTATCCTGTGTGATGCTCAACAAGTTAAAATTAAGTGTTCATATTGGCTGTCTACTTCACCAAAGAGCTAATCTGCACCAAATGTAACCAGACTCAGTTCAAGTTTGGCTTTGAACATGAAAAAATACTTTATAATGCTACAGTATCTTAATTACAAGCCTAAAGACTATTGCATATATGATAATAATACTGACAGACTGGCACTTGAGTACTTCATTTCAAACCTTAACACTGTATTTCTTTTAAAGAGCAGATACCTACTGGGGAAAAAAAAACTTTGGGTTAAATTCTTTTTGTTTGGTACATATTAAACAACCAAAGTAGGGTCAGTCTGAACTATAGTTTTGCTTATGTTCCTGCCAACATCAAACTAGCGTGAGACTTCTAGTGTTGGAAACTGCACACTTGGAAGCTTTTCAGTTCACACAGAAAAATTCTAAGCATAACTTGGGTTTTCTTTCCCATTTCAGCTTTTGAGCTTTTTTGGACAACTGAGAAACTTCAGGCAGGTCTTACGGATATTTTGTACACGACCAGTGAGTACTGAATTCTTTTATGACAAAACCCCCAATTTACATGAAAATACTTATTTTTTAAATACCTCACTCCTATATTTGCATTGTTCTGGCAATAGACAACGGCATTATTGAAGAAAACCCTGTATACTGGTTCTCTCATTTCACAGTCTGAATTCCTTGAATACATAATTACATTGTCATCTGAACAACAACAAAAAAACCCAAACAACATTAAAAAACCTATTGTGCATGTCTCTTCAGATAAACGTATGTGAAATAAGATACCCTTTTTGTCTTGCTTCCTACTTTTTAACTGGGATAAATATTGGGTGGATGCAGGCAGAGCTTTATGCTGAAATACAGTCAGAATTGAAACTTGCCAAAATAATTGACATGCAAGTAACCTCTGTTAGAACTGTAAGTTTTTAGATAATCTTTCTCTAGTAAGAGGTATTGTTTCCAGTCTGCTATTCATTCAGTAAAATGTATAGAACGTTTAGGAGCACAACATCATTTAAAAGTACTGCACTTCTCATTTTTTAAGTGCCATCTTGATCAAATTGAAACTTACCAGAGTGTTTTGCTCAGAGGTCACTGTTAAAAGAAAACTGCTAGATTCTTCCAGAAACTGCGATCAGGGGAAGATACTAGCTAGGCAGTGTGGTAAGTAGGAGCATATAAACTTTAGGCCCCAAGAAAACTATTAAAAAACTTAACAACATTTCACTGGATTAGGGATTGATAAGTTTCCCAGCAGGGCAGCCCTTATTCCCAGTTCCTTTCTATCCTGGTATTTTTGTTTTGGGGCTTTCCCCCTCTCACCCAGAAACAAATGTCTGCTGAAAATACCTTGGTTTACAGCACTATGGGGTGACAGCTAGCAAGAGACAATGTTCTGAATCGGATGATATTTGTTCAATCTGCCAAGCTGAATTTCAGAAGCCTATTCTGCTCATCTGTCAGGTAATACACATAATCAGAATTACTTTTTGCCAACTTAAGAATATTTTAAACAAAGTTTATATGCCTTCTGACTATTTTTAGAAATCAGAATTTGAAAATAATATACCATCTTATAAATGGAAGAGCTTAGAAGCTCTAAGTTCTTATTCTTTTCATTACAGCACACATTTTGTGAAGAATGCATCTCTTTATGGTTTAATAGAGAAAAAACGTGTCCACTCTGCAGAACTGTTATTTCAGACCATGTTAACAAGTGGAAGGATGGAGCTACATCTATGCATCTACAGATTTTCTAAAGCATGTCAAACAACTTGTTTGCAGTTTGTTTGTTCAAGCTAAGGTTTTCAGCCTACTGCAGAATTAAACTGTAGGTGGCACAAGGAACAAGTTTCCAAATTCTAGGTAACATGCTTCTATGAAATGTGCCAGTATTTAAAACAGTGCAGAAAACATTCACTTGACCTTCTTAAGTAGAGAAGACTTAAGTTTTCAGAATGAATGCAGAAAAGCCAGCATTGCTTCTCTTGTGATTCTTTTAGGAAACAAGTGCTTGAAAAACGCTGCATGACTTCTTGCAGCAGCTTATTAATTCAACATTTTATTTAAAAGTTTAAGTAGAGTTCCAGACTCTACTAAATTGTATTTATCCTTCTAACATGACTCAAAATTGGTAGGCTGACCTTTTGGGTTATTAAGATTATGAGCAAATTTTATACTCTGGACTACAGTGAGAAGTAAAGCCACTTGTCACACTTGGCATTAAAGATCTTTTAATGTTTGCCCAGTAGACGAGGGAAAGCAGCTGCTTAGTCGTGCACCTGTAACAGCAACTATTTCTTACTGTACCTGGAGATAAGCCACAAGAATAAGACATTCCCTGTTTAGGTTCTTGTAGACTTCTGATGGATCTTTGGCTTAATACAGAAACCAACCACCGATGTTAGGTTTTTACTTATAACTTTATATATAAAGTTGGTATTTTTAAAACAAATCTTTAATACTGTATTTTTGTCATAACAGGAACCAGATTTTCTTACAGGGGAGAATCTATTTTATACTATATTTGCAATTTGTAGCATGGATAAAAATCAGAGAGAATAAATGCATTTAAATCTATTTGTTTGGTGCATGTTGAATAAAGAAACAAGATTCATTACTGTTTCAGTATTAACTTACATGTAAGCACACAACAACAGCTCACTGCTAGGTATACTTTTCCTGTTAAACTAATGTCTCTGAAAAACAAAACCCCTCCAGATGCTACAACTTATTTGTGACTAGTCTTTGTGTTAATTATAGAGCTAACTTATGTACAATCTTAACTTTTTTTGTGTTTGTCTTTTTTCACCTCGCTATTCAGGTAAGACTGAAAAAACCCCGACTCAAATTACCCTGTTACAGCAAAGTTAAATTGACCTGCTGTTGAGCTTGTCTTAACTGAATCCCTTTAGCAAACTTCTAAACTGGGGGGGGGAAACCAGAATTACGAAGTTAAACACTTACTTGATGAATAAAGTAGCAACTCAGAGGGCCAGGCAGACTGACTGAGTAAAGTTGCAGCTGACACAGGCAGATTTATAGCTGACAGGGCATGATGGGAGAACGCCCTTAAAGGCACAACTGAAAGTGCATTACTAGTAGTATTTAGTATTCTGAATAAAAATGTAATGAGATGGAAGAGTCAAGCTAAGAGGTATCATTTTATGTTCAGCCTGCGTTTTGCTATAGCATGCTCTGTATTTGCTAATTGTATTTTTGTTTGAAGTTTACTTCAGTTGAGTGTAAGTGTGCCCTATGATTGTTCCACCACGGTAGCTGAGTGACTGGGGAAAAAAAAAAGACTCCAGCGTAAAGAAAACAGGCAAAAGCTTCTAAGTCTGTAATTGGAAACTTACGGGAGTAGAAGAGGCTGGTTCTCATGGAAGCCTTTCCCAGCAGGTGAGGTACTTAGTCTGGAGAATGTGTGGCTGAATGGCATTAAGAGCAATCCTGAGGGTGACAAAGAAGAATTAAAGCTTGGCCACAGCCAGAGCTGTGCTGTAAGGGGCTTGCACTGGTACCTCCAGTATCATCGGAACAAACCGCTCTTTATTTCCTCGGAGAGATCTAGCTATGCCTTAGCTTGCAGTTGGAACTCATACAAGATCAGAACTGTTATTTGAATTTCATCACTGGTGATATTCAGGCTGCTGTGGCAGCAGAACTTCCCTTGAGAGATGGACAGGAATTGTATCAGTCAAGGAACAAAAAAAAAAGAGCAGGGGGAACTTAAGGTTGGATTCTGAGTCTCTGATGGGCCCACAGAGACTTTGGCAGCTCACTTGGTTACACAATCAAACTTTCCCAACCTTAATCATGAATATACAGTTTAGCTAAAGAGTGGTTTAAGGTTTTTTTCTTCATACCAGTACTGTATAAATACTGTGTAAACAATGAGTGCTATATATTTAATTTAGTCATCAGGCAGCACCTTTTAAAAAGCCTTGCTTGTGTGAGTAAAATGAGTGACTGAGCCCAATACGCAGTTTATAAAGCAGATACAATAACCAGCCCTTTCTAAAATACTGGGCCGAATAACAGTTGTAACTGAAAAACTGAAAAAAAAAAACCAAACAACTTTAACTTACCCTGGATTGGCTATTAAGCAAACAGCAGCCCCATTACTTATACAGCAGGGAAAAGTGAGAAAGCAGGTTGCCGTTCCATCACAGAATCATGGAATCTGCAATTCGGTGACAGTGCAAAGCTGCAGGGGTCTGTCAGGACCAATAGCTTGTGCTGGCAGGCCTAAGATGAACTAGGAGGGTAGTTACAGATCAAGAAACACGCTACTTTACACATACACCTTCGAAGTATGCAGGGAAATTTGAAAGAAATTAACCTGAACTAAATACTCTTTTGCTATAGAACAGAAGTATTTATAAACTGCTTACTTGAACAGGTAGTTCAGTATCTGAGACAGATACTGCACACTGGAGGAATTAAGGCATCGAGGACTGTATACAAGGCTGTCATTTTTACTAAAAACTATGAAACTAATTCAAAGTATTACACTTGAGGTTAAGAAAAAAAAAAATCAACACAAGAACTCAACAGTGTCACCTGGCCTGTAAAGCTCAGCAAGACTTTGACAGAGCACAACAAAACACAGTGGCAATGCTTTAAGTCAACCCTGGACTGCTGCTGATGTCTTGGTCTACCACAGAGTAGTAACAAGCCCTTACTAGAAACAAGGGTGACTGTTGGTCTGAGATAGGGCCAGGGGAACAATTCTGTCTTTTATTCTCTCTGTGGATGCATTTTTTTTTCCTTTAAGATCCAATGAAAATTATCCAAACCCAGTAATATTATCAAACACATTTTATTAAAAACCGAAAAGCTAAAAAGATATTTTGATCAACCAGTTCAGGTTTACACTTCATAAATGAAACAAGTCGTTCTCATCTTAGTTACAGAGAGGAAAAAAAAAGCAAGGAACTTACATCCATGAATGACATCCTCTGCTCCGCTTGTCAGCATCGTGCTATTAGGGTGCGACTCTTCCTTATCCAGCCCACTCAGGCTAGGGTAGCTGCCCTGCTTTCCACTCATACACACAGTCACGCAGCACACGTCTGACTCTGCAGGGGACAGAACAGAGAAGAGGATGACAAATGGCAATCAACAGCCACTTTTTAAGAGCCCAAGAACCAAGGTGAAGGTACCAGCCCCTGGCAAGACAGATTGATCTGAACTAGCATCTGTGTGGTCCTTTTAAGTTCTAAGCAGAATTCCTCCTCCCTCCCTTTCCCTTTAAAGCTGTCATGAAAGACAACAATTTAGATGCACAGTTGTACTTAGGGCCTACCTACTTCCTAAAATAAAATTTTTAAAAAATAGGTCACTTGGATTAGCATATGTTTAAATTTGCATTTAGTTGCTATTCACATCCGTCTTATTCAGCAGTTGAATATATTTAGTTCCAGTAAACTGTGAAAGATGAAAAACAGAATGGGGATTACCTTTATTTCTACTAAGGCAGCTCAGGTCTGTTTCTTGACAGCAGCTACAAAGCCAAATTAATCTAGAAGAGAACGATCTGTACACGTTCATGCATAGGAACTGTATACAGTGTACCATCAAGGATCTGCAGGAAGAATATTTAAGTAATTTGCCTTGTTCTTAGCAGCTTCTCTTCCTTTACCCCTTAGGGAAAGGATGTCCCTGTAAACTGGGGGAAGCAAAGGAAAAGGCAACTCTCCTGCTGTAGAGAGAGAATTTTTAAAAAACACCAAATCCCAAGCATCTGTCCTAAGAACAGTAGCAGTCTCCCTCAGTGTTTGATGCACTTTTTGATTAACAGTAAGAGCAGGTTGGGAGTTATTACAAAGAGAACAGACCCAAAGTAAACATCCGCTGTATAATCAGAGTGGACTCATATTAAATGTTCTCCAGCAGTTCAGCTTTTAAATAGCAAAACCCAAAAAAAAGGGATATTCAAAAGAACAATTGACTCATTTATTTTTATCTTTTATTATGAGCTAATACCAGGATGACATTCAAATGTCAGATGGCACAATTAAGACAGTCTTGGTAGGAATTATTCCAGCATTCCCAAAATTACAATTTAGTACACGAATGGCATCAAATGTATGCATCACTCCCACAGAGAAAAATTATGAAATTCTGAATATCTTATACCAGAATAGTTTCTGCATCAAATGGGAAAAGAAAAACTGCTGGTAACACAGCTGACCTATAAACCTTTTGTGATAATGACCTGCAGAACAAAATATTCCCCTATTTAACATCTAGTAAAAAAAAATATGACTTTTGTTCAAGTTTAATACTTTTATATGGTTAGCCACAACAGGTATTAACCTCAGTTTTACTATATTTTTGTAATGCTACAAAAATCCTATAAAATCAAATTATAGTGAATTTTTCAGTGATTATAATTAAAAAAGCGCAGCTTGTACAAAATAAAAAAAATAAGATTCTATACTCTAATGAAAAATTTAAGACATTTTTAAATGAACGAAAGAAAGCACTTGTTAAGCTCTCCAATATTCAATGCATTCTGCACTTATCTGAAATAGCCAGACAGGAGCTAGATCTCCACTCCCCTTAGTTCACGACTAGTAATTTTGACACTATTATATATATATATAGAGGATCTATGTCTGATATTTTTACAAATAAATACAGGATAAACCATATTGCATAGTGTGTGCTTGCTGTCCGAGTCACACTCCAAAAGTTTCACAGTTATGGTAGGGAATTAAACTTATAATCTATGGGATGAAACAATGACAGTACATGAAATTTACTTTTAAAACAAATGATTTCTATTTGTAATGAGCAGTGAACTCAGACAAACAACTCTTGCCATTCTTGCCAGCCATATTAAACCAATTCTACTGGACAATTAAATCCAGCCAACCAAAAAGCAACTATTAGCTGTAACTAGGACCAAGAGAGATCTGCCTCCCAAGAAAAAAAAAATAATTTAAAAAAACTAAGTTCCTTTTTACCCAGTAAACATGTTAGGAAACCTATGTTAACAAGTGGCACAGAGAGGCACAGCTTGAAGTGCTGCGTATTTGCAAATATGCATAAGACAAACACATGAGCACTTGGATTTCGGTTTCACAACACGTCACCCGTGGCCACATTACCAGATGAAAAATGGCAATCTTCTGGTACGATTTGTGTCACTATAAGGTAACTTGCTTTTCCTTATAAATCTAAAAAATGAAGTTTCCCAACAAAAGTCTTATCAGGAAGAAAAATAACATACTAATTTTGCTCAATCATAACCATCTTTTTTGTTGGTTCATTGTTACTATCAACAAGGTATTGATGAATCCTTCTGACTTGCAAATTTTAAAAAAGAGCACTCTGATTGGATTCAACATGGTTAGAGTTTTATGGCTTGGATCCTATGGCTCAAAAAGATTCAGTATACACAGAGTAAGCAGAATCTATAAAAAAATCCCTACTATTGTGAAACACTAGAAGTAGACTTTGCACAGTTTGACTAAAGATAATGCAACGTGTGGCAGGCAAAAAGTGACAGGACTTGTATGCAGTTGCATGATCATATACACACACACGCACACACCATACACACTCTAACTAGTGTAAAGCTCTGCAGATATTAACCCTTTCACCAGCTATGTTCATGGAAATGCTTTCTTTAAGGCAGGAAGTATTTTAAGTAAGGTAAAGTTACCTTTATTTTATTCTTTGTACCTGTAAGTCATTTGTACAGATTGTGACAATTTCAAAAACATAAATAGTGTCCTTAGAACATGTTTCCTAAATTAAGTTGCTAAAGTTCTGACCCACTGTGGAAGACATTCACTGAAAGGCCATTTAACACTTTTCTCATACAATCAGCAAACTTATTGCCCCAGCATCGAAAAAAATGTTACTAAATTTAGAAATGTATAATGGCAGGGAACTCCCATAAGCAAAGTATGTAAAAAAAAAAAAAAAAAAAATCCTCAAATTCTTACCCACTGGTTACAAAAAGTTTTATCACCTTATACTATGTAGAATTCGTGTATGTTTCCTGTGGTACTTCCTATATGTTTCTAGTGACCTTGTATGCCGATGCACTTTTTCCTGATCTTTTATATGGGTAAGAATCTGAACGTTTTCAGCTGTCTCCGTCTAAGGACTAGTGTATACAAAAGTGATGTCTCCCAGTGAAATGTCTGCTGAGGACAAGGATGAAATAAGCAGGACATGTACGTGAGCCCATGGCTTCCAGTTAAGCCTAGAACATAGCAGCATTGCCGTTTGATTAGATCCGTTTGTCTTTGCAGGAACAGGTATTTCAGCTGGGTAAGCAAGTGAAACCGTTCTCTCCCACCCCACATTGCCAAGCTGGTAACTGAGTGATTTGCTTATTGATTTGTTCTTTCATGAGGAGAAGAATCAGAACTAGAGCCTTTACTTTCTTCACAGCAACCAATTATTCTGCGGTTTTAATTTTGGGATACTTTCCATAATGAGCTGAATCAAAAAGTCTATTTGAAAAATATATTTTTTTTATATATATATAAAAAACTCATTATGTTTTGAATGTGAAATACCAATTAATTTTATCTTTCATCTTTGATTCCACCCCATTGTAGGAAACAGCTTAACCAAGCTTGCATGCTAATCATTCCTCAGCCGCAAGCATAGAGGCATTTCGTACTTTGCCTAGTGAAAGGGCTAACCCTCCTGGACACATTCACAACTAGACCAGTGATTCTGAAGCAACATCCTGACCCTTAATACTGTCAGTTTCAAGCTATCAAGCTGAAAAATCCTTGATAAGGTGAGAAGATGTCACTGCGAATCAGTTAGATGATGTGCCTAGAGTTCTGCAATACCATTTTCTAAAGTTTTTTTATGCACCATTGATTGACAGAAAAAAATCTGTTTTTCTTTGCTTTCCAAGTCGCTCTGTGCAATGACTGACTCTTTGATACTGTCACTTTTTAAAAGTAAACCATACAAGCCCTCATATTTCAACTTCAAGGGGGCTTATGTCCGTTCTTTGTTTTCCACCTTCAAAGGCTTAAAAAAATTGTGTTGTCATAGATTCATGCGCAAGTGCTCTGGTCGTTTGGAAATCATGGGAAAAGCTTGTTTTTTATATGGCCCAGAGTTTGGTTGCCGGATTGGAAGTGGTGCAGAGGCCTCTCCACAGACTGTCACATCCATTTGTTCTATTCCGCTTGTCTCCATTGGATATTCCACAGGTGTCTGAGTATTTGATGCGCTGGCAGAAGCACCTCTTCCCCAGAATTCCCCAGGGGAAAACTTTACAGGGCTTTAAAACAAGAAATACAAAAATCAGAGATGAAGATACACACAGCACCAAGGTATGTCCTTTACTCTGCAGGAAGCTGAACTCAAATGCCTATTGAGAAGCATTTGTAATTCTTCCTTCCACTTCCAGAAGTCTGAGAAAGTTTCCATGTCTAGCTTCTACAACAGTCTCTTGTAAAGTAAAATTCTCTCATGTGAGCAGTGAGAATCTACGTCTAGATGATTGCAGGAGGAATTTTCTGTACTAACATGATTCTTTAGCGGCACATAAGTACTTAGGATCTTCTGAAAGAGTTCTAGAGCAATGGTCTACCAAAGTCACCAGCCTGTGAGGCTGTATCAGCACTGAACAGCAAGCAAATTAGTACTTCTTGTGCTGCCAAACACCACGGATTTGTCTCTAATAACAGTAAAACAGGATCAATGCTGCACTTCTAATGAAGTGATGGGCTTACTGAGAAGTAATGCCACGTTTTTTATTTCTAGTGCAGATCTATTTCAACTACTTGCCAAAAAGTGTAATACACAAAAAAAAGAAAAGAAAAAAAAAATCAAAGATACCTGACTGGCGTCCTAGGGCTACCTATGAATCTGCGAGGTGATCGAATTTTTGGTTCAAAAGAAAATTTCTCTTTTACGCTTTCAAGTACAGATGGAGCCACATACGTAAAACCCTGCAAAACAGGAATGAATGCACTGTAACTTACAGGCAAGATTTACGTTGATGATCACTTCTGCAGTTATGATAAGCATGAAATAGTAAATGAGAATTACAAAAAGGAGAATTAAATGTAGATATATAAACTTCTACTCACTGCTTGAAGCAAACAGCAGGACTTCAGGGAGTTCCTCACCCAGGTGCCTGCACACCCCAGATACCTCTGCCCAGATCAGATTCCCACAGGCATACTCAATGTAATTAATTTTGATCTATAGAACCGACATTGTCCTCTCTGCATGAGTATGAAAGCAATCACATGTCCATGGTTCACAATGGAACTACGAATTAGAATGCTGACATTTCAGAAAGCAAGCAACATTTGTTGGCTGGTTTATCTATAAAAAGAAAATGTCAGCAACAATCAAACAAAGTATTTTCAAAGCCCTTAAAAATTTCAGACCTGCTGCAGAACATGTGTTTAAAATTAAAGAGTTTGCTTCAAGCATCAGGTGTTAAAGATTCCCTAGAAATAATTTACCTGAAATGCCCTACTGTTTCCAATTAACACAACATACCTCTCTACAGTCATTACACACTCTTCCCTGGCTCACTTACCAGAAAGACCTGGTTGGCACTTTCACTGAGAGTAGAGTCATCTGGGCTATCAACAGGTGTCTGACGTGTAAACTTTGAATCAAACTGGCTCACATCCTCTTCAGATTGCTTTGCAAAAACAAAATGATTAAGGGTTTATATTACAGATATCAACCAAATGGCTTAGCGGTGATCAGTGTAGCCTCTGGATGGAGTTCATTCCATAGGTTTTTGGCAGAGCTCTGCTGTAGTAAAACCCTGGAGTGGTGTCGGAATCCTGTCGCTGCCAGTGGGAGGTCACTATGGGCACTGACACTGAGAAATAAAGGCAAGGGGGAGGGGCAAAAATTATGGATCAAAAAGGAACACAAATTAAAAAGATGCCTTTAAAAAAAAATCTCAAATTACAAACAAAATCTTTTAGAAATACAATGCCAGCTTCTTGCAAGTTTAGCAACCAGTATAGAACAGTTGCAACTACTAGCTTTTGGCAGCCTCTCCAGATAATTTCATCCTGGTTTTGCACATAGAGAAGTGATTACACTATGAGGGATAGGTGACAGCTCTGGAGTAAGTGACTATGGAGAGTATTTATAATTCAGCCAAAGAACAACAGACATAATTCCAAGATCCTTTCTCTCATTCCTACGAAAAGGCAGTATGTATTCTGCAGGCCTTCCTGCAACCATGGAAGCATGTTTTCAAAAACCATCTGGTTTGTACACATAACTTTCATAAAACTTGCTAATAGCAGAAGAACCCAAAACTATCTTCAGATAATTCATTTGGAAATATCAGTCTTGTGTCATTCTGAATTTCATTCAAAACTGTGAGGAAAAAAGGGTCTGGAGCCCCCAAGCTGTAGTATGCTCAACATTAGTGATGCCCAAGTCAGTTTAAAGTGAGATTTTTAATAGTCAGGATCTATCAGGGTGGCAGTACCCACTGCTGCTGTAGCCCACTGTATCCAGGGTGGGGTGGGTGGAGAAAGACAGACACCCCACACCATCAAAATATAACATAGGATAATAGAAGCATATTCATCACATCACTGGTTTGAGGTAAGCTTTAATTACTGCCTATAATAGACAAGATGCATTGTAACTATTAATAAGCAAACATACAAAATGCTTAATTAGGTGATTTCATTTACTTTTGCCTAGCAACTATTTATCATCTTAGTTTCATCCAAGTACGGGCTTGCTGTATAATGTTTAGAAACAGGACTTCAGAGAGAACTGCACTTGCAAGTTTGTTTAACCTACAGATTAGAAGCAGGAGGAATTAAAACTGCAGCAGAACCTTCTTCCTCCAGAAGACTTAACAGAAGGACAAATTAGCTTCTAGCCGATTTTTGCCACCTTCTCACATTAAAAAAGCAAGATCCTATTCCAGTGATGGATGAGCACCATGACCACAGAGTAATACGACAAAACAGCATGCTCATGACAGCCAGTATTTCATACTGTGTGAAGACTTTAAACAGTTGGGGTTTTTTTAATGTTGATACAGCTTAGTTCTCAGGAAAAAAAAAAAAAAAAAAGGAAAAAAAATCAGTCTGCACCAGGCAGTATATCTGGCAGATCAGGTGGCAGATCTGCCATCTCTAATTTGACAAGAGTGGATCTGAGAACCAGTAACATCAGTTGAACTGTTTTGAAGTACCAGAAAACCATGGCCCTCCAGTTTGTAAGAGTGAACATTTCTAAGTTTTAGATTCCGCATTGTTTTAAGACCTTTCCTAAAGGCATACGAGTAATATCTCACAGCACTCTGAGTACATACCAATAAGGGTTTAAAAGGAGGTTCCACCTTTCGTGCCAACAGCTCATCCCAGTTAATGTGTCTGAAGAACGGGTGAGCCTACAAGAGTCAGCAATAGCACAGAGTCATGATCCGCCTTTTGGATATAAATCACAGCAATTTAAGAATGAGGCATGTTCTTTTCAGACCATCTCTGTGGTGTCTTTCTTTCCAAAATCACATATGGGTCTAGTATAATATATTCTCTAGCACTACATCAGAGAAGCTGGAAGAGCTGAAAATTGATACCATACCTCCAAGTCAGACAACATACATCCCTATCATGTTTTCCTTGAAAGTATTAGAAAAACCAAGTTTACATGCAAAATACCTCTACATTTTTCAACTTTAACTCAGATATCTAAAAATAATGACAAAGCACTGTATTAATGACAAATTATCAGAATTGGGTAATAAGAAGGACTCTCTAACACATTATTAATCTCGTCACAAAAAAAAAAAATCAAGCTGGAAGCACAGGAACTAAGCCTCTGCCTTAACTTTTCACTGCGCAACACTGAGTGCAAACTAACAACACTGTTCCCTTGAAAGAGCTGCACTAAATCCAAGGGCTGGCAGTTATTTTGTCGGACTGCTAGAGTATCATTGCCTTTAGATAGTTGCCTGTACAATTAGCATTGTGCAACTGCAGAAAAGATCCACTGGAAGACAAGAGTTAAAGAATAAAAAGTAATTTTCAAATCTCAAATTATCAAATAGGTCGACAGCTGCTTTTGTGAAGCTTTAAAGCATTCAAATTTGCATCAGCTGTCACATGTGGCTGCCTTTTCACTCGTTACACTTCAACAGATATACTCTCCTTCCCTGATGCACCCTCAAAGCTGTTTTATTTTCAATGCACTAATACAAGAATTCTTGAGTTCCAAAGTTACCTGAACTTCTCCAGCATCTCCAGGACCAGCTCCTAGACGTGAGGCAGCATTTCTTTTTAGCAGCTTAATGAGAAATAACATCCAAAAGAGCAAAATTAGTTATGCCGTTATGACTAGCCTAGTTCTGACATGAATCATCATTTGAATGAATACCATGCAGAATGATTACAGAACAATTAGAAAAACTGCACTAACATTAGAAAACAATTGTATTTGCAAGGAAAAGCACCTTCTGTACCACACAAAACAAGGCTGGCTGACTTCGTAATAAGTCCAGACTTGGACTGAATAGCCATAGTGGTACCACTGTAATATTTCTGTTTTCTACATACGCACGTAGTACTGACATTCATTAAAATTCTACCTTTTTAAGCAGATCTCTGGCTTCTTGTGTGAGGTAGGGAGGCAAGTTGAGTTTACACTTGAGAATCTTGTCGATTGTTTTCTTTCTGTTCTCCCCAGTGAAAGGAGGCTAGAAAGCACCATTGTAACGGGAGGAAAAATGGGACTCATTCAGATCTTTTATTTGTGTACACAGAACTCACTTCAGTATTTTATAAAGCAGATAAAATTACTGCAAATGGGACTTTCAAATAAGTGTTTGGATGAGAGCATCTCACGACTGTAGCCAACATAAGTGTAGCTGTAGTTTAGTTATTTCTTACTTGCAATCTGTATATATACAAATACATACGTATTTATACATGCATCTGAATTAGAATACAGGTAACTACAAAATCTATAAAGAGAAATACATGCAATTATAACTGTGCACCTACTGCTCCAGTCAGCATGTCATACATTAATGCCCCCAAACTCCACCAGTCCACAGCACGATTATGCCCACTCCTCATCAAGATTTCAGGGGCCCTATAATCAGAAAAATTGAAAATACAAAAGTATTTTAACAAGCTTAATAACTAATTCTGACTACTAGTTTCCAAACAAAACCACATTTATCAAGTAAAATTTCCCTAAGTGACTGAACATATGGACCATTAGTTGAAAAAGGCAAAATTTAGCCATTACCCCCCAGACCAGAGTAATACTTTTCTATTTCATCATGCAAGCTCACATGTATTCAATTGTTCCACAGAATGTGTGTGTGACTGTTCCATCGTGAATAGATTCTTTACATAATCCGAAGTCAGTCAATTTTACATGACCTGAAATTAAATATATAAAATTTAAGACTTGCCAGAATTCTGACATTTGTATAAGTAACATTAAAAAATAGGAATTTTTAACATGAATATGTAATAACTCTGAACCACTTCCAGATACCTTCAGTTGTCTGACAAAGCAATACAGCTATAAAACAGAATGAGGTAATCACACTTACAGATAAAACCTCTGCATTATACCTGCATAACAAAGTGCTTATTCACATATAGACAAAAGTATTTAAATATAAAGATTGTGGAGCATCATTCAGACAAGAAGGCAGGCTATCAAATTTTACCGCTTGCTTCAGAGTTCAGGTAACAACCTTCAACAAATTGTAACGTGCCCTGAATAATTCAGTACAAAGACCTGGACTAAGTAAGTTGTTTAAGATAGCATGAAAATACTGGATGGTACAGATTGTCAGACTCAATCAGTGTCATATGGGCAACGTAAAAACGCATTCAGGAATAGCTACTACTGACAGGTAAAGCGTCAACAGCTCAGTCAGTCATTTCAGCTACGGATGAATTGGCACCCTACCTAAACTGCCCTTCCTAACAAATGTCTTCAGTCAGCCCCACTGACTAAAATGTCACCGACAGTACACTGAAGACACAGATCTTTATGCACTTTACAATGACCAGCAGAAGAAAAAGTCCAGAGCTGCAGAAATAGCAGGTCAACCATTAAAAAAAAGTCTGTGTGTACACACGGAGCCTGCTGTGGCCTATTAAAGCCCAAGAAGCTGTATTTAAGGGCAGGCAATTAGTTTTGGCAATTCTTCAGTTATACCAGGAGTGATAACAAACATGCCATTGTTCTAAGGAAATTCATGTAAGAGAAGTGTTGTGACCTTTGAAGAACTGTTTTCAAATGACTGGCAACGCAACTGTTACTATATTTCTACCTTGGTGATTAAGCATGATGTTTTCTGGCTTCAGATCACGGTAGATGATTCCTTTTTGATGCAAATGCCCCAGTGCCATTGAGATTTCTGCCAAGTAAAAGCTGAAAGGAAACATATGCCACAAAATTAGACATATCCAATCATGCAAAGCATCTTAAGCACTAAGACTATTATGTACATAGCAACAGTTCCTTGAAAGTATCATTAGAAGTGTATGAGAGAATAAATGAGAGAAACAACGATGCCTTTGAGGTTGGTTTGCCAAAAGGCACACAGACTCCACACTGAACTAAAATTACGCCATTAGCATTAGGTTTTCCTGTTCAGTAGCTGTTTTGCGAATATATTTGGAAGAATCTGAATCTACCAGTTAGTGGTTAAAATATGCTTCAATCTGTACTACCACGTCTGGATGGCAAAATTGAAGAAGGGAGGGAAAAAAAAAAAAAAAAAAAAAAAAAAAGGAAGCTAAGAAGGTAACCAGCAGCACCCAGAATGCTATCTGTGGAACAGTATTACAGCCCCATATGGGCATCAAAGCTTTCCTAAGGCACTATCGGGATGCACTGTGGGAAGATACGACTGTATTCAGTTGTGTGAAGCTTAATCAATAAGGGATAATTTCAAGCTGTTTATATGTAAAATATCACTACTCAGAAGGCTTTTTCTCTTTCATTAGCTTAATTGCTTTTATCACTTCACAGATTTGATCATTAGAATACAGTCATCACAGTGACTTGGAAATTCTGTAACTGGCTGGTCAAATTGTGTGTGGACCAATAACAAAAAACCCCCCACCAAAACCTGCATTTACAGCAAGTCTTTCACAGTCTTGTCTTCAACACCTAAACCACCTCCTCTACCACAGCCCTATGGATTATAGCCTCACTCAGCAACCAGCAATGGACCGTCTTCTGTAGTTAGACTGGAATTACACCAGCACAAACTGGCAAGAATGGAACACATACATCTTCCCAAAACCCAGTTAACTGCTTTTTTCACTGGACTGGGAAATGAATGAGTAGTTATATGTAGTTTTTCAAGTCAGAGTGTACAGTTTAAGCACTTGGAAAAAAAACCCCACACCTGAAACTATTAATTTACCAAAATAGTTTCACTTACCAAGCTGTGTCTTCCATAAATATCCCTTCTCTCTCTAACTGCATAAATAGTTCTCCTCCTGTCATAAGAAAAATGAGGTTATACTCTATTAAAGTATCACTTTTAGTCAGTCAAACTCCCATTTTCTAGAAAAACTATAAGCAACAGGTATTCTGCTCTACAAAAAGTCGTTTCACAAAAAACAGCTGAGAACTTATTCCTCTAGCAAACTAAAGAAATGGCAGAAAAAATCAAAAGAAATTAAAAAAAAAAATCAAAAGAATTGCTCAAACAAACAGCAGCATTTCTGTCCCTGTTTCTGCTGTTGTTATAGCTTGAGCAAATTGCTCCTAACCTGCATTTGTTTCCCTGTCTGTGAAATAAAGATAATACTTCCCTGTTTCACAGAGACCCTGCAAGGACTAAAACCTCAGGTACTCCTACACAGATTCTAAGACTAACATACAGGAATTAAAAGCCTGATGGAAGAAAGGTATTAAAAACCCTCCTCTCCTGTACTGTCATGAAAAGTAACTATTTTATGCTTCATTCATCTTTATTGTATTGAATTAGAAGGTTTGTGTATGTTATTCTATGTATTTTTACTAATCCATTTTACATTTTTAAGGTACCATCCCAATAGCTGCGTGGCCTTTTAGACTGAGAAATCCAAATTCTCAATTATATAAGATACCAAGAAGCAGTTAACAGAATTTCACATACTGACCACTGAGATACTCAAGGATGAGGTAGAGTTTTCCACCGGTCTGAAAGGCATAAATTAAGTCTACAATGAAGGGATGTTTCACTTCCTCCAGTATATTCCGCTCTGCTTTTGTGTGAGCTGTATCCTTTGCGTTCCTTACAATCATTGCCTACAAAAAGCAGAGATACGTGAGCACAAGAACATGCTAAACAACACAGGTTTTTATATTTAGTTCAATCCTGAGTTTACTAAACCACAACACTATGTATGAGTCAGCAACAGCATAAAAAAGAAAATTTCTCCACATACATAACGTGAGAGTCTTTTTGTGGAAGTTTAAGTCTTTATTTCACAGAATTACACAGTAATTTAGGTTGGAAGGGACATCCTTACCTATTTAAACTAGCTGCTAAGAACACCACAGACAGAAAAATTTAAAGTTTAATTCTAATTCCAACCGTACCTGTTGGTTTTTTTTTTAGGTATCAGGTTTATTTTTAGGTATATTAAGTAATTAGGTAATTGTAAAAGCTAAATGGAGGGATAGATTTTTTTTAGATTTAGATAGCAGTGAAATGTGAACGTTTAGGTTACCTTTTTAAGAACTTTCATGGCAAATATTTTCCCGGTGTTTGCTCCAGTTACTTTTCGTACTTGAAACACCTATACAACACCGATACAAAAGCAGTCACATATTGCAACCACATTAACCACTGTAAATTAAAAAAACAACGTTCTGCAAAAGAGAAATGTGATCCCTACAAACTGCAACGCTGCCTGAAGGAGAAGAGCTAGTGACCTGAACCAGAACCAGTTTGGGACATTTCTACTGCCACCAGCCGGTGCGGCTCTGCCGGTCACCAGGCTCCCACGACACCAGCCCTAGCAGCCCTGAGGTTACCTTCTGGTAGAACAAACTTTTCAGAAAACAGGACGGGAAGATTAGACCTTGCCAAAGGCAGCGAGTGAGAGCTTTAACTGCCTTCAGTATAATGGATTTACTTCCGTAGAAAAGAGTTCCTTACCTTTCCATAGCCACCTTTGCCAAGTACGCGCAGTAACTCAAAGCACTCTGGTCGGATCTTTTCTGGACCTCTGTTTACACTAGTCTCTGAAATCTCAAATTTTTCACAATGTTCCATGCCACTGGATAAAACCAAAACAAGCATATAAGACTACCTGACACTCAAAAACAATCAAATGAAAGTAAGCAAGCAAATTACTTTCTGAAAAGCATACAGTATATCTGACATAACTGAATGACTGCTTTGGACATTTGGAGAATTCCCAGCACCAGAAATTTTACTTAGGTGTGTTGCAGTAAGTTGCAACTTGCACAGAAAAGACTGCCTGCAAATTTTGGGGGGTTATACTATCAAGATTTCCCTCAAATTCCTTCATTTTAATGCACAATAAATCCCTGTATTACACCAGAATTAAGTTTAAAAGACTAAAGCCTCAAACTGACTTAAGATATTCCTACAAGACCTCAAGCAAAGGCAAGGGTATAAGGCGTGTTGAAGTTTCAGATCACATTCAGCAGCCCCAACAGTCACAGTAAGACTTCTGTAACACAAATATTTTGCAGAGAAAGCTGTAACAAGAAAGTCTCACAACTCTAAACATGCCACAAAAGATGACTGATTCAAAATTTAATGATGCATCTAAATTATGCTACAGTTCTGCAAAAGACTTAACAGATTGATCCTCTTCAATGTAACTGAACTGTTTTAACTATCACTGCTTTCTTCTCACAACATGGTATGCTGAAACAAACTGGAAATCTATAAATGAAGCAATGCCAAACGTAGCCATCTCCTGAACATCAAATCAGAATTTCTGAATTCTCATCTGCTACAGACTGTTATGCAAATCTGCAACTGGAGCCTTTATAAAAAGAACAGAACGTACAATGTGCTGCAGACAGGGCATGAGATTCATATTACAAATACTATTCAAGTACAAGAGATATATTAGGAGAAACAAGGATTAAAAGACAAACAGCAAGTTTTGCCAGAGTTTTTTTTATTATTATTATTATTTTACTTCAAGATACAATTCACAAATTTTAATGTGAAGAAATAGTGAAACGACTAGAAACAACTCAAAATTGAACAAGAATGACAAAATTTTCTATTTAACTTAACAATGTAAGAAAATTAGAAGTCACATGTAGCTCGCATGAATGATACAGAACATTTTCTAGCAGCAACTTACAGGTCATATTGGCCAACTCCTCCATGGTCCATGCTCTCACTTAATTGACCCTGAGGATGGGAGGGGTAGAAGGAAGATTAATTATAACGGAAGAAAAAAAGAAGTGTTCAAAGTAAATGGACTGATGTGTTTTACAACTTCTTAAATTATACAGATATAAAAATAATTTTATATAGAATTAGTTTATAGTATATAATTAAATAAATCTAAAGGTCAGGAATAATAAGTTATCAGCAGAAGACAAAGAAATCTGCAAAATTCTGTGCAAGACCTGCAATACTTCCACATATCTCAAACAGGGACACAGAGAACCAACCACCTTCACCCAGCCGCATTGTTATTCAACCACTTCAGTATTAGAGGTAACAGTTTCACAGACACAAATTTTGAATTTGAAAAATGTTAAGGTACTGCATTTACAGTTGCTCTTACAAAATCCTCATTTAATACTATGCAAATTGGAACGTAAAGATTATGTGAATAGATGAACTGGGATTCATATGTACTAGAACCAAATAATCTACTGGGAAGTTTTTATTATTCTATTGGTAATCTTTACTCTGATGTTAAATACCTTTTCTGGCCAATAATCATTCAGATAGATTAACGCAAGCAAATATTACTGAAGAAGGTTCAAGCTCTTCAGCATCAGAACTAGTCATCATTAAAGAATGTAGTTAATTCTGAAGAGGTATTTTCTTCAGAGGATTTTCAACTTGATCCCTTATGCAAGATAATACTTCACTGTGATTGTGGCTCTACAAGGCCAAAGAAGTGCAAACCAAGCAGACAGCTGGAATGAATACAAATAGAATTGAATGGGCATGCTTCTAACAAGCTTTAGGTTATACCTTAACATTTTTATTTTTAAAAATATGTACATAAAATAACAACTGCAAATTAATGAGAAACAGCCCAGAACCTACAGACTGAATACCCATCTACTGAGTGACGTGTGAAATTCAGAGAAACAGAACAAAAAAAACCCCCAAAACACACGAGATCTGCAAAAAGCAGACCATGCCAAGGAGTGCATTTTCAAATATTATGTAAGTAAAAAAACTAACCAAAGAAAATCAGAAACTTTCAATAGCTTCCAAACCATTTAAAGTTTACAGAGGCTGCTTTATTTTGGTCAGCGATCTAGAGCGGAATTTAACTGCTGGTTCCAGCTACGGTTCCAGCTACTAGCACCACAAGCAATTATGGAGTCTAAAAGTTCAAGTTTGTTTCCAGCTGAGAGAGTTCCTACCTCATGTCCTCTCGATAACATTTATTAGAGAAATCCAGCCTACTGACATCTGTTTCACAATAAAACCCACTAAAGCTACCCTTGACCCTACCATTAGATGCCAACAAACCAATTAAAAAAAAAAATATTCAACAAACACTGAAAATAAACACCCATCATGTTCATAGAGCAACTTCTCAAGTTACCCAATGGTTCTGGCAAAGCTGACACATGCTTCTCTTGCCCTTCTGAACTATGGTTTTTATTTTCAGTATTAACTTGAACAAAATTCACAATAGACACTGTTCTGCTATTTTAAGGATTTTTTCTCATTTCACAAAACCAAGAAACGCAATGCTGATCTGGCTGGGAGGCGATCAGTCCTTCAGTCCATGCACACTGTTTCATTTATTACAAACACAAAAATGAAGGCTGCTTTTTTAATCATAATAATTAGTGCAAACAAGCACATGGCTTATGAGCAAACACTCCATTGAAACAATTTTTCAGATTTTCTAGAATGGCCACGGCTATTCAAAACTCCAACTGCTCTGCTCTTGCTACTATTAGGCTTATAGCTTCCAGGAGGCATCAGGGGCCAGCACCACAGAGATCAGACAAGACAGTTCTGATCCTTCTAAAACACGCACAATGCCTACAGAGATAACTGTCCGTGAAACATTTTTCCCCTTCCATGATCCTGACACTTCCCCTTCTTTCCTGCTCCTATGTTCCCTGCTTTTCAGTTCCATTTTGATTTCAAGTCCATTCACACCCTCCTTTACCTGTTTGCCAAAAGGCACCTGAGAACCAGATGAGGTTGCCAACGTGCCTTCAAGTCCACAGCTGCATGATTAAAAACAGTCACTGCCATTTTTTACAACCCACAATAACTAATGAACTTCTAAAACTGTTCCCTGAGATTGAATTATTGGAACACGGCAGAGCACAAATCCAACTTTCTTGCCACCCCGCTTCGGATCTGTTCTTGGCAGCATTAACAGAGTGATGCAAGTGACATTTTTTTAAGCCAAGTACTTTATTGATTATTGAGGTGACAGTGCTTTTTCCTGCGGAATGAGAAATGGCCAAGCCTTCGGCTGTCAAAGAATGTCTCTACAACTTATACGTAGCATGGGAATCCCAACCGTGATGCATAGTATCTGGTTATCTCCAAGACTTCAAGACCGACATTAGTATTTAAATAGCAAAAAATAAATGTGGTAGCGATTTAAGCAACAGTAAATATTTAATAAGCAAGAGTATCAAAAACAAATAGCACTAGAAAAATGTGAACAGGGATCTTTTAACAAGATTCCTCCAAAGCCTGAACTGGATCTAGATGAGCACTGCAAAACGACAGACTACAGGCTGCAGGGGGAAGCCTTTGGGAAGCAGAGATGGGAGAGGCACGGACAGGCGCCCAACGCAGCACGGTGAAACTTTGCTTTTAATTTTGGCGCTAGAGCAACGACATTATGCAGTGCCAGAAAGCAAGCCCTTCTGCACCGACGTTACAACATGTGACAATTAAAAAAAATAATAAAAAAAAGAGACACACACACACAGAGAAAAAAAAACACCCCACCGCTGCGGCACTTGGCTGGGAAACCCACCGCACAACTTCCACGGGAGGGGGCTCCCGGAGCGCGGCGACCCCGCCGGCGGCGCGATCCGCGCCCGCCCGCCAGGCGGCCCTGCCCGCACCCGCAGCCGCCACGGCAGCCCCCGGGCGCGGTGGAGGCCGCCGGGCGCCCCAGGCCTGGCCGGGCCGGGCGCAGGCCCCGCCGCCCCCCCCGGGCAGGGCGCGGCCGCCTCACCTGCGCGGCCCGGGCCGGCAGCCGGCCCCGCGCTCCGCCTCGCCCGGCCTCCCGCGCGGCCCCGGCCCGGCCCGCCCCCGCCGGCAGGGCGCCCGCCGGCCGCTCCCGCCCCTCACGCCTGCCCCTGGCGCCGCCGCTCCGCTCCCGCCCCGCACCGGCTCGGGCTGCCGCCTCTCACCCCCTCCTCCAGCTCCTCGTCCGAAGCCGCCTCCTCAGGCTGGTCCAGGTCGATGTCGAACACGCCCGCCATAGCGCGGGTGCGAGCCGCGGCGCCGCCGCCCCTCCCTGGCTGCGCTGGCTGCACGGGGCTCGGGCCGCCTCATGGGCCCGCACCCCCCAACTCCACCACGGCCGCCATCACCGGCTGCCCGGCCCCAGCGCGCCTGCGCCCCCGCCCCGACTCCGGCCGCCGCGCAGGCGCACGGCCCCTTCCGCCGGCGGCCCAAGCATGCGCGGCGGGGCCCCCGCCGGGAGACCAGGCGTCGGGCTGGGGCTGCGCCTGCGCCCTGCGCGCCCGCCTGCCTCGTTCCTGGCACAGAGCATGCGCGGAGCGCGCAGCGAGGCCTCCGGTCGGGCACATGCGCAGAGCCCTCGGTGAAGCTGGCAGGCCTGACCCTTGGACCCGGCCTGCCCGGCGTCCCGCTGCGCATGCGCAGAGCGGGCCGTTCGAAGGCGCGTCCGGGTACGGCAGGGGATCGTGGGGCCGGGCGGCTGCGCATGCGCCGCGGGCGCCTCAGCGCGGGGTGCGGAGGTCAGCCCTGAGGAGGGGCCGGCGGCCAGCGGGGCGCGGGCACCCGGGGGGGGCCGAGCGGGGAGAAAGGCTGGGGAGAGGGCGAGGTGGCCGAGCGACGGGAGGGCCGGGGGGCGGGAACATGGCGGCCTGAGGGGGCGGGAACATGGCGGTCTGAGGGGGCGGGCGGCCCTGGCCAGGCCCCGGCGGGGCTCGGGGGTGTCCCCGTGCGGGCTGGGGCTGGGGCTGCGGCACCGGAGGGGCGAGCGACATGACAGGCGCGGGGGTGTCGTACACGAGCCTTATCTGAAAACCATTGACATAATTTTCTGCGGTGAGGCGTAGCTGGCTCTGGCAGTAACACACGCCCCGGCCGGCCGCAGGCTGCGAGGGGCGGGCTGGCAGCAGCGCTGAAATCGTGCACAGGAATCAAAAATAGCTGCGAAATGCAGCAGGGTCTGGTGACGGGCACTGACGCTTGCCCAGGAATGCTGCTGCTACAGAAGGGCTGCAGCGCAGCTCGGCAGATAATGAGCAAATAGCAGCCCAGAATAATGAAGTGCGTTTAAAAAAAATTGACGTTGTTGCTGTAAAAGGAAACAAGTGAGAAACAGGAGCTACTGCAAAATGTTGAGTGGAGGAAAAAAAGTCAAAACATACCAGTACTGCGTCAAGCGCTCTGTGCTGGCAGCAAGGGTGATGCTCTAGGGAACCCTTTTGTCACCTCAGCAGATTTTGTCATCAGGCCCGCAGCAGTACAGCACTGGAAATCGGGTCGATTTTTGAACAGGCTTCATATTTCCAAAGGCATATGGCACGTTCTTATTATGCCTTTACAGCCTAATCCTGTAACTTTGTTTGAGTTACAATTATTTGTTTCTATCCTGCCTTACTAAGCAAAAGAAAGAAACAAAAGACATGGCTTGCTGTGTGGTTGGTTTCAGCTCCCTCCAGATGTATAGCAACGGTAAACGGATTGATTTCCTATAAACTGCCATCTGCATTCTTCTGATATTCAGGAGAAAGTGCTGACAGTCTGCTTTTCCCCAGAAACAGCCAGTGGCTCTAGGGTAGCCTTTTCCTTCTCACTAGAGGTTCTCAAAAAGTTGCAAAACTGATCTATTTGTCAGAATTTCTCCCCGCCCTATCTTTTCCACAGTTACTAAAGGCATACTTTTCTTTTCTAGGCTTAAATACAAAGTGAAGAAGAATGTCAATAGTCACAGTCCAGCTTGGTCAGTGTGGTAATCAGATTGGTCGGGAGGTGTTTAACACTATCTGCAGTGACGCCCGTGGTGCGCATGGGTTGTGTTCAAAGAAGGAGAATGAATCCTACCATGATACTTGCAAAGAGCGTTTTTTCTTTGAGGAGGAATCTGAAGGTACAGCATCTAAGTGTTTCCCACAGAGGGTCTTGGTTTCCAGTCTGGTACAGATAAGAGTACAGAAATAATACAAGTCTTTTACCTTCAGTTGAAGAATGAGTTTTACCTTTGGTCTTGAAGAATTGTCATAACTATCTTCCTTCATGACATTGCTAACAACCCCAGAAGCAAAATCAGTACAGAAAAAGTGTCTGAGACCACAGAGTGAGTCTGCCAGTAACACAGCTGTAAACAACATATATATATATACATATATACACATAATCTTTCCTTCCAAACATCTGCATTTTCTACTGTAGATAAATCATAACACAGCGTAGGACCCAGAGTATCTGAATTTGGTGTTACCAAACGCATTAAGCGGTTGCTTTCCTGAAAGACTTACAGTATTTGAATTGGTCTCTGAAACAACCAGAAATCCAGGGCATTGCCAAGTCCTCCTTTCTGTACTTGCCTGTACTGTCCCATTTATAGCCTGGCTGACGTGTGTGGAAGGAATACAGTTTGGGCCGTGGTGCAAGTCCACCCATCTTACGTAAGCAAGTTCTAACATTGGCATTATCAAACATTATTCTCTTGTTTTCCTTCCTATCCAGTACCTGTTGCCCGGGCTGTGCTTGTTGACATGGAACCTAAAGTAATTGGCCAAACCTTATCAATGGCTGCCAGGTCTGGCTGCTGGAAATACGATGATCACTCACACTTCTGTCAGAAGCAAGGGTCTGGGAACAACTGGGCAAATGGGTACGGGCAATTGTTTTCAAGCTTCACTAAGGGAACTGTAGAGGCTAATGAGCTGTCTAGACACTCTAGGAATGGTACTGTTGCAGCTGTGCAAGGTGCAGAGTACATTACATTAACTTGATTTATTTTTAAGTTAAAGTAGTAATATATATAGCAGCGAAATTTCTAAACTGCTTTTTGCAAGGTGGAATTGGTATTTACAGTGAAAATGTAACATTACAATCAAGTGAATACATTTGGTTTAAGAATAGGAAACAATAGGGACAGTTTATAAGCAGGTGGCTTGCAAAATAGATGTCACCGCTGAGAATTGTTTACTGCAGATAGAATGGATGACACGATGCGAGGTGATGTAAATAATAAAAATAAAAGTATGCTTTATGAATAGCTTCACCATTTCTGCCTTTATTTTGATATAACCTGCCACATCTTGCTCTTTTGTTTGTTCAACAGTTATTCTGTTCATGGGCCTAGACACAAAGAAGCAATAATGAACCTGGTACAAAAAGAAGCAGAGAAATGTGATCGACTCAGTGGATTTTTCACAATAATGAGCATGGCCGGTGGTACAGGATCGGGCTTGGGAGCATTTGTGACCCAGTGCTTAAGAGACGCTTTTCCAACCTCATTTATACTGAACCATGTTATCTGGCCCTACGGCACTGGTGAGGTGAATGTCATATTTCCCAGAGATATTCTACAAATTTATAATCACTATTTACTTTTAAACCTAAAATATCTGCAACTGAAATAAACAAGAACAGAGGTACATTTTACTTTTAAAAAGTTAAATGTGACAGAAAGTAACACAGCTAGTGAATGGTTTGCCTAATATTTGGCACATGTCATTTCACAAAGAAAAAAATGCTTTATAGTCAAAGTGCTAAAGTATAATGCAATTTCATGAGGAGCTTTTCTTCATGAGAAAATCTTCTGTTATGATAGCATCTCAGCATTATAATCGGTTCCCAGACAGATTTTATTCTAGCATGTTTGTATGAAGTGAGATGGATAACATGGTTTTCACAGGTCTTGCTCTTTTTCCATTAAAAAGATCTGCTAGCTCCTGACCTCATTCTGCACTTTGGCAAATAAAATGAACCAATTCCTAAATCATAACTGAGGAAATGTCTAGCCAGAGGATTATAAACTAGAAAGAGATTAAGTTGGTTGGCTCTCATTTGTGTGTGGTTTTTTGTGTGTTTGTCTCCAGGTCATTGTTCAAAACTACAACTCTGTTTTGACTCTGTCACATCTGTACCAGTCATCAGATGCCCTTCTTGTTCATGAAAATGATGTCATCCACAAGATCTGTGCTCAGCTGATGAATATTAAACAGATCTCCTTCAGGGATGTAAATCAAGTCATTGCCCATCAGCTGGGGAGTGTTTTCCAGCCCACTTACGCAGGAGAAGGTGGCTTGCTTTATAGCAGAAACCCATTAGGTATCTAACTATAATATAGCTGCCTAATGCATTCTCACACACCTTTCTGTAATCATTTCAGGCTGTGAATATAAGTTCTTCAGTCTTCTTCCTCAAGTTTTCGGATACATCCCAAGTTTTAAGATAGGAAAAGTGAAGCAAAAGACTAAATCATAACTTCAATCCCAGTTTTGTAGCAGAGTCAAAAATAGATCCCCCAGCTTCTGGTTTCATTCTTTACTGAAAGAACCCTGTTTCTCCTTTTTCAAAAGATTACAGACACATTTCAGAGGAAATTTGTGCAGGACAGCAATTTTGGACCAAGTTTTACATTTCACATTAGGTTAGAAGTTTGTATGAACTGAAATGAAATCAGTGTTGTGTTTTGCCCAGGCAGAAGACAGGCTAGTATACAACTTAGTAGCAGCAAGCTGACCTTTGTATCTTTAAGGGAGTAGAGAAAGTTACCCATATTGCCAAGAGTTTTGCTTGTGAAATTAAAACTTTCATATTTGTCTATTGATCTTTTTAGTGGTGCATAGGGTCTTTGAGATTTTGAGCCAGACTATAAAGCAAGACAAGTCTAAATTACAAAGAGCTACTAATGTGCTTGTATAGAACTTGGTAGTACGCAGCAAGTTTGCATTACTTAGTCAGATGTGTGTCCATGTATTTGTCAAATTAAAACTTCATATAACCCACTTTTTCTTACCTTTACTTGCTAGGTCTTTGTAAAATTCCTCACTCTCTTCTCCTATTTTAGCTAGCCCAAGCAATATTTTTGTCAAACATGAGCAGCTGTTAATTTCTTCTTTCAGGAGACTTAATGGAGACGTTAGTTCCACATCCTGAATTCAAGATGTTGGGTCTTCGTAACATACCTCAGATGCCTGAAAACTCCCTCGCTTATAGCACATTCACTTGGCCCGGACTCATCAAACATTTAAGGCAGATGCTCATTGCGAATGCTAAAATGGAGGAAGGTAAAAAGCATTCAGGCATCTTCTGTATCCATGACTCTCTAAGCATTTATTTTTACAGATGAAATAAAGCTTATTGTTTTGTGGAGCTCACTGACTAGTTTTAGTCAGTTCAGAAGCGAGCTGCAGCCCTCAGACAGCAGGAATTTGCCCCTACATAGCCAGCTGCTCCTTTCACTATTCACTCAGCTGCCACAGCAGCTCCTGGCTTGCTCCCGTCTTTGCTCCCAGACATCTCAGTTAATTATAACTATTGAAAATGCGCAAAACAAATCAACAGTTCTTGGCCCTGCGCTTAATTTACATGATTCATTTGGAACATTCCTTGGATAGTTCATTCTGCTATGCTTTTTCTTTTTACACCTTCTACTAATAAAAAGCATGTTTAGCTCTTCCATATCATTTACACGGGGAATTCAGTGTAGTTTCCAGTTATGCAAAGAATGGGCAGGCAGATCACTAAGTATAGAAACAAGCATCCATTTTCTCTCACAAGGCTAGTGACCACCAGGCAAATACTGCTGGATTAGCACTGTTTTTCTCTGAGAATTGTGTAATTGCTGCTTAATTATCATGCAGAAGCTACAAACTAATACGATCTCAGCTTGGGGCACAATGTTGGTCACTAACTCTTCAGCTAGTCTGAATCCATATTGCATGAAACGTTAATTTGCTTTTGTATCTTTTTTGCCAAAAATCTCACAGGTATTGATTGGCAAGTACGACCACCACATCTAGGCTCCTCCATCCCCTCCGGCTGTTCCACAAACAAGCCACTGCATTTCAATACTTCCATTGCCAACCTGGTTATCCTGCGAGGAAAAGATGTGCACAGCGTAGACTTAGGTAAGATGGAAAAACACAGTACCTCGGTGATTCTTGATTCACATCTCACTGTTTTCTTTACAACCATATCTGAGGAAAGTGAAAAAATCCAAGGCCATATATTTGACTACTAAGGTCAGTATTCCCTCTAGAAACATTTTAAAGTCCGAGGCCAAATTGTCTAATTGCTTAGGGCTGCTCTATGTACAACCAGCTTCTGTGTTCCCTGAAGCACTTCAGGGAAGGAGGAAGACACTGAAATCCACATATATGAGAGGATTCTTGGATGTATTGTCTGAAAATATATGTAGCTGCTTCTGGAATGATGAGCATAGCTTGCAGATGAAGTACTGATACAAGAGTAAGCTTCTACTTAATCTAATGAGTGTTTAAAACAGTTATATTTTCAACAGGCTGACCACTGCAGGTTTTTTTGAAGGCCTGAACTGATCTGCCAAGCATTGGTTAGGTCACACAGGACTACTGACGCCAAGATGTAGGACCTTGTAGCTTTACATTTGTTAAAAGGGCTGTATTCCGCTACAGGAAGTTTCTGGGATCCCTCGTTATATACATCATGGCTAAACCCTCAGGATGCTTTTCATGCATGGAAAACACCAAGAGCATTTAACAAGTATGAAAAGTCTGCTTCTTTGGTCAGCAATAGCCAGTTCCTGCTGAAACCTCTTGACAATGTTGTAGGAAAAGCTTGGAATATGTTTGCTTCCAAGTAAGTGAAAATAATTATGCCAATACTTCACTAATAACTGCCAGTATCTTCTTCAGTGGTAGCAAAATCATTGTGAATACAGCTTGCTCTTTCAGGAAAGTAAAGTAATGGTGAATTAGCATGGAGACTGTTCCCACACTTTAGGGGAAACATTTTTGTGCTTGAAACGTGATGGCAGGGGGAGGAACGCAGAACAGTGCTTACGTTCTGTGGCTAAGTGAGACCACACATTCTAGTGCTGTCAGTTTGGTTTCTCAGCTCCCCAAATCTAGTGCATTCCAGTGTGACCATTCTAAAAATAACATATAGAAACTCTTTTACTGATCCTATCATTTCTAAATGGTGTACAGACACAGTTCAGGAAAAAGGATCCTGCTCAATTCAGAAGCATATAGGGGATTTGCATGTTTACTAAGGCTCCTATGCTATTAGTTTGATTTTTCAATAGAACTAAGAAATCTAGAAAAGAATTGCCTCTTTACTGTGATCATCATGAAGCCAAGGTTATTCCATGTCACAGCAGATGTCTGCTAAACATGAGTTTCAAACATAGAAATTCTGCAATTAAAAGCCAAAAGAGGAAAACTGCTGCCACTAACTGTGCTCCTAGTTTTACCACCTGTTACAAAACCATCAGTGATGAGAAGCAAGCTGTCTTGCACACACAGGTTTAGGCTTTGCATCTCAAATCTAGAAATTACTTTTCTCATTTAATAATCACTTCTCTTTCCATTTCTCAGCCCAGTTTTGTTAGCTGCAATGTTGTTTCCTTAAGCAATACACAAAGTTATAAAACCTATTAGAAACAAGTCATGACTTACCAATAACATGAATTACAAAATGAGTTCAAAAGAGCACAGTAAAAACTAACCAGCATGGTTATTGGGTGGAAATCAATCATTGTTTGAAGTTTTTACAGTAACTATACAATCTGATTTCATGTGTCATAGTCTTCACTGATTTCTAATGTCTTACCCGTTTTCCAACTGTGACTTCAACACACAGAGCCTATATTCACCAGTATACTAAATACGGAATTGAAGAGGAAGATTTCCTGGACAGCTTCACAGCTCTGGAACAAGTTATTTCCAGTTACACCATCCTTTGATTATTTTTTTTTTTTAAGTGGTCTGAAATAGAGCTTTCCTGAAAGAACCCAGCACTGGAAAACCTTCGATCAGCTTCCTGAAGTATATAAATCACTGGACTGTAGCTATTTTTCAGTCTTGTAAGCAGTGTGTGCATGTGGTAGAATAGTAAGAACTGAATATATTAATATGGACAGATATTATTCATATTTCCTATAATAAATAGCTTGCTTTTTAACACATTTGCTATGTACTGTAGCTACGTCTTCAAACATCATTTTTGGCCCTTGGATATTTTTCATAAACAATGTCTATACAGAAGGATTTTTCTCCAGGCTAAACTCCCAGCATCTAAACTATCACGAACTAATGTGTGATAAAAATTAAATCTCTGCTTGACTACAGTACTAAGGCATTCTTGATCCTCCAGTTGGAATTTTTCATTGTAACACTTTGCCCTACGAATGTTTCAATACTGATAAAAATGCCCAGTATCAGAATTCTTAATCCAAATTCCATTTGGGTATCATTCAAGGTACAATAGTGTGCCACCTGTTCCTGTAAAGCCAAGTAAGACTTAAATTTTATTTTAAGGACCTCAACTTTGACAAGATCGTGGAAGTTTTGAAGCAACTTTTAAAAAAAGGTATGAAGGGTTCTTAATTTTCTTGTCATCCTCAAATTATGTTAGGGATTATAATGAGTTATAGGCTTTGCTGGCCACTTCTCTGTGCTATGTTTTCAAGTGGTGTTACCCACCACTTGAAAAAAAAATATTCCCTATAGCACATCAGAGGTCTTGGCTATTTGTTATAGGGGAACTGTAGGTTTAAGCAAAACTTCAACTCTTGCTCTTGTTCCTACAAGTTAGAAGCAGGTAGGGGTTTTAATTAATTTAAACATATTTGGGAGGAGAATTGCTGGTAGATTTCAGTTGTAAGAGCCTGTAATATAATAAACACAGTAGACTGTATAATTCTAAAAATCAGTTTAAAAAATGGGCTCTTTTCTTGCACAATTTTACCAGCCCCACAAGGTGGTGCCCCTGCGAAGCTGCAGTCGGCGAACACTCAGCTGCACCAGCTAGACGGGAAGGGGTGACTGCAGTAGCTTGTGGGGGCACAGACTGGATGCTGCTTATAAAATAAAAGAGTACAGCAGAATTAAGGATTATGTTGGAACACCAAGCTTTCTGCTGCCTCTGTTAGCTCTTCACTTAATGGTAGGGAGAGCTTCTGGAATTCTTGCTGTTCTTCCCCTTATTCCACACTGTTCTCCCATAGAAATAATCTCACTCACTATTAAATAGGTATGTTAAAAAAAAAAAAGTTAAAACAATAAGTCTCAAGGACTTTTCCTTTGACAAATGGGCAAATCTTACAGTTTCCCTTTAGGTTTTAGTGCTGTTTTTAATGAAATAGAGGCCTTTTATTTCGGAACTTTTAACTACAAAGATGAGCATGTACATAGTATGACACTATAATACGTCAAAGACGTTTGCATTATGACTAGCAATGCCCACATAGAAATCTTGCCCTGTCAGAAATACTGATTTAGATCTTAAATCATTAATGAATTATCAGTGGTGGATGCAAAAGTGATGTTGTAACTCTGCTAGGCTTCAGTTAGAGCACAGCAGACACTCTGTGCTACCCTTATTTCCTTGCCTAGTTTAATTTACCTTTTCACTTTTGTTCAGGCCAGGTACAGAAACACTAAAATCCCCCCTGGAGCCCCTGTTCTCAAAGCAGCTCTGGCACACGCCACCTGGAATAGCAAACAGACTTCCTGACAGGATTCAAGTGACTGTACGGTTGAATCTGAAGAAAATAAGGAAGTACTGAGGCCGAGTTCGTAATGGCTCAAATACACCCTTAGTAATGGCCAGTCACCAGCATGGTTGTGTCAATGCAGGTCTCAATGGATTCTGATAAATTTCACAAGCAATGTTAATGTCATGCCTTCTCCTGCCAAAAAAATAAAAGTTTCAACTGCCTGTTAGTAGTAGGGCAACCTTCAGCACACATTAGAGTTGAGTCTAGTCCTAGTTCATGCAGAAAAATCACCTGTGTAAATTAAGAGCTATATTGGTGCTTCAACAGCTAAATCATTCAATATACAGGGGAATGAGAATTGTTCACTGGGTGAGTGGGGAGAACACAAAAGGGAAGATGAGGGGAAAGCAGATTGGGTATATTTACCCAATAACTTACAAAAAAGACACTTGGCATTTATGGCAAAACATTTTGACAATATTCTTGCAGACCACAGTACATAATCCAACAACTCGGTCTGGTTTGCTTTGTTTTCACTCAGCTCTGCCAATTCCTGTTTTAGGAACTCTCTCTCAAAAGAGGAAGGCACAACAAACAGTTCAGCTACACAGCCATGCTTCCAGCCCTATACTGCTCAGTAAAATGGGAGTTGTTTGGAAGTTCAAAACTACATATAACTGTGGTTACAGAATATAATTTGTGATATTTAATTTTTTTTTCCCCCCACTAAATCACTTTCTGGCAGCTCAGAGCTCGGGCCTGTTCTGATCACAAGGGCTTTTCTGGTGGTGTGTTTTTTTCAGTTTCAACCATTGTCTTTAACTTGGGTATTTTCACAGAAGAAACTGGGGGAAAGATTGCACAAGAAGTTAAGATAAACAGCACAGGCAATTCAAGTTTGAAAGGAACAAAGGGTCAGGAAGGGAGACAGTATGGTAGGTTCTCCCTCTTTCAAAAGTCACAGGATGTTTAGCAACATAGAAATTATTTTCCCTAGTGTTCTAAACAAATAACAGACTGAGAACTTCTACCACTATCACAAATGAGAATAGGTAACTCCATATCTGAAAAAATAACCAAGTCCCAGGAATGCATACTCTTTCTTGGTGTTCCACAGGACACGTAATAGATTTTTAAAAAGCTAAGGACAGCTACAGCTAGGTCCTCTCAGAAACAAGGAAGCGAGCAATGGGTTATTACACTGCTCTATCAGTAGGTAACTTTATTGCAGAAATAACCTTACGTTATCACTATCTATTTACAATTCTGAGCATGAAGCAAATACAGCAGGCGCTTATTGCGCCTATGAATGACATAGACCCGTTTATTCATTCTTTATACAAGTACATTTATTATTTATGGCTTAAAGAGGTGAATATAAAAGTGTACCTGTTGCATTAGCTGTTATAATCCCTTATATTGCTTTGGAGAAGAGATTGACAGGAATTATTTCAGGCATCTCTAGGCTTCTTCCTGTTAGTGTTTTTCACTGCTGACCTCAGTTCTAAAATTCTCACACCCTTTCCCAAACCAAGCCTTCATTTTTTGATCTATGGCTGGATTCCTCTGTGGTTTGTTTTTTTTTCCCCAGGATGTGAAGAGGGTCAAAGTGACAGGAAGTGAACAGCTGTTATCAAATATTCATCCCCTACAGTTATATTAGAAGGTGGAGTAGTCATTTTCTATTTTATTGATAAAACCAATTATGTAAATAGTCAGAGCCTGGAAGAAGGCCTTTATTTCATTAGAAATTAAAATGAATGAGGTAGTTCAAAGGTCAGCACAAGCCAGTGGCTCACTGAGGCAGGAACAAGGCCAGTGAGTGGCCTTGACCCAGCTGGTTTTAGGCAAACTACCCACAGGATGTCCATAAACCAAGGAACAATGCCTCAAATCTCACTATTGTTTTTTGTAATGGACAGGTGCAGCTCACTTGGAAGTTGATTCAAGGACTAACTATAGCAGACACTAAATGAATAGGTAACTTGTATTTGGCCAGAAACAAAAATAAAAAAAACGGGATCAAACCAACCTGTTACAAATACTTTAAACATAGTAACTGTTGGACAAGCGACAGGGCACTAATGTAGTTACAGAGACAATTTGTTTGGACTTAAGTATATACCGGTGCTTACAAGGTCAGACTGACGACCAGTACAGAAAGGACAGAATCTTAATGTAAATGTGTAAGGGGTTTTCAAGAGGATCACCTGCACAGACTTACCAGACTGAAACAGCTGGTTTAAGGACAAAAAAAATCTGGTTTCCACAACAACCAGGATTTTCTCAATAAGAAAGAAGGAAGTTACATTCAGATTACCAGCTGATACACTACCAGGAAACATTAAGGTACAAAAGGATATCGAATGAATAATGCGCTTCCCTCTGCATTTGTTAATAAATTTAGCATAGATAAATGTTATGAAATGAGGGACCAAACATCCAAAAGGAAATACTCTCAGATGTCAAAGTGTACTTTAAAGAAATCTGGATTTTGCTGGACACCGCTCTAAAAACTGCGCAAGAGTCATCGGGAATGTGATTTATGGCTCTGATATGGTACAAAACACTTCCAGAAGGACTGGAGCGGCTGCCTTTCCTCCCCTGCTTTCAAGGCAGCTCAGACCAGGCTTTACCGAGGCAGCAAATTCCAGTGTGGGCTTCCTCCTCAAGCCTCCTGCCTCGCTTCCCACCCCACCTCTGCCCACGCTCCAGAAGCACAGCCTGGACACTCAGCTTGAACTCGCCTGGATGTAGAGCTGATAATCCTGAATTTTAACTACAGAGCCTTTCCGGCTCTTTCAGTCAAACTCCAAGTTCACAATGGTCCCTTCTGATTTCACATTGTATGAATCCTCTCCCTCTAGACAGCCACTTCCCCTCTGCCCGGGTGGGGTAATGAGTCACCCACCTCCGTGAATCAGCAGAACCTGCTTAACCCTTTCCCAGAAGCGCAAACAGCTGCAGAGGGTGGTGGTTCTGCCAGCCACAGAGAGCACGCTGGCAAAGGTGAAGGCAGGCCGCGAGAAAAGATCAGAGAAGCTGCTTCTGCTCATTAGAAAACTTAAAGGGAGTTTTTAGAGGTATACGTGTGTTCCGTGATAGAGATCGTGGCAGGAGTCTAAACCGTAGCCCCATGGTTCACACAAACCTGAAGGATTCTAAACAGTGACTTCTAAGAGAGTCTGGTGGTATTAAACAAAAGGCACAGGCTCCTGTACTTCTTGGTGTGAATCAGGTCGCAGAAACCTAGTCTGTTAGTCTTAAAAGGAAAATTTAAAAAAATATGGAATGTTACACTATAAGATAGAAAAATAAGTAAAATGAGGACACCCTCTAAGCCAGGATTCCTATTTTAAAAGTAAGAGCAGTAAGCACAGAAACTAGTTATGGTAAGCCTCTGTTTAATACCAAAAAAGACAGAATAAACACTGCTGGAGCTTCAGTAAGCTATAAGCTTTTGTTTCACTAGTTACACGTGATGAGAAATAAATACCATCTCATATGGTGCATTTGCATTTAAATGGGTGTGTTCTGCAAAAATGATTATTGCACATATTTGGTTACATGTTCAATGTAATGTTTATTTAAAGGCTCACAAAAACACACTTCAGTTGCCTGAGAGTGGTGTAATTGTGGTCAGATGGCATGATTTAATTTGAACTTTTGCCCAGCAGTCTCCAATATGTAATAATCATTTACAGGAGCATGTAAGCAGAACACCACTGAAGGAGCCAAATGGAAAGCAGCCTTATCCCAAACGCTGAAGGTGTAATAAAATACTGACTCTGTACTTGGCTGGCAAGGGCGGCCGTAGCTGTTTGTTATAATATCCTCAATAAGTATGGTGAGAGCTGGGCAAGAGTTCAGAGCTACTGCTCTCCAGATGGCGCAGAACAATGCCGAGGTCAAGAATACATATTTCCATGTAAGACTGCTCGCTGCTGGCTGGTGTACGACGTTTCTGCCACTTGCAAAGAAAACACTGGGAGGTTTCCTCCCCGCCCCACTTTGGGCAACTTCAGCCTGTATGATTACCTGATCAGGTCATCTCGTCAGCAGTTGTATTTATGTAGTTATCTGACATTGTAAACTAGCACTTTCTCCTTCCTAGAGTGAATTTTGGTGAAGAAACCTAATGCAACTGATCGCTGAAAACATAAATTTGGCACCTGATGAACAAAAATCCCATTAAATACTCTTCTCCCAAGGAGAAAGCTTCCGTTCCCTCCCTACCAGACATGAACTCAGGTTTCCACGTTATTTTCATCTATGATTTAGACAGGCTTCTCCACAAAGCCAGTATTTTCACAGCGCGATATTTTTATATAAAAAATAGATGCAAACCTAGTGTGTGCTGCAAAAGGGGAGCTTATTCTTCAATGACAACGTAAAGGAAACCTGAACTTGCCGCAGTACATGCGGGGTCCGGTTCAAGCTGAACAGAAACTCCAGTCAGCGGGCCTGAACTTGTCCAAAAATGGCTAAGCACCGCGGACAGCCAGGGCTGCAAGGACTGCACTGCGAGGAGGGACACCAGCGACAATTTTAAGCTGGGATTCCCAGGATCAGCTCTGCCAAACAACACCTAAAACACTGCCCCTGTTCACCTAATTGGAAGGATCCCCTCTCAGTCGCCTGGGAAATCTATTGCCAAAGGGTAGCCCAGGAGATTCCCACACTTCACCTAAAAACACGGGGCTCCTCCTAGGCCACTGTAACAATTCTAGTTTGTGCATAGATGAATACTGCAGTGGGATTTCCCACATGGTGGTTGTGCACATGCAGAAATGTTTAAAACAGGTTTATGTAGAAGTTAAAGGAGGCAACAGAATTAAAACCACCAATTGCATCAATGCAAATCTAGTAGAAATATTGCTTAGCAATTTTATTTCCATTATTTTGAACTTAACTACTGGCTTCAGGCATCTTACAAGTTTCTCTCTTCCTTGCTGCTCCCCACCTAGAGTCTTGCGCAATACACGTGGAAGCATGTGACTGTATGTCACAAGAGGTCAGCTGAACTGAGGTGAGACATAAAAATCAAGGAATCTGAGAAATGAAATCTGTTATGAAAATAGCCTGAACATTGCAGCTCTAGAGAACAGCTGCAGCAACAAGAGGCACCAAGAGAAGACTCGTTTCTGAACAGACCAGAGGGATTCTGTGACCGTGGCTAGATTGGTACAGTGCTGTAAATCTAAATGTCTGTTTTCTCTTCACGCAGGCCCAGTTTCATTCAGAGACAAAGGAAATGCGGAGCACACAAACCTTTTTCAAGCCTTTTCAACAGATGGGAAGAGCCTCAGAACATGCAGTCTCAGGAAAGACACTGTCTATTAGAACTCACATGGTTTCTACACGTACATGTAAGCCTTGAACAAAGTATTGACGTGGTTTAGTTAGAAGCAGCTTCTGCAAAAGAACTGCCAGTTTCTTTCCTGACAATATGGAAGGAAAACAGAGGTACCGCAAGGTCATTGTGTGCAGATAGAACACGCTCTGGGAAATACAACCAGTGTCTTAAAGAATTTCTTAACTTCATCAAATGGCTGGAGGCAGAGTTTAACCTCCTCAGGCACCCCTGGGCACTGGAGGTGCTTGTGCTCAAGCAGGTTAGAGCTCTGGCTGACAACTTCCCCAAAGCCACGCCACCTTCCAGGGAGAAGCCTTTAATCCTTAGAAATGTCATACAGATCAGCTGGCACCCAAGTAAGGGGACAGGCGGCTACCTACAGGTCCATGTCCTCGGTCAGAACTGTGGTCACAACCTTGTGTAAAGCCAGGCTGACGAACACTTCAGTGTAGTTCGTACGGAGATATCTTTGAGATAAGCAGCTAAAGGGCACACTACCAAGGCCACAAGGAAACAGAAAGTTCTAACCACCTCTCATGAGGAGGCAGAATCAGACCTGTGTGGCCTGCTCTGTCACATTAGGATTAAAAAAACCCAAACAAAAGCCAACCAACCCCCAAACCCCGTGGATTGTTCCTTAAGTACGTGTACTGCACAGCCAGCCCTTCCCTCGCAGGATCCCTCAAGCAGCAACAGCACAGCAGTCACCAAAACCACCAACTTGTCCTTTTTACTAGGACCAAAAAGCAGTTTCTGAGGCCATGGGGGAAGGGTGCGGCTTGCAGGGCAGTCATCAGGGCAGGGAACAATGCACCGAGCTGACAAGTCCTATCTCTTGCCTTTCATCCGGAAATAGCAGCTAGTTTCCTTATTACCAGCTGCCTGGGCAACTCATTTAAGCTTCTCGGGGAACCAGAAGAACAATTAAGCTGGCAGCAACTCCCTTGAAACAGGGAGGATGCAGCACGCTTACCCATATCTGAACAGCTCATCAAATGAGGTTTAAAGAAAGTTGACCTTTGATTTAATGCTAATGTAGTCAATGCTTTTTGAATCATTCTGTAAGTGAATAATAAAAATAATTTTAAAAATCCTCTAGCACAATAAAGGCCAGTGCTAAAGGCAAACTAAAACAAAGCCTGGTCCATTTAACAGGTTTGTATGTGCACGTTTGCTTTACCACAACTGAGCTCAGCAGTGAATGGGCTGAGTAACTTCAGAGCTCAACAGCCTCTCTGCACTGTAACTTCAGCACAGAGCAACAGTCAACTTTTATGAGCAAAACACCATTTTGCTGAATTCCTGACACATGCCAAAAGGCCTGTCACAGATTGCCGGGCTCTTCCCGCCTACCTGTACCTGAGAGCCAGAGGGCTTTTGGACATTTGATGACAGTTCCTGCAGTTGCGTTCCTTTCACTCTTCTGACAAGTGACCCAGGTTGTCCCAGCCGCTCCCACTCATGCCACTGCCCCAGCATCGCTCCGCTGCCTTTTATGAAAGCCCAGTGGGTGCATCAATAAGCAAGCGAAACAGATAAAGAAAGAAATGCCAGTATTTCATGGCATCAATTAGACACTTGGATTAGGGAAGTCACAGCAAGCTCCAAGAGTTTTTCAGTGTAATCCTTTTAAAAACGAGTTTGCAAGAGCATATGCAAATATTTACCCTCGATCTAGTTCTGAACGCGTTAGCTGGGTGTTTCACAGGGAGGACGATTGCTTCACTCCCCGTTTCCTGAAGAGGCTATGGCAATCCACCACAGCTTCAGCAATTAAACCCTCCCGGGGATCAGCCTGCTCTTAGCCAGGGGTGACAGCCCAGCAGGCAGCCCTCCCTGGCTCTTGCTCGCCCACATTCACACTGTACTTAGTGCTGCAACCTGGAGAAGGCTGGACCAAGTCCTTACTGCTTTTTCTTCTTCTACTCCAAAAAAACACCCCACCCCCTGAACCCCTGCAAAAAAACCCCAAACCACCCCAAACCCAGAAATTTACAGAAACCCCCTAGAATTTTAAATCTCAGAAGAGCAATTTCAATTAACTTACTTATAACTACATTCAACCTTTTAACTACTGATTACAAAGTATTTTTTAACCATGTGCTTCAAAGAAAAACTGAATTACTTGTACCTGCAAGGAACGCACCCAATCACCACTTATTTTTACACCTGCAATCAATTTTTTTTTTCACTAATATTTATATTTGTGCTTGATAATCAGGGAAACAGCCACAGAATTTGTGCTTGCAATTAGCACTGCCTGGAGCGAGCAGGAGGCTGGTTCTAACAAATTCAATAATGAAACCCAAAAGCACAGCAGGGAAGGACTTTCTGGAACAGCATTAAGCCACCTTCGGATATTAATGACAAGTGTCCTTCAGCATGAACAGGCAGCTGGGTGATTTCAGAGGGAGCTGCTTTAAGAAACACGGTGTGACATGGGGTGGAGGCAAGAAGCTCCAGAGAGGGGCAGCAGGAGGTTCCGATGGTTTGGATGGAGCCGAGGCAAGTGTGGAACAGGATGATTCAACCCGACAGGGCCAGTGCCAGCCTCACAGCTCAGCCTGGCACAGAGCACTGCGACCTTTTTAGCTTTGCTTACATCAACACAATTCCTGCCCTGATGGGGAACATCACACCTGCCACGGAGAGGGGCACACCAGTGCGCTTACATCTCAGATGGCCTTCCAAGGCAGATGTCACAGGCCAGGCAACAAGTAGTGAATTAAGAGGATTAGCTGCAACCCTACCTGACCTCAGCCCTGATGGGCTTCTCTGAATTTGTAGGCTGGAAATACAGCCAAGTTTGTTTTGCTTCCGATTTACGCTGCACCTGGGGAAGTGGAGCTTTAGCCATGTTCCACAGTTGATGAGACAAACCAAAAATCTCTATCACCTCCAAGTCGTATTTGATCTTTAACCAAACATTACTTGTTGTTACAAGGGCTGTTACTTCCCTGTGATTTTCAGTAATTCCAAGAAAAAACCAAGATACTTTATTCGGTGTCTAAACTACAAGAAGAATCAGCTAAAAATAGTGATCTATGCTAAGACTGTTTCTTTTGCAACAGAGCTTGCTTTGGATTTTTCTCTAACACACTTTATAGATGACTGACAGCTTCCAATGTGTAACTGAAAATATGAACAACAAAAGGAAACTCTGGATTAAGGCAGCAGAAGTGCTAAAGGCTCTGGGTCTTTCTTTGAAGCTAGAAAATGCAACAGCACAAAATGTGCATCTTCCAGATTCACACTCACTGCAAAATGCCTGGGACTAAAGCCTAACCACCAAGCTCCATATACAGAAATTGAAACAGAAACTGAAACAATCCAGCTGAAATAAACACCGGGAAACAGTTATTTTTTTGTTTATTTAAGCAAACATAAAACTATCCATTTGCAAATCTCATCAAGTTTGCATAACTTTCATTTCTATTATTTTTACCTTTTGCCAAGTCTTACTATCTCCCAGCGGCTGAACAGGTAGAAGCAAGCAGAATGACCAGTCCCTTCTTTAAATAGTGTTAGAAAGCTTCAAAATAAAGCACAGCTTATTGGAATGGACACATACAATCATGAGTTGCAGAACAATAGAGATATATTTCACACTATATGTGTCTACATATATTGAAATAGAACTGGGAGAAAGCTTTCAATTTGTCTCGTGGTTTTTCAGCAGGCAAGGAGGCATCATTGTAAGGAGCCTGCTAAAGCATTCAGCAACGTGTAGTTTATTGGCTCAAGCTCTAGGAAGAAGGTTTTTTTTCTTATTAATTCTTGTTACAGTCTCCTCATTTCAATCTCACAGCATACGGGGACTTCAACAGGACATAAATGTCACTGACTCTCACAAAAGGCTTTAAGACACCACCAGAACTGTATGAAGTAAATACCAGTGTCCCTCAGGTGAATGGCAGATCTGAGGAAAAACCACTGCCACTAGAACCGGGGAAAGTGGCAAACAGCTCTTTCACTAATCCAAGTATCCTGAAGAAAAACAAAGCAGCTATGAACTGCTGATGTGATCTCTGACAAGGTGCAGAACTAAAGTTTCAGTAGACTGAAAAAAGCAAAGCAGCAAACGCTGCTGTAATCTTTTTGAACGTGTATTGTATTAGAACAAGTTCTTTGCTAAGTTATTTTCAAAGACCACATTTAGGCCAAAGAGTAAAAAAGCTGCTAGGGCCAAGAGTTAAGAAATACTGTTCATCTTTTAAAAACCAACAGGGGCAAATGAATGGCCTCTGTGCTTTTAACAATCTCATACTACCTCCCAGCACTCAGACTTATCAGTATTTCAGCAGCACTGCTGAGAGGAGTCCATACTAAAAAAGCCTCCCCATTCATTCGGTAACATTGTTTGAAGTTATATATGAAGCATACAAGAGAAACGTTACAAACCTCACACACGACTGAGATGAAACTTTAAAAGATGTTTCTTATGTAGACAGCTGCACTGCATGACTTCTGAACTCATTTCCATCTAAACTGAAAAACATTTATATGCTGTTGATGTTCAATGAAAACAGTTGGAGATGGATGAGCAAACGGTCAGATGAAAGATACCAAAATGTCAGACAGCCTACCGACTGTTGTTGCCATGAGATCCAACAGTCAACATCAGTCTGATAAGCTATCCGACAGGATGGTACAGCCATGGAGATGTCACGACGGTTGGCAACACAAGAGGACATTCAGGCAGGATTGAACAAAATATATATTCTCACACCTTGCCCTAACCTGACGCAGGGATAAATCTTCACCTCAGCAAGAGCATGATCTAACCTACTTTGTGCACATATGCCACCTTTTGATGACACTAACTGAAAGTTAAATTAATTCTTGTGACTTATCCCTAGGATAAAAATAAACAATAGTTCTAAAATTATTACAGTAGTCACACATATACAGTAGCAGTGGACTGGATACCTACTTACTGAAGAGGGAAAAGATCCAGTGTAATATCAGTCATGTTTATGTACAGTAGAACTGGAACACATCGATTCATAACACTGTTTTTAAAATACCTGACTTGAAAAGCCTAAGGTTAAGGCTCTCTGAAGTTCTCTGCATCATTGCTGGGTTTAACATCAAATCTGGTTTCAGCTGGAATCTTTATTGTAATTGGAATATTTACTATAACCTCTCTTCTTCATTGCCCACGGTGCTGTGCTCAGTGCAAACACCTGAGAGGAACTGATAGTAACGAGCACTGCTAGCTATTTAATAACTTGCCTATTTTAACCAGCGCGCCATCCTTCAAGCAAGCAATATCCTTTGCACTTCCTTCTGCTAAGTAAGAAGTTCTTAAGAAAAAAAAGGAAAGAACAAAGGGCTTCAGCACCATTTGTGCAGGAAGGATGAGTAAAGCATGCGATTCATGGGATTAAGGCTTAATAAAGAAACAAAAGAAACTGAGCATACAAAAGTGGAGAGGAAAAGAAACAGCTTAAAAAGACTGACACAAGAAATTCTGGAATGATCAAAGATGACTTTATAAAGTTTTATCTTAACTTCATTCTAAATATACAGAATAAAAAACGTCAACTTCAGCATTCTGACATCAATCATCTCTGCTAACATCATGAAGTTTAAGAGGGTGGCTTCTCCAACCGAGAGCACGTGCAATGCAATGGGACACTGGAGAATTCAGATGGAATAGCCTTACCATGAGGGACATGCAACAGTTCGTATCCAATCTGTATTCATTTATATACATTTTGATGGTCTTGGAAAGTTATGGAAAAAGCAAAACAGCCACCCTTCAAAATAAAAAGTTACCCTTAGGTCAGTCTGAAGTTAAATCAGGAAATGGAGAGTATTAAACCAGCCAGTTTAGAAGTAATTTGGATGGACAACATTTGTGTTAAACACCATTTAACATCACATTGTCCATCTTGTATAACACAACTCAGACTTGTAAAGCATTTATACCTTACCTTAACATTTATAAGTTTGTCAATGCAACGTTTGCTCTACTATCCGAATTACTTTGAAATTAAATAAAAATTTGTTATAGTTGAAAATCGATGTTAAAAAGTTTTCCCCCACTTTGAATAATGCTGATTTTTAAACATATGAAAGATGCGTCATTTTTCATGTCTGCTAAAACCCATTGCAAGGGGCTTTTTCCAAGCTCATTTGGTTTTTTCTTCAGAGTACATCTTCTGTTGCAGTCGTTTGGCATAGCTTTGGGCCATGGAGTTGATAATAGATAAGATAAAATAACAAACCATGACAATCACCAATTTTTCAAACATCCAGGATAGCCAGTTTTCCCCCTGAAGAGACAAAACAGAACGAGGAAAATGAAAATTAGTGGACGGCACAATGGAGAATTCTCCATTTTCTGGGTGAAAGGGAAAAACCTAACCATTTTTTTTTATTATGTAATTTATCAAATTAAAAACAGGAACCAAGTGCAAGCCGACAGGATTCCTGCAGGTCCCTCTGTGAAGCTGACTTTAGTCCCTTGAAAGACAATGCAGGAGGGCTTGCCAAACACACTGCAGGGCAGATGCTGAATCCTTGATCGTTACTAGTGTGCTAATGCAGTAATTTATTATTCCGAGTATTGTTTCGTCTTTGCTAACAATTCGTAGAGTTTGGAATTGGCAAACCCCTGCCTGTCATTCCCTGTCATGTTCATTGCAAAGAAAACAATAAGGTCATTGGTTAACAATGTTTTTTTCCTAAACGGCATATACTGTGTTATCTTCCAATTAGCATCCGATTCTTCTGGTGTCACTAGAAGTTAAAGCGATGACCTCGGCAGTCCCACTTCGAGCGCTTTCCACGGCTACTCTTAACTTGCATTTTTTTTGTCAAAGGAGGGCAGCAATGCACTGCACCAAAATTACTTCAATGTGCATAAAAGGAATCTGCATATTTAGTTATTCCAGCCCGATCCTCCCTAATTTAGTCTCTTTTGTGGTAAGAAATGGTCCAAGAAGTATTTGCAAGAGCTACAAGTATTACATGTGAAATGCAAGTTCGATTAATGGATTTTATCTTTATGTTTAGAATCCTAAGGAATTTAATGTCAAAGTTGCTCTGTCCCCACTGTAAGTTGAGGGAATGTTTTCTGAAATATTGTTTTTGGTTTTTAAGACTTCTTTTGTGTGAAAGAACACTTCTGCCCCTTTGTACCAGCTCTGAACACCATATTTTTCTTTTCCTTTAGAACACCCCAGGCTTGGGGGTTCTGTTTCTCTTACTTGCCATTAAGCCACAGATCCTACTGGCTTCTGAAGTGCTGGTGCTGCACAGTCTGTTACCATCTCACACATAAATGCAACTTTTTCCTGCTTAAAACTTATCTTCCCAAATAGGCAGCTGATATTACAGCGGCAAGACATGTGACTAGTCTTGCTTTATTGTTTTCTCTACTCTTGAAGAGGTTTAAGTCCCAATTTCATATAATTACAGTGTTATTTTTAATTCCCAAGTTGCTTTTAAAATGAAACTTTTATCTATTCCCTGGGCCACTACAAATCTTTGAAAAACAGAACCAAGAGTTACATCGATAAACCTGACAGGTCAACAGGCAGCCAGAGAAGGGGAAAAATTAACTGGGGAGAGAGGCAGAGAGGTTCTTACCTGTGGCACGCCACTGTCAGGTTTGTGGTGAAGTTTTATCCTCTGAGCTTCCAAATATTCTTGAAATGGCTTCTGAAGAGAAGGACCTATACTTGGAATAGCACTGATGCAAAGTTCATCCCAGAGAACAAGACAAAATAGGGGAGAAAAAAAAAAGACAAAAACAAAAAACATTTTTTTTTTCAACTTACCACTTTGACCCAAACAGAACAAAGTTCTGACTGAGCTACAGCTCAAAAAGGCATTGCTACTTGAGAAAACAGATAACCAAGAAATAAAGTGTATTTCATCTTTTTATCTGATACTTCTGAAAGGGACACGTTTCCTCAGATCCTCAAAAAGTGCTGAAAAAGAAAAATATCTCAGAGCAAGCCAGTGACACTAGAGTGCTGGTAACAGAAAGGAGCTGAGCTAGAGCATTTCCTTAAAGGCAGGGAGAAGCCAGCTGGGGCTGTGCGCTGGGGCAGCGCTAAGAATGAAATGAATGACTTCTGAGAAGTCCCACATTTATCACCAGCAGTTCCTGTAAGAACTGGTTTGAACCGATTAATAAGGAAATGACTTGTGCTTGTGTCATCCCTCCGTTAAAAAAGAAACTGCTGGCCCTATGACTTGCCCCTATCTCCTCCAAGAAGACGGCCCCTTTCTCAAACTAAGTCCTTATTAGGCCAATCTGTGCGTCATCCTTCCCCAAAAAGAATGCATTAGCAAATTGTGCAGGCCCCTCCCACCCGCCAGGGATTAACAAAGGAACAAAGAAGGAACTATGAACCCTGCTCTGAATCATGCCATGGGTTATGGCAGATGACTTGCACAAAAGCTACGACATGTTACCGAACACCTCGTTCTCCCGCCAAGGTGCCAGAGCTGACGGGGCGCTGGGGGGACGAGTGGCTCCCACCTTGGAGTGGGAAGGTGGTGGCACCGCGGCCTGCAACCGCGGCCTGGCCTGGCCGGCCTCTGATCCAAACCAACCTGGGAGACCAGCCTTCAAACCCACACCCCATGCTTTAAGCAGGAGGCCTGAGGAGCTTTAATAACTGTCACAATACTTTAAAAAAAAAATAAAAATCCCTACTACACAGCTGAGGTACAACACTAGCTGAGCTGGTGTGGTGAGAACTCACACACAAGCCGAAGGCTCCCAAGGTTTGATCCACATATATACACTCTACTCCTATATTACACTAACTCCAGCCATGGGGGAGTCCCCATTACTGACAAACACCATTTTAATTTCAAAAAGAAGAGAGATTTTAATTATTTTTTTCTAATTTTAAAGAAATTAAATATGGTGGGCTACATTAAAAACAGTCAACTAGATTTCATCACTTCAGTTTTGATTCTTTACACTACTGCAAAGCACACCAGACACCAAAATACACACAGTGTTTTACAAACTATCCCTCCAAATGCCTGCGGCTGAGCTAGGTCCTTCAAATTATCTTCCTGAGTCTCCTGATGTGACATGATAGTCCCTTTTCCAGGCTAAAGACCAATTTAAAAAAACCCCAGTTTTCTAATCTTAAGAAATTATGAAAATGCACACACTGAAGAAACAAAGTAGCTCACTCTCTTCCACGAAATGTATCAGTAGCCTGGGGCAAATAATTTTTGTGAACTTATTTACAAGAAAAGGATTGCTTCCCTCATGATTCACCATCACAATGATACAAATGGGTGAGTAAATTCTGTGCCTGGACTGGTAAAGTTTTGGGGGGGGGGGGGGGGGGGGTGTGAGAAAAAAGAGCAGAGCCTAAAGCACATCTATTACACATTTTATACATGACTATGTCAACTTTTACAAACAATTTCCAGCTTTTCAGAACCGTCCCTTACGAAGCTGCGTATTCGTGGTAAAAATTCTCCTAATGACTCGCCATCGGAGCGAGTCACAGTTGTAGAAATCAGTTACATTTTGAGGTTTCTTTTTCAAGGAACACTCGGAAGCCCGGAAAAGCTACTGAAAGGTAATGTTTACTTTTAAGTTTCTGCATGATTATGAAATAAGGAATATTTAAATGATGAGAGATGAATGATTAACAGAATGGTTGTTCAAATGCCTCCATTTTTTTCTGAAAACTGAACTAAGTCAGTGCCCAATTAGCATTAAACAACAGAACAAAGACATGAAAACCAAGTTCAGAGGGCTTGAAGATCACACTGTATTTCTAATTTTTTTTTCACTACAAGTATTTAGCTTATTTTTCCTTTGTGAGCATGACTAATTAAGTGCACAATATTCATTTTATTAACGCTCTTTTGAAGAACTGTAAGATCTTGAACGCAAGGACCTTGGCTTCTGAAAGTCGGCAATATTTTGCACATTCGCAAAGACTTTAATTGTGAAAAAGTATGCATAAATTTAAATAGGGAGTAAAATGAAGGAAAGTAACATCTAGAAAATCACAAATCCACAGTACTAGGAAAAAAATTCCTGAAATCCCATTTCAGCAGCACAGTATCGGTTACTTGTACTTTTCCAACAAAATTCAATCATTTAATCAGCCAGCTAACATACACGTGTCACCTCATATCCAAAGCACAGACATAATCTTAGATCTAAAAGTCATAAAAATTGGTTTTCATTTCCTTTAACTACACATGAATAGTATCCCCCTGCAAACCTCGGGCAGTTCAGCTCACTCACCCTGTTCTTAGCAGAGGAGGGGGAAGGCTTCAGGACAAATTTTCAAAGCTTACACTCAAACTAAGGCAGGTACACAGGCAGAAGGGGCAGATTTGCATCATAATTCTGTGCCACTTAGCAATGACTTTAAAATACACCTTCAAAAGGCTGCTGCAGTTTCAGGAGTCTAGATGCAAACCACAAGTGTATTTACACATCGGACTTCAGAAAGGAAGATGCTGGAAGATAAACCTATTTGGTAGAAGAATCTAAACCCAATTCCTTGCATTTTGCTTTGAGAACCAAGCCTATTGTCTTTCAAATAAAGAATATGAAAGGATAAGAAAAAAGGACCTTAGCACACAACAGACCTCTGCTTATCCACACTTTGTAGTCTCTATCTGCCAAAACACCACACACAAAAAAACCCCAAATGCACAACCTGCTGTCCCTTCTTAAAGGCTTAAAATGTAGGTCTTGGCGAGCTGCTTAAGGCCTTCAATTGAAAAAAAATATCAAAAAATAAAAAAGTCATTCACTAGATGTTTTCTGTCCAAATAAGCAACGAAATATATTGTACTAGTTGCTATCACTTAATGAATTTTGCAGTTAATCAGGAACAAAGATGCACCCATAGGACGAGAGGTGCTGTTCTTGTGTATTCTGTAAATTCAACAAATTCGAGTAAATTCAACAAAATGTACTTGAAAAACAGAAGAGACCAGCTAGAGTTTTATCCTAAGATTCAGGAAAAAGTGCTTTGGGTTTATTTTTTTGGAAGGGGGAGGAGAGAATATTAATTTTAGATAGATTTTAGAAACAGTCAACATTAAACACAAATTTTTGTTTTATTGATTCTGATTCTCCACTACAATTGAATGTTTCACAAGGAACTGAAACTGGAAACAGACTTCCAAAAGATTGCACTAGCCTAAATTCATTAAAATCTGGATATTTCAGTAAAAAACAACGCTTGCATTCTAATACTACAACATAAACAACCATTAAGAATTTTGCTTCATGGAACAAAACACTGTTGAAGCCTGTTTTCAGAAGTCTTACCTAGTATTTGTAATTAAATAGAGGCAGCTTTGATATTTTTTTTAAGAACCATCATTTCCATCCAAATGAAAAATTATATAGATTTTTTCCCATCAAATAAAACTTCACATCTCTCTGAAGCGCCACACTACAGAGATTCAGCAAAGTTTTTGTAGGATCAGCTTAAAAGTTACACCAACTTCCAGCCTCTGACACTATGACTCCTGAAACTTCTGTTCCAGTTACAGCAAAGCCCTGTTTATTAAAATACACTGTATTTTATATATATATAAAATAGAAAGATACAAAATTGTTAATTTTGCTTTTTAAAGAATGACTGCCAGCAGTTGAACCTCAAATGCATGTCACTAGTCATGAAAGGGGGAGGAAAGATTTTGAGGAAACTTCTCTTTTTAACAGACTCTTTGGCACTACAGGCAGGAGTTTTCTCCAGCACACGTGGATGAAGCACCAAACCAAAAGGTGGGGGTAAAAAAAGAAAAAGTATTTTCCCTATGCCAGCCAGCCAACTGCATTTTTACTACTATTAAAAATACTTCTTGAAAACCATCTAATCATGATATTTGCGCTTTCGAGAGGCATTTTTTTTTCATCTTACAAGATCTTTAAGAGTATAGGTTACCCTTGAGTTACTGAAATGTCATAACCATTGCTTTTACAAGTTGTGAACGTTCAGAAATGTTAAATGGTGCAGTACAGTTTCTATCAAATGCTGCATTTTAGTATCATTGTGCTATATTTCGCACACAAAAAAATTAATCTGTTAGTCCATAACTTGGGACATAAAGTTCCCATCTTGTACAAATGCATGTGTATATTTGCCTACTTTTCCAGAGAGAAGTGTTAGAATGAACAAGCATTTTCAAGGAACACTGAAGCTGCAGTTGTCGACTCACATTTAGGAACATTAATAGGGTGGGTTTTCTACTGTTAATGAAAGTTTCTCATTTGTAAGAGGCCTCTAACAGCAAGTGATGATTAAGCTGCTGATTAACTCTAGGTAGTACTTAAACTCCATTTATTCTGACAGAATTTAAAAATGTAAATAAGAGCTTCAGTGGCATTCAGTTCTGAATTTTATACCCTGTTCAGCAGCTCTTTGAGTCAGGAGCAACTGGCATCAGTCCCCCAGTTGCAATGATCAAGAAGCATTAAGTACTACAGGTTTAAAAATATGGAAATCTATGTTATCATGGAAATAATAATGTGAAGGGAAATAAGAACCACGGTCCTTGAAGAGGTGGTGCAAACAAGCCACCAGCCTCCCAGGCTGAAACACCGAAGCCCTGCTTGGAAAGGTGATGCAATATTGAGTCACAACCCCATTTTATGGATGATCTCTCTAATATCCACGGCTGTTAATTTGGAAAAATCGTTTAACTGTTAACAGGTTTTGTCAGACTCTCTGGCATGCACATTTTGTCCTCGTCCGGACTCTGGGGGCCTGGGGACAAACGGCATCGTATATACATTTGCTCAGATTCAGCTATTTGGGCGAGTCCAGCTACAGAAAAACATCCTTTTAGGAAATGCCAGCACTACAATTCCATACGAAGACAACAGCAAAATAAATTTTGAAACAACAGAAAACCAAACTAGGAGGGAAAGGTCATTGTGTGTTTTGTTAGCACAACCCTTGCACACATCCAGAACCCTGCTGCCCTGGCGTGAGCGTGGCCCGAGGCCAGGGATTACCTCCTTCCACAAAAAAGGAGCAAGTACCACTGAAGAATGTGACAAACGAAGGAGGAAGAGTGCTGGGCTGCAGCCTCCCCTCCCAGGACCTCCAATTCCTTTTTTATTGATTTATTTAGATCAGACTAGCTATCATAGCTAGGCCAGAGGGCCAAAGCAAAGGCTTCCACCTTCCAAACAATTATGCAAAACACCATTAAATCATCACACCCAACACCCATTCCTCCCACACAGAGTTTCTCTGTATTAGCTTCACATTTCTCCATTCCCCTGTAAGAACACGAGGAAAAGCCACCCCGCAGCTCACAAGCCGTGCGTGTGGCACTTGGCAGGAGGCACCCAACTGGGTTATTTCAGCCACCCCTCTCTCAAAAGAAACTGGAAGTTTTGCTCCAGCACGGTATCAACTTCTTTGGAAATTAGATGTTTTATAAACCTCTGAAAAATAGATTCCAAGGGAAATATTTTCACGTGGCTGGACAAGTAGCAAAACTGATTAATCTGCATTCCATATTTGCTGCCTACACAGAGCACCTTTCTTCCTGCAAGTTATCTGAACCTGCAATGGTTAATTTTTTTCCAGACAGTGATCTAAACAGGCTTAACGGTTAGTATTTTAATGAGCTGTCATTTCCTGTGCTGATAAAGATTCTCACAGTATTTAAACCATCCGTTTCCCTGAGGCTCCGCCAATACCAGGACCCTGTGGTGACTCAGTGGCCCTCGGCCCCCAGCTGATGCTGCAGCAAACCTGGACCCTGGCTGGGAGTCCAGCAGCAAAACCTGGGTTCCCCAAGCCCACAGGGATCAACCACAGCCTTCGGCTTCTACCACCGGCCTCGGCGAAACTTAGATGTTATCTGCCCTCAGCCTTCTGAAACTGCAGAAAATAAAGCTGGTTCATGGTCAGGACAAACAGAAACGTTTTGGGGGTTAAAAGGCTACTTGGCAGATTCGCTTGCTGTAAGAGATGAAGAAAGAGAGTATCTTACTTAAAGATTACTAAGCTAAAATTGTTAGATGTTTGACGTCATTTCTACCTGGAGCTACGCTCCAATACCCACGCTAACCAAGCTGGCTGTAAAACTTTCTTTCTTGGGACATTCTGTTATGTTAACATCAGTGCTTTCACAAACAGGAATTGCAACATCTCTGAACTGCTGGTTCTTAACTCAATATTGCTCTTTGCATGGCAACTTCTATTTCTGTTGTGAAGATATATTTTTGTACACAATTCAGAAAAAAAAGAAGCAGCTTGTTTGTTCAGAGTTAAGTCCTACAAGCCTTTTGCAAATAAACTCTTCTAATTCTGTTGTGATCCACTGGAAGGTTTTCAACACCAAAGTTACTCAAGTTTCATCCACATCTGTGTCCCTTTCAAGGCACTAAAGCCTTTTTTGTGCAGAGCTGTTCTATTGTGTACAGGGTGTATTACGAGGGCGCAGTCCCACAGGTTTCTGATATACTTGTGGGAGGAGAGCCGTTGATTTATTGTACCAAAAAACGTCAGGTGGATTGGTGTAACCTTCCAGAAGCGCTGCGCTCAAGAGGTTTTTAAGTCATGCTCCGTTAGCCACACTCTCAGCCACTTCAGGTCATGCTTGGTTGTATTCTGCTACACAGGTTTTATTTTAAATATTGATTGGAACCTATTTTTCGAAATATCTTTCAATGAAGACACCAATTTAACAGGATCTGGAGTTCCTGGCTTACACGCCAAGGAAAGGTCCGCCCCACCAGAAGGTGCGGCTGGCACGTGGAGCCTGGACTCGTCCATGCCACGCTGCCCAGGGCAGAGGGACACCAAGCCCTGGAGATGAGCTGGCAGAGGCCATGTGCTGCGCTCCGACCCTGCTGGAGCCCCCAGACCCAGGCAATCGCACGGCACAACATGAATCAATAAAAGGGGCTTTTCCCAGCCCAGGACAACTGACTTCTGGTGCAGCCCTTTCTCTCACGGTAGCTTCTTGACTTAAAGAAATAATAGTAAATTATTTCGGGGAAAAAAAAAAATACAACCTTTAAGCAATTTTTCCGGTTACATCAGTCACCGTGATTTCAATTGTACTTTTTTTTGAAAGCTCCTTACAAGAATCAACCACGATGAAGTTGTGAAGCAAATAATTATGGCACAATAAATAGCAGTAAACTGGTTTGTCAAGGACACGGTTCAAGTACCTGTTACCAGAAAACTATTTTTCCTTTCAGATGTGCAGTCATTCAAACTGGCCTGCATAGCCGCTAAGCATGGAAATTGTTCCACAAACGCCACCAGGTTAAGAAACCCTCCAGAAGCAGTGGGATTTGGGGGCAGATTTCCAGAGTTCGTTCACCGCATTAACACGACTCACCCACGGAACATGGGTGCTAACTGATTAACTTTGAAAAATCTGTGGAAGTATGCAGATTTTTTACATGCATTTGACCGGCTTCTATTTAAACTTCAAATTAGTCTATTGACTCGGTTAATGAACTGAATAAATTAGTTTCTACTTCTCTTAAAGTCAGCAAGGCATCATTTGCTACCAGCAGCAGTGCACTAGCATACCTGGTGTATCACATGAGCAGCTCCCAGGGTGCCTGCCTCCCTTCTGAGTAACTTATCACAGCCTCTGTAATTAAGACATTCTGCAGCCTACAGGAGTTTATCATTAACTTAACAATAGTCAGAGGGAATCTCTGTGCCCTAAGGGTGGGATTTGTCCAAAAGGGATGCAGCCCTACGGCTTGCCACTGAAGTTCAGATGCTTCAGAGGTGAAGGCCACGTGCTGTCTAATGCTATATAAAACATGTTTATGATTTTTTTAGATGTCTATTGAAGTTCTAAAATTATTAGCTCATTATCACAACATACGAACAGTGTGCTGAACTACAAAAAGAGGAAAAAAATTAAGATTTTTTTTTTTCTTTCTGAACATTTAACCAGAATTGATGGCAGACAGTTTTGTGGATGGTGTGTGCTTTGAGAACTATTTCTTTAGTAGTTTTCTGGGAATTCTTAATCCACATATCAAACGGGCACTTCCAAGAAAATACAATTGTGCCTAAAAGCAATGTGCTTGGTGTGGCTTCATAAACAATCCTGCAGCTGTAGGTAAAAAAAACCAACTTAAATGGAAAAATTTAAGAGCCAAAATGAAACCCACAACACACATGATAATTAAAACGTTAAATGGGCTAGGTTTGGCCTAAACCCAGCGTCGAAGTGTTTTACAGGGATGATCAGTAAGTTAAATTCTTCTTTGGTGACAGAACACAAGACAAAACTCACACACCGTCTCTCCTCACAAAAGCTTCTGGATGTAATACAACCCGAGAGAAAACGTTCTCCTCTCCTGGCATTTTAGACAGCAACAATACAACTTGCAACTATTAACTGGTAGAACAGGTTGATAATTACCAGCCCAGTGTGAGCTACCACTGTCTTTGTAATCCTCTTCAGCTTTGATTTCAAGACTCATTCTAACCAGGTTCTTAAACCCATCCATGCCTCCCTGTTCCTCCCAAGGAGACTGCTGCAGCGCTGCTGCCCTTCGCCCTGCTGCTGCCACCACCTTAGCCTGCTTTTTTTTTCTTGTTTTTACCTGCTACCACCGATGCTTTCTAAATTTTTTTGTAAATAGCTTCTTAATTTCCTGCCACATTTCAATTTCTTTGCCTTTTCATTATTTAATTAATATTTAAAGTAAAATAAATAATTTAAAAATATTTAAAATAAAATAAAATATAAAAAATAAAGCAGTATTTTATGATTCTTTTGTAATGGAGACCTAGGCAAAATTCTAAAATCAAATTACCTTAAATTATATTAAAAAAGCCTGGTTATGGCAGGCTTGGCATGCGATGCCAGCAGCAGCCAGTAACAGAAGTAAACAAGGTCTGCAGGTGAATCATTTTTGCTTTTTGACTAAGACTCACGTAGTTATCAAGAAATTCTCTCCGGCTTATAAAATCAAATATTCTCAGACTTTATCTCATAACTTAATCTTCTGTCTAGATTTTAGTTATCCTGTATATTAATAGGTTCGTTATTTTAAAGTATTGTGCTTAGACATTTCCTATTGTGTAAGAGCAATATCCCAGACAAAAAAAAAACCCTCCTAAGTCATTGTGTCAGACAGAATTTGATTAAAACAGTTACTGACCATTAAACAGAGCTATATTTTAATTTAATAAGGGATTTAATGCAAACCATTGTTTAACAAGTTTTATACTCCACTCTAGAAGAAATTGATGAGGTAATGCTAGCAGACAGCTTGAGAAAAGTCAAGGATACCAGGACATTCCAAAAATCTTACTGTCTCCCGAGAACATTTTTTAACTCTGACATCAACCATCTAATAAAATCTGAATCCAGCAGAGGTCTTGTGAATGCATTCAAAGTAATTTGATGCAAAATTATCTCCAAGACAGATGAAGTAGGAAAAAACTACTAGTTTTGGCTCAAAGATTTGTAGGAGAGTAGATCTTTGGAAATATACCTGACCTAGCAGCAGTGCAGATCAAAAGTTAGTAGTAAATTGTTTAGTGGGATTGATACGAAGAAAATCTAACTAACGATGGTTAAAAGTACCCACATTTCTCTTTTTTTAAATAATATTCAAAGCAACAAATTAATTTTGAAGTTTGTTACAAACCAGACACCCAATCAGAAGATCAGGAAGTAATAAAGTCAGGATTTGTTTCATTAGCGAAATGCCCTACTAGAATGTTTCTTCTGACACTCCTTTTTCTTTGTATAGCATTACTACTTCAAGTTTACATATTTTTAACAGGAATTATTTCCGGACATTCCTCCCCTGAAACTGTTCTTGAGGACTTTGGCTTTTTGGATTATATGTGAAAATAATTATTACAGTTTGGATAGCAATGTATCCATCAATTTGCCCTATATAACAAGTGAAAGACCTTGGAAAAGTAGGAACACCTTAGAATTTATTTTACAGATCCACATTAGGTATCTAGTTTTGAAAAAAAAAAAAAAAAAAAAAAGGCAAGCACAAACCCCACAACAATAAAGCTTTCTATTTAAGACTTGTATTTAAAACTTTAAACCTGTATCCCTGACCCGAATGTGGTCCATGTACTGACAACAGGCAGCAGCCTTCCCTTGAAGAACACAATTTTTACTTTGAACAATTAAGCATGGCTTCTTGATGAAATCCATATGATTTGATCTAGTTGCCTACATGTAAATTAAGTTGCATTCTTGGTTTGCACTCAAGTAATTTGTGAAACTTCTGCATGGTTAGAGAGGCACTGTTGCGATCTTATTTGCTGGATTACCGGGCAGGAAATATTGACATTTAATGGATGTTAAAATTACACAGAATTTCAAGACTGAACAGGTAGATATGAAGAAAAAAATCTAACCCTTCATCATCAGTATCCAATCTTCATTCAAACCCACGGAGCCATCATCTAAGTATGTTTTTTCAATTGTCTCCCCCCCCCGCCCGCCCCCCAACTGTTGTTAGCTGGGTTTTTGCTTAGTTTTCTTGTTTTAAACTGAGCTTTTAACTTAAAAGATAAAGCTCTACACACCAAATTTTTCTTTCTGACATTTTATGAGATATTTAAATATTTTAAATGTATAAGATAGCTCAAATTACTGAAGATGTTTAATGTCGTCTTGGGGAACTGCGTAAATCACAACAGATCTTTCATTTTTGTCATAGGGTCACACTACAACACTGAAGAAAGTCTATAAAAAACAGTCTATTTGCAGCTAAAAGTCTAGCAATCTGCATTGGGAGAGCTGTATCATATTTCTGGGTGAAAGTTAACTGTTGGTACCATACACTTGGGCCATCTGACCTTCGGTGCTATTACATTTCTTGAAATACTTGAAGCCTTTGAGGTGAGGAATGAAGTTGCAAATAAGACCTAAATCACATGTTGGCCAAAGCTTGCACTTTGAAGCAAAACACAATTTTCAGCACATCTAATTTGACTCCTCCAGTATTTTTCCACTTAATAAGCGAAAGTATTACTGCATTAAAGAATTACTCACCCGATTAGGGACACCATCTGCTCCACTATATGTTTGCTGAATGTTATAATAACGAAAAGTTTCTGTAGGAAGGAAAACATCAGTTAGAGAAACATGGGATCAAAAGGGAAGCAGAGACAATGGGGTACGACAGTTCACGTTCCTTTCCAACCAGACAGCTTCTGCAGCAGTCACACATAGTTTTCCCTTCCCTTTTCTTTAAAGGTCTTTTTTTTTCAATACTCTCCTCAAAAAAAGGCTGGAGGGAGAAAAGCTGTTTACTTTATTATTCTATTTCCTCATAGATTTCATTTCTTGCAATGTTTTTGTAGCCTGTGTTCCTAACCATTCGCATCCTCTCAGATGTGAATTTTAAGATTCCCAGAAGCTGAATGCCACTTTACTCGGTCAACAAAGTTTTAATGGAAAACCAGTCATCACTGTGTAGAACAATTCACATCCCCTTACACAAACGCACGTACTTAAAGATCACAGAAGTGAAAAATAACGTATCTTTTACATTATTTAATGTATATGTATTATGTAAATAGAAATATATATGTAAAATTTACATAATGTATCTCCTAGTCCGTGTGGGTGAACAACAAAGTAAGAGCCAGCGGGTACCTGTCTGTTCAAAAAACTTAACTGTCACCATCTCTAATGCAACAGACTATTTAGAACGAAGTAAAATAAATGGCAGAAACTTCTCTAACACAGCTTATGTTGCAGAAAATCCAAATGTCCATCGTTTTAGAAAAGAAGGGAGCGATAAAATAAGCTAAAATTTTGTTAAAATAGCCTTTGCTAATTCCACTTTTGTCCTATTTGACAGTTTGTTCCTTTGCAGAGTGAGCCAGACTGGGTGTAGATGCGTACGCACACACACACAGTTCCCACAGTCTCCTTAGATCAATTTAAACATGAGCTAAGGAGAACTGCATTCACCAGTCTGGAAATTGGGAATGTGACTACGACTACACAAAATGATTTTGTGGTCCAGAGGAAGAGGCCAGTTAAAAGCAGTTCCAGGGTGGTCACTGCACCACTCACTCGCTTCCTGTCTAGAGAAAGATTTCATTAAAAGCCTTTTCCATGACTCTTACATTTCCGAAATTCCAAATTGCAGCAAGATCACTACAAAAATCAAGGCTATTGCACAAGAGTATGCTTGAAATCAAGCATCGCAGAAAAAAGCATTCTAATAGCTAAATGTATTACAAAATAAGATGATTTACCAACTGTACAAGACACTGGGAAATATTTTTTCCACTTACATTTGATCTGAGTGTGGAGCACTATAAATTACATAACAATCATTCTGCTAGCTAAACAAGACAAATGAAATCATTAAAGGAATATTAAACAATAACTATTCCACTTTTCTGTGTTGCCAGAACAAATTCTAACAGTACACAGACTTAAAAGAAAAAAAATTCAGATAATACAAAATTAAGTGTGGAGAAAAAGTTGTTCTATCACAGTAAATGAAAGAATATTCAGATCTTTTAGTTACTTTCTGTTTCAGGACTGGGGAAAGTGAAAAAAAAATACAAAAGGGGGGGAAAAAAAGGGTTGAAGATTGAAATATTCTGTTCAGGGCAAAAGAAGGATTTTAAAGCAGCTTGATGAGGGTACTACACGAGTAATTTTATACTACTAATAGCTTCTGCTATTTTAATGTAGTAACAGCAAAGATTTCCAAGCAATACAGCTACAGGCATGGCACCAGTCCTATGGAGATGCTAAAAAAACCAAGCCCCAGCTGATAACATTGGTTCTAATCATTACAAATAAAGGAATGTAGTTCATGATCTAGTACTAACCACCCCGCCACCAGTGAAGAATCGCCAGAGAATCAATACTTCATCTTCCACTGCACAAAACGGTGATGCATTTTCAAAGTGAGACTCAAAAATTTTGAAAGTGAGACTCAAAAAGTTTTGAAAGCAACTGGAGATTCTGATGGCCAAATTCAGAACATCCAGTAAAGCTCTGAGTTAGCAAGAAAAAACTGGCCACAGGCTGAAATCTAGCCCATTCAGGGTAACACAGACACCAAAAATTGCTGACCGTGCTTGGAAGCAACAGACAACATGGCCAGAGCCGTGCCCTCGGCCTGCTTTCTGCAGGGCCTGAAAGGAGCAAGGTTTTCTCTACACACTCAACTGAGATAAAAGGCAGCATTCAAAAGTGCCGCTTCACTGGCAAAGGCTGGTTGCAGCGCTCTTTGAAATGAGTATTTGTTACCAAAAAGTCAAGTTCATTATGAGTACGAAGTCCTGTCAGTCTGGTAAAAACCGTAGGTAAATAACTTGGCTAACCACCAATTTCCTGAGTGGTGTAGGCAGCGAGCTCATTAGTTAGTAGCTATAAATTATTCAGTTGCCTAAGTTTTGAGCCTAAGAAGTCTAGCAGATCCTTTATTGTAAATCCTTTGCACCAAATTAATTTCCATTACTTCAGGTCAGGAAGGGAGACTCCAGAATTCATTAGAGTAACACAGTGTAACAGTCAAAAAACCCCCAAAAAAGTCTTCACCCCAGAGCCCTGAGGGAGCTGTAGTACTTGCCTGGATGTGCATTTTAATTACTGCTTTCCCAATCAAGGTTGCACCAAAGAAGGTCCAGAAGGGAACCAGAAAGTGTCCACATGTTATCCCAGCCAGGTCAAACAGAGGGTTTGGAATCTATGAAGTGCAAGGGAGAGAGAAGCTCAGGAATTGCAGCATTTACCGAGATGAATAGGAATATGACAGACTTTGAAGCTTTGAAAAATGAACATTTTCCCCTTATTCAACTTGATCCAAAACTCTTGTGTCTTAATACTTATAAAAATGTTAATGTCGCACCACATAACTTAAGTCTCTGGGATTCTGCTAGACAGTGTCCCAGACAATTCCATTCTCATGGTCCCTTCCTTACCCCTGGATTTTAAAGAAGCTAACAAAAAGTTTTCCATGTGAAATGCACTGAAACCACAGTAAAGCCGTTTTGAGTGATTTATCAAATTTTCTCACTGACAAGCACATCACTCTTGGAAGCCGGTGTTCAAAATGATCCCCAGTGATTTCCATCTGAGAAAGTACATTAAAAACTGGCATTTACAGTCATATGTATCCAGTTTAAAAGCACTGATTAGATTTTATTAAGCATATGCATTTCATTTAAAATTAAAAGGGTTTTTTTTATTATTTTTAAACCATTGGCTTGATGTTTGCTATTGTGATACTATCTGTAAAATATTTTTGAAATTAAACCAAGAAAGTATCCAGATTCCAACCTTTCACACTTAGCATGCAGTACCAGGGCAGACTGTCTGAGTAAACACACGGGGTTATGTATAACTCACAGTAGCAGTGTATTACTGGGCTAATATCCTGCAGTATTTGTGTCCTTTTGTTACACAAACAAATAAGAATGTAGATTGCTAAACACCTTAAAAAACAGTAACTTGCAACTGACTGAATGGAAACCTGAAATCTGCGAGAAAGCTTATGAGGGTTATACTTAGCTGTTATAAACTAGCAATTCGAATTTATGAGCACCCACAACACCACCTGCATAGGAAGAAATCTGAAACGGTCTCTAATCATGCCCCGAAACGGTCTCTAAACATGCTCTGCTTCAGCTAAAATGATTCTTTACCTGTGACAGCTGTCTTAGGCATGGGAGGCTAGTAAATTATTTACTTATACCACAGCCAGGTAATTTTGCTCTTCTGAGCCAAGTCTGCTCTAGGTCTCAAGTATGGTCTCTGTTGGCTGGTTTAAGGGTTTTTTTTTCCCCTAAGTTCAGAGTACATTTTAACTACTGCATCACTGTCACCTTAGAGGGAGCAGCACACTTCAGGTAGGGGTAACCGTGGATGTCACCCATACGTTACAGATATCACAGTACAAAGGTACTCGACGAGTCCACAGCAGGGTCCATCAGCAGGCCAGAGAGGTTTCTCTTTGTTCTTTTTTTTTTTTTTTTTTTTTTGAAAAAACACGCACACGCAGTACTGAGAGCTGCCAAGAAAGCCCACAAAGACAGGAGGGCAAATTCTCACAAGTCACAGCAAGGATCTTCCAGGGCTAATTCCTGTTTTATTCCTTCCCCAGAGCTGCCTTTAGGTAGGAAATAAGCTCCAGACAGTAACATGGCTTTCTTATTGCCATTAAACAACATAACATTTGGTTGACTTCACTGGATAAATCTGCGCAGTTTTAAATTCAACTTGATTGTACTTTTACTGAGAAGGCACTGCTTGGCACACAGCAGCAACCTGCAGCTTATTCCCACTCCACAAGCAAGCTCCCTAATCGTAAAAAATACACTCCACTAAAATACTGTTCAAAATCTGAAAGTACGATCACAATTACAAGGGCAGCAAGTAAAGGAGACACCCTCTAGCATACGGAGAAGCAGCAACAAGCAAGAGACGCCCTGAAGCCCATGGGGGGACGCACAAATGCAGGAGCACGCACGCAGCACTGCCTTCCTCACCTACGGATGCAACAAACACATCCAACTGTGGATCCCTGTGCTTTCTCATTGCCTCTGCCATGTTGAACCTCACCCTTTTTACTGCTCCTCTGCAGTTGTTCTGTACACACATTTACAAATCCTCAAGTGGACTGTGGTGGACTCGTGATTCTGCATCCCTCCGGCAGCCCAGTTAAGCAGAGGGAAGCTGGAGCACAGAGCACGGTGAAGAACAGCACAGTAAGTAGGTAAGAAGTTAAACAAATGTTTCTAAGCAGGAATTACGAAGACTTAACACATCACCTCTTGTGTTTACCAACTCCTTCCTCATGTTCTCCATTTACCCACGCTTCACCTTGTCCAGCAACCCCAGTAACTCATCCCTGCCATCTACAAACTGTTTGGATTGCACAAGGCAGAGAGAACAGCCCATGCAGCGATGGCTCACAAGATGGTGACTAGAGAGTAATGAGTCAGAGGCAGCGAAGGAGCAGCCTAAGAGCTTACTGGAAAGATTTAAAGAACAGCTTGTACCTACGTCTCCACTCTAAACATTAAGACAGTTCACAAAATTAGTAAACAGAAGTTGTATGTCAGCAACTATAATCGGATTAATTCTTTCCAGCTAACACAAGTTACTTACATTTGAGAAAATAGTTAGCACGGTCGTCTCTACAATTTAGGAAACTAGAAGAGATGCTAGACAAGGGTGGAATTAATACCTCATCAGCTGAGCAGCTGGTTAATGGCCGTGGGTATTCCGGAAGAATGGAATCATAGGGGACCTACACTTCCCCTCTTCGCTGTAATCGCATTTCTGTGCATCACAGCCCACTTCTGTGTGTGGGATGGAAGAGTAAGGCACACCATTCTGACCAGTTCCCATTAAGCTTCCAGCAAGACATTTAAACCTCAAATGGTCCCATATTTTTCTAAGCTAAAACAACAGTATTATCCTACTTAAATACTAGAATGTCATCAGTGGAGATGCTTGTATCACCTCTTACTTAGAGAGAAAAAAAGCCACTTTTTTTCTAAGTAAGAAAGATACAAGAAAAAAAAAGTTTGAAGTTCATACAGCCATGACTCAAACTTGCTTCCTCATTCTCTCTCTCTCTCTCTGGTTCCTAATGACCCAAAGATATCGCCTGATCAGACTTAGAACAATTAATATCGATGGATACCCTAATGAGGATTTATGCAGGTAGTTTTCCGCTCTTCAGTCTACGTATACCTTTGAATTTGAAGATGTCAAGCACTGTAAGCTACAGTACATAAACACGTAAAGAAATTATTATACAGTTCCAGCAGAACCTATAGGTAGTAACACAGCTCTTGGTGTATCTTGCCAGCTAATAATCTGGGCTGGGAAGGTCTCAACAGGGTAACTGTCAGCAGGCATAAGATCTGTTCTGCCAAATATCCACTATGGCAGCGCAGTGAGCAGCAGCGTGCCTGTGCCTCCGTTAGAGAAGACACGGCCTCAACATCAAATGCAGGGAACATCCCCAGTCTGAAACGGAAACATAGAAACTTCTTGAATTTTAAGAATGCCTTAGTTCTGTCTCTTGTAAGTCCTCCTCACTGCAACAGGCCTTTTGCATCTTTAGTAAACTGACCCATTTTTATGGGGTTTCACCACACTACAAAATGAATTGCTTTATCTTTTTAAAAAATGGGATCCCTTCCCGCACCATTCTGTTCTGATGGATTAAAAAGGAAACAGCACTATCCCAAACTCATTATCTTCCAAGGAGAACTAGTGTCAAGAAGCCCAGCGATGAAGCTGAAGGAAGCAATCATGACTGTTGGCTGTGCTTTTATACAGAATTCGACGTGTTTGGTACTAATCTAGGACTGGAGTTTCTCCATGCTATTGCACTTGCCAGTCCCACAGCCATCCCGTTTCTCTAAGCACCACAGAGAACACAGAAAGAGCTAACAGGGCACAAAGATGCAAATAAAGTCAAATAAAACCGAGTCACAATTCACAGCGTTAATTTCACTGCAATACATCTGATCTGCAATTTGTGATGATAAACCAAACGAACTTACTGAAGCACAGGCCAAAATGCCGAAGAACCCAACCTTCTGCACCAGGTTCTGGACAGCCAGTTTAGCCCGGGAAGCAAAATCCTGCCAACAAGAAAATGAAGCATTAATGAGGCAAAAGTCAAAATTACCCAAAAAACCCTCAAAGAGGTCTTTTCTAACCTAAATGACTCTATGGTTCTTTGTATGTGATTTCAATGTCCTCCATACTTTGGGATTTTCTAACTGGCAATGGGAGATTTTTTAAAACAAAAAAAGCCAGTTTCAAACTCTGGGCTTAGAGGGAAGGCAGAGAAATTCACAATGCTCAGCATGAAAATCTGACCACCCACATGTATTGAGTTTTGTTTTTCAAAACTCTGCAAGTGGCACTTAGTTCACACTACTATGGAAACAGGTTTTCTAGTATTTATTTCCCCTCTCTTTGAAATGCCAGTGCTGCTTGTGCCTTATTCCTTAAACAAGCAAAGGGAACCAATTCCTGCAATACCACTTACAGGGTTAAAAAGGTACTTTCTCAAAACACAAGAACAGGATATAATGGGATAAAATATTATATATATAATTACATAAAAACATATATATTATATAATACTATATGGATATAATACCCTTAGATATTTTCTCTCAAACCCAGGATCTTAATCAAAATAGCTAATTCCAGCTATTTTCTACAACAGACCTGTAAAATTCATTAAATCTATAGAGCTGAATCTAAAATACTTTCAAAGCAAATGTGGCAGACCATATGACACCTTAGCTGTTCTTTACAAGGCCATGCTAAGAACATGCTGCCTACTTTTATTTTGTGACCATAAAACTTTCAAACAAACTTGTGACAAACTCCTGAGTCTCAAAGTTTACCAAATACACAGTAAACATTTTAAAAAGAAAAAATAAGGATTCTCACAAGCAGTTTTATTTGAATGCGAGAAGTGAATTTACATGAGAATAAAATTCTTTTGAAGCAAACCTGTCAAAGTTACACACAGGGTCAGTATTACCGATTCAGGCTTGGCAACAGTAGTTAAAGCAAGCTGACTATCTTTGGTAATAGCAAACTTTGAAAAGGGATTACAAATTCTTTTTAAAAAACCTACAGTTAAGCAATAAAAAGCTGATTTTTCCACTAGCAATGTAATATTCACCGATTTACATTTTGTACAAAACTATCAGATAAATTTCTCAAGGGAATGGCTTTAATCATTAATGACATTCTAAATTCCACACTAGTGTAGAATTTAGAATGTCATTAATTATTAAAGCAACTACAAGATAATCCAGAAAAATTAAATGTATGCCATTGTATCTTTATTACAATTCTCTTGAAGCCTTCAATACTATACACCAACACAAGTAAATTACAACTACTTGACAATGTTCTTGCATATTATTTAAATTCTGAACTACAGAACTGACATAACTTTCTATGCTGGATGACTAATAAAAAAAAAAACCCATGCTAAGGCCATTTACTATCTTTTTACACGCCTTTTTCAAGCAGCAATTTTTCTCCATTACAGTGCTTTAAAAATAGTTAAATTCTCAAATTAAAAAAACCCACCAATTCTTATTGAAATCAGAGTAATGTTATTTATTATACTGCATGTTTAAGAAAATAACCCAAATTAATACAAATGTTTCAACTTAAAAAAAAATGCCAAATGAATGAGATTTCCTACATCCTACAGTGGGACACAGGAGAATATAAAAAAAAACTTTAGAATATTCTGTAAGGGGAGAATTTGCTAACTTTCATCAGGAGTAACACCTTGGGATCATGCGTGTCCTACTGCAAAATGGAACAGATGAGATATTTACTCTCTGTTGAAAACTCATTCCTGATATTTTTCTGTTTAACTTCTGGGATACATACGGCAAGCGTGAGTGATTCAAACCCACTCCCAGTGAGGCTGATACCAAACACTTGAGCTTGTGTTAGCAGAAACAGGGCTAGAACATGCCTACATCCCAAGTACAGTAAATTTTTTCACGTTTTTCTGTTAAAAAGTGCATTTTGACACAAGTTGTGATAAATAACAAAACATGATCATTTACCAGTGAACCAAGTCCAAAAATCTTGCAACATCAAGGGCAGTTCCTTCTCAAACTAAAATTCCCTCACGAGTATTTCCAAGTTACTACGCAAAACTGAAACAAGGTAATACAGGATCCCTAAGAGGGTCAGCACTAAAATACTCCTCCAGTCCCACTGAGGATTTAGGACACGCAATGAAAAGGACACAACACTCCTCTGCCGACTGTGACCACACAGCTATCGGCATAGGAAATAAAACTCCCACTAAGGAGACAACAGGTATCCCGATTCCTTAACCAAGTACAGAAGTACAAATATGTCTTCAGAATTTCTCTACAAATTCATTTGAAGTGCAAAAGTGTGCTAACACAGTAACACTGTCCTTTCAGCAAGAGATTTTTTGCTTTGAAAAGGTGAACTGAAAAAGCAGTGCCTTAAGTAGGCATTTCATAAGATGTCTCGCCCTGTGCTCTATAACAAAGCTGAATGTGACCATGGTATTTTCAGTTCCTATTTTATTCACCATTTCACAATGCTCATGGGGTTAGAACAATATTTTCACTTTTATAAGGCAATAAAGATTTTTTTCACAGCTCTATAAATCTCATTGTAAAGGATCTTTAAAATAAAACACTACAATCCAATTATTCAAAATAGATCCACGATTTATTTCAGTGGAAATTGTTCCTACCCCAATTTTAACATATTTACCCATTATCTTAGACTGCAGTGCTAATACACTGTTGTATTAATTTTCACAAGCTGGCATTGGAAACAAACTCTAACAAGTGACCTATAAACTAATGCTTGCAGCACAGCTGGTTTAATAAAATATATTATTATAATTACATATAGATTGACTGTATTAACCTAGTATAAGCACATTGCACTATTTTTCATCAAATTTCTTAAAAATAAACAGCTTTCCTCACCCACATTTCCAGACTGCTGCAAAATTCAAGGCTGCTTTCAAACTAATTTTTTCCCTCCAGCTAAAAACATACAATTTTTGTTATAAAACCAATGATGAAAGTGTTGAAAAAGTGTAACAAGTCTGTCCCTCAAAAAAACCCCAAACCCAAACTAATTTCGGGGCAATTTTTCTCACCTTATTAATTCATAACTTTTTTTTAATAAAAAATATTTTTACTCAGTTTCTTCTTTCAAGTTTTTTTACATTCATTGTCTATTACAAAGTACTCTATGGAAAGCACAGCCATAGTTCTAAAAATTTCAGTCAAGAACTTCTAGTTTGTCTTCCTTTTTCAAGCTTTCTAAATAAGCTAAGAGATAAATTAAGGATCTTTTTTCCTATTTTCTATGATCTAACAATCATAGCTACAAATAATTTGCATGGTAATATACACATCAGGGCTGCAACAAAACTACATATTTGCAGTCACAACATTTACTTTAATGAAAACAAGCTCAGAAATACTTGTTTAGTTGCTTCCTTAAATTTTGTTTGTCAAATCTTTGCGACATCTGCAATAATAATAAAAAAAAAAAACTTAAGAGTTTCATTTCTCAGAGAACACAATCATCAGTTTCACAACTTTTACCTATTTCACAATATAATTTTTCTGTTATAAAGCCTGCGCAGGGAACAATCTTTTCTCTACTTTTTTAAGCATTTGAAATAGAAGCAAAACAATTTTCATAAATCAACTGATTTAAATAAAGTAAAATAAAAAGACATAAAAGTTCAGCTACTTACAGGCAAAACATTTTCCCCCCAAATTAAAGTATCTAGACAGGATCCGACTCTCAGCTAATATGATTCATTCTCTATAACATTTCAGGATCCTTTAGTTCACTATGTCCCTTTCAAAGATGATTTGGGTTTTTTTTTTTTTTTTTTTGGTTTGGAAATAGATTTCCTGTGACTGCTACAATACAGGCAAAGGAAGGTTAAATGATTAAACATTACTTCATTGGGTTAATCATCGGATCTTAAGAACTGGAATAGAAGTAAGAGGCATAAAAAGATCAGTGGCGAAATACTGATTCACACGTCTCAGCTGGTGGCTTGAAGAAATTCGTTTCATATCTGCCTTCAGTAAACGGACATTTTATTGGTACCAGCATTTCATTTTTACATGTTGGCAAAGCAAAAAACCCTCCCAATCTTCCAAACATAAAGGGAGAGTAAAGAGAAATTACAAGTTTTGCTGCTCAGTAAGATTTAGCCCAACGTTCCTCCTTTCAATATGCACTATGGTGCAGTTTTGAGTGTAACTTAACATGGACCATTTGCCCCCAGGAAAAAGCCCCCCTTCTAGAAAGAGTGAACGGACAATCTTAACTACTAGGTTTCATCCCACCCCCCTGTTTATTTTGTTTCCATTTATAATTAAATATTTCTTCTTTCTCCCTTCATTGTCAAGCACATTGCACAAGCTCTTCTGTACTCGAATGAAGAACACCTCACCAGATTTAGTTAACAAGCTCGAGAGCAAAAAAATGTCAAATACCCATTTTTACTCTTTCCCCTCTGTAACACTGCTTTATTATCAGAAAAGAGAACGGGCACAATTTATTGTGTGCACCAGAACTGCAAAGCCTCTTTTCTTCTTAGTCTCAAAGAAGAGAGTCGATGGATCCATCGCAAGTACCCAGCCGATGGTTACCAAGGAACTCTGAATAATCAGCCTTGGATCGAATCCCATCGTCCTCACAGAAACAACCCCGAGGACTTTGACAGAAGGTATTTGCTTGAAAGACTGCACAGATGGGCATATAACGATTATGTAACGTAATGGTTTATTTTCTACCATGAAGTTGCTATCAGTTTTTAGGAGCATCAAGCAAGCTATGACTGCCTATCACAACTCAACTCTTCCTCGCACGCAGCAGCGATGATAGCCGTCAATCTCTGAAAGATACGATTCGGAGTTTGAATGATTCAAGGCCTGGAAATACTCCTATCACAATTTTTTTTCCTGCTGTAAATACCTTAAGCACTTTACCAATATATGGGCAATATCGGTATATTGGTGGATATAGCACAGAGAGGAAGGCCGGTAGAGAAGGGAAGGAATCTATGAGACGAAATTCTATCCTAAGCTCAGAGCACATGCACTCCCTGCTAGCAAGAACAGCCAGTGCCTTGATGTAGGATCAGGTGGAAGTCAGTGACGGAGTATTAATGCAATTGCTCAAGCAGGATATTAATCACCTGGCAGATGGTAGCTTTAAGAAATTCAAAATAAATTTCTGGAAGGTTTGGGAAGGGTTATACAGCATTTCTTACTCTTAACAAAAACCAGGATCGTGAATGAATGTTTACAAAAATACAGAGGCATAACCAGAGATCTCAATGGAACGTGCTGCACCTTGATGGTCCTCTACAAGCAAGTAGAATACCGAGGTTGCTGTGGAGACAGATACTCATCCGAGTGCCAGCAGACTCCCCTGATGCGAGTATGTAACTTGACTGTGAGGAAGCAGTGGACAATCCTTCAAGATTCAAATATGATTTCTACAATTCCTGTAATACGTTCTTACTAGAAAGTCTAATTATCGAAATAATAATCTGAAGAGAACTTTTTTCCCCAAAGATTGAAGATGATGTATGAAGCTACTGCCTCAGATTATTAAAATTATAAATTCCTTAACATTTAAAAAGCTGCCTACAAAGACAGTGCTCCTTTTTATGTAAAAATCTGAGTTATGTTAAAAATGAGCTGCACAATATTTTGTTTCTTCTGGCTTTCTATTACAGCACAATGGAATCAAACACAACTTATGGGAGAATGACCACTTGTGGTTAGGCAATGAACTCTAGAATTTCAGAGGACTGGGAAGAATTATTAACTCATTGAAATAACGTATTAACTGCAGAAGAGCAGTTTTAAAGAAGTCAGAGAGCTACCTACAGGCTGAGAGGTTACAACATACCTCCACGCTCAGAGAGCAGATCAGCAATGACGTTTAACAATCAACACAGTAACCCGGGGTTAAGATGAGGAGAACAGAGATCAAGATAGAGCCGATAGTCACTGCCTATCACTGTGAGTAGTTCATTACTCAGTGACCAAAGAAACCATTTCATACCTCTCCTGCAAGACATCAAAGGTAACAGATCTCATGAGTAAGGTTCCAGTAAGTTGCAAGCAGGAATATTTTGACAGTGGTTCACGGTGGTACTGATCTCCCACTCCATCAGCTGCGGTGACTCTCAACATCACAACGCCAATGGAAAGGGCTGTGGATCTCTGTTCTAGCTTTCTCAAAAATCCTTCCAGCTTAACACAAACAAGGGGCAAACTAAAAGGGGATATTTCCAGCTTGATGCCTGGGTAGAAGAGGGTGTGTGAGGTACGGTTTAAACTTACTTATCACTTGAAACTCCGGGAAAGAAAGGCCCTGTCTTGGAAACCGAGCTGTCAAAAGACAAAGTTAAAAGAGGTTTTCAAGGATTGCTGAAAGCAGCTAAGGGAAGGTGGCAGATCTAAGCAAGTAACGAAGTTTGATAAAAAGTTATTTACATACAATAGGCATAGGACAGGCATTCCAGATTAAGAGGACTGGCTAAAATTCTAAGCTGGAGAGGGAGGTAAATTTCACTTCACAAGACCTCTGGGTGTTCTGAGACACTAAATACTGGAAAAGGAACAGGGTAATCATATGGGAAAGTGACAAGCGTCCACATTGACAATGAAAACACAGTTTTAAAAAGTACGATATGAAGACGACTGAACAGCAGTGAAACAAGGCCCTTGACATCACAGGCTTTACCAAAGAACTGTGGAAAGACAAGAGAGCAGTACCTACAAAACCTTATTAAACAGATCGCGTCAGAGACCCGAGGACTTCAAGCTAGTAAGATTTCAAACCATTATTCAGAATATTTGTAGGCAAGGATGAACATACAGTAGGTACTACATACCGATCCCAAGTCAACAAGAAATCAAATACACAGGTGAATTCTTCTACTAGCCTTTCCTAGGGCAAGAATACCGAATATAGATTGTTAAAGGACTGCACAGATTTATTTCCACATCTGTTTGTGCTCAAATTCTTGAGGCTGGCTGCATGTTAAGGGGTGACGCTGCAATCCACAAAGATAATTGGAAAGATGCTCATCTGTGGGACTTTGTAAACTCAGACATATGAGTAACTACAACTAGTTCTTGTGCCAGAAAAACTGAAGTTTTTCCATAGAAAATACAGTTAAACCTATTGTCCTCATAATCAGATTTTAAAACCGCTGTTAGAAGACAAAGACTTACAAAGCCATAGATGGAGCCGGGTGCAGAGCTGAACCTTTTGCAAGCTGTATGTGAGCAGAGCCTAACAGAATGCAGCATTCGTTCCCACAGCAAGCTTTGCTTTCCTGGTCATTTTATTTGAACCCGTTGTGGAGCAAAAGTGTGAAACTCCCAATTCATTATACATAAGTAAGACCTCCCGTTAACATGAGCAGGATCTCAGTCAACCAGCTCCAGATTAAACTATTAGCATTAGGAACTTGTAGGCATTTCCTTAATTTCATTAACTAACTGTAAATGGAAGAACATTTTACTTCCCTCACTTCTCACTCTCCCCTAGACCTTGGGGGAAGCAACAGCAAATGCTTTTTCATAATAAACTCTATCCCAGGTGCTTTAGTTTCAAGATTTTAGACTCTTACAATCCAGCACCATACACAAGTTTGGAAGCGACGTACCAAACTGAACACAGATTACAGATCTCAATGACTTAGTAAGCACTCTCAATGCCAGCATTTTCCACAACTAGAACTGAAACTCTCAGACTTTAACATAAGAAGTCCTTTTGCTTCACACTGTAAGAAATTTTGTAAAGAATAAGACACAATTAAAGGAAACCGTCTGAAGGAAGAGGAAGGAGCACGTCCTTTCAGTCTTATCAGATCTGTCCTGTACAGCAGTAGCCCTTTCAGCCACATCCCCTGCCATCTCTGCTCCTCAGTTCACGCCTGTGCAGTAGCATGAAGCAACATGTCCCCTTGACACTTTGCAATTCCACAGTGGTGCATGAAAATGTGAAATAAAACATATTATTTCTTTGCTTGCTAAAGAACTACTTTCTCTTCACATCTCATTGGAGATCTGGCAGTGAGCAGATCCTGCAATCTATTTCATGGAAGCGAGCCGTCAGTTTGGCATGTCAGGGAAGCAGCAAGGCCGTTAGGACAGTCCAGCTTGGAAGAGATAACCTAGAGGGGCTGTGCAGCCTCCGGTCTTGGAGGGCTTCAAGACCACACTTGACAATGCCCCGAGAACCTGAGCTGATCTCACAGATGACACTGCTCTGAACAAAACAGCTGGGACTAGAAACTGCTTCAGGTCCCTGTCCAGATGAATTTTTCTGCGATTCCATAAGGAGATACTAGCAGCCACCTACAGAGAGAAGAATGAAGTAAAGCAACAACCTGTCCCTCTGGTTCCCATTGACCTCCACAGCTTTTGCTTCTACAGTTGAACATGTGCACTGGTATTGCCTCCACTGGTGTGCCGGCTGCCTGAAATACCACTGCAGCTGCACGGTGGAGTGCTCATTTATCTCAAAGCTACAACTGCAATTAGTTATTGTGTGTGGCCACAGGGCTGCCCATCTAGTTATGTTGGCGTGACGAGCAATGCCAGGACATTGTCAGTTTCTTTTAATCCATTACAAATTATCAAGTTCTATTTTTGGGTGGTTTAAGAGCCAGACGTTACAAGGAAGGGCTCATGCTTGCTGGAATGAAGCAAGTTACTGCTTTGCTTTAGCTACTATCATCGAGAAAGGAAGGAATTTCTGATAACCAGACAAGTAGACTGACCCTTATCAATCTCTGACAAATCAGAGCCAAAATCACCAGCACTGAAAAAAAAAAAATACACTGTCCCTCCACAAAACTTAGAAATAAATTCAGGAAGAAAACCCACGCACAGAAAAATCATTTGTAGGATAAAAGTGAACAACTTTAACTTTAACACAGCTGACGAATCCTTTTGCACACACAAGGCTTCCTACTCAGCCTAGCCAGCAGATGTGCAGCGCTAAGCATACCTCTCGCTTGTTCTCCCTCGGAAGTAGCAGAGGTTCCCAGACAGCTTAGAGAAGTGGTCTGCATACCAGACTCTTGTACAACACAGATATTTAAACAGTGTCTGGAGCAGAGGCAAAAAAAAAAAAAAGTAGCCATTTTCTTGATTACGATACCGTAATTAATTTCTATCAGTTATTGAAGGCTGCCCCTGAAAAAATATTTTTGAAGCGGTTTATCTGATCCAAACTTTTGATCTTTTATTGGTCTTACTCAGAATAGCGGGAAGTGAAATCCCAAGTATTTAGGACCAAGTTTTTCCCTTAGAAACTTGCATTGAGCATTCCCAACACACATAGAACAGTCAAACTCTGCCATTGGATTTGCATAAGTGCTGCTCCACAACGATGGTGCAAATGCAGCTTGCAAGATTTCCAGTAAACTTGGTGGCATCCTTTCTGAAAAGGCTTTCTGTTGTAAAGTTCGAGATTTGTTACTGAAAAAATTCATCTGAGCTAGTATCCTAATATTGCGCAAAAATATTGCAAAGTAATCCAGATTTTTCCAGTGGCTAATTTCTGATGTACATGCTTACTTGCTAAACATTAAAATGACAGAGGGCCAAGTAAAGGAGTTTTAGGGAACAGATCTTATCACAAAGAGCCGTTGAAAGAAGAATGTGAAAAAGTCATCTCTCTGTTACCATTAGCAAATGCAATGTAATGCTCATTGCTGTTTTTTCCTTATCTGTAAGCAGGTGTGCAAATGAATAGAACAATGCAGGCACAAGACTGCCCTATTCTCTTGCCAGTGTCCAAAGAAATCCAGCAAGGAGGTGGCTTACACAGTTGTTACTCATAGCTCCTATTGTCCATCCTCTGCCTGTATTAACTCTTTGCTACCTCTGCTCTCAGGAAGGCTTCTATAAGGAGTTCCCTTATCTAAAGCTTTCATTGACTCGTTCCAAAGCTTATTTCAACTCAGGAATTTTGGAGAACAATTTAAAACTAAGCTGTTCCTTAGTACATTCACTGCTTCACACACCCTCTGTGGAAAAAAACCCACCACATGTCACCGTCAGTTCACTGTCAGTCTGCCATCTCACTATCAAGCATTCACAGCAAGTTTCTAAAGCAAAGCTTCAAGGTTTGATTAGTTTTGGATTTCCATTTAATTAATTAAAAGAGGTAAGATACCTCCCCTACATCTATTAACAAAGCCAGGCAATCAAACTTCAGGAATGCAGTGGGTGAAGACAAGCCTCCTGGTGGCCACCCATCAGGCAGCTCAGACCAAACACCAGCAATCTCCTTGTACCGCACAACTGATCCTGTGAGGAAGCCGAAGAGGGAAGGGGGTGACTGGAAGACTGAGCAAGAGAAATTACAAATGGAATTGGATGTTGGGTTTAAACAAGTTATTTCTGGGAAAGAAGAAAAAAAAAAAGTAAAGCTGTTCCAGTTATTGTATGTGACTCTGCCACTTCCATTTTTATGATAACTGCTTTATAAAACCCTGCCTGTGGTCTGCTGGAACTTCTTATTTCTTCTCCCAAATACCCTGAAAACCTTTGGATTAAACAAGCCAGCAGCCAGGGAATCCTTTTCAAGCAGGAACTTATCAGATACTAGCTGTTAATTTAATCACAGGAGAGATCCATTTTTAATTGGGCCACCTTCTTTTAAACTGCTAATTAAGTAACATTTTGCTTATTAGTTGAACCTAATCATTCCATTTGAGTGAAGTCACAGTGTCATGTCAGAACACAGTGCTGGGTTCTCGAGTAACCATGGCTGGGTGTGGTAGCGTACTTTGTTCTGCTTCTGCAAAGAGAAACCCCACATGAAGATGCAGAAAAGCAACCCAGCTCAAGGCAGCAGACCCTTCAGAAAGGCTGGAAAGATGGATTTAACACCCGTCTAACTGTCACTATTGCAAAAGTTCACCAGTTTAACTCCTTGCAGACAAGAAGGCGACTCTCGGAGCAGGAAGTTGTTCGGTGGAACTCCTGACGCAATGCAAACCCGAGCAGTTGCAGCTTAGCTTAATACAAACCCTCTTGAGTCCACGTTGACAAATTCTTTAACAAGCCCTGTGGTTACAGGGAAGCTGGTTTCAGTCTGAGTCACTCCAGTTCAAACAGTTTACTGGAAATGGAGGGGAGGGGGAATTTTCAGAGAAGTCATGTGATGGCCAGACAAACCACAACCAGTAAAGGTTCAGTGGAGTCAAAAACAGGTCCCAGCAACAACTGACAGTCAGTGTGCAGATGGCACTCGATCATTTACAAACCAGTCCTGCTGCACCTCAGCATTTAGATCGATTTAACCCTTTTTCAAGCTTGTACTCCTTCAGAGGGAGGGCACAGTTTGGAATATAAACAAACAGCCCTGGCAGATAGTAACATAGGCAACTAGCAAATATTTTTACATGGAAATTTGGCTGCAGCAACGCTGCACAGAAGCAAAGCCCGATGTGTAAATCATTAGTTCTTAAGAATATGCCACTTAATGAATCCAAACACTTAGAGCCATTAACGATTAGATACACAGCAAAGATATTAGTACTTTCTCCTCTTAGCAAGCAGTACCATGCTACAGCAAGGGCCCACGCATTATGCATTATCACAAAGTACCTTGAGGGAAGCTGGCATTAAACGCTTCATTTTCACCAGAAACCCCCATCAGCTTTAAGTGTTTCCCCATGACAGCGACAAGATGAGAATGCTTAACAACCAGCAACTATTAAACGGGCAAAAGAGAGTCCCTGCACACGTGCGTGTAGACATGAAACTGTACAAAAGTATGCCTGCACCGTATTATTACCAATGTGCTGCCCCAGCACTAAGTAGTAGATTCACTTCCCCTAATTGAGAGGTTGGTTTGCACGGCAGCACTGGAGATACTCCCAGTGGCTAAATGGGGAGCTCTGATAAAAAAACCCCACAACTCCTTTGCTCTGGAATTCATCTGGAAAAGAATTAACAGCAACTGAGGTACCATTTCAAATATTCATAATTTTTAAATACTGCCTTAACGAATCAGACCCAGTTGCTCTGTTCCTATAGTGTGCTGGGCTCTGCATTGTGTGGAGCTCCGAGGGGAAAATGAAAAAGAGAGCCCTGCTTGTAAACCACACTCCTCCTCCAGGGCAAAGTCACTCAATTTTAACAAGAGCAGCCACAAGGCAAGAGAAACTCAGACACTCCCATAATGTAACTGGGACTAACTGGTGTGCACACACAAGGACGCAGAGAAAGGAGAAGTGAGTGCTCCTTTAAAATGAGGGGCTTTTTCTCAAGTATGCTAATGCAAAGTACAACAGGCTTACCCATCATCTGCAGGCTAATGAGTTTTCTCCAAATGTAGCTCAAGGAGACAGGTCACTTAGGTCTGAGATTTAGGACAGAAAATCCATCAACAGACTCTTTAAAGTAAACAGTATTTTATGCTGTGTAACACCGAATGGGGCACTAAACCTTTATGTTGTTTAATCCTTTTTTTGGTTGTTTTTTTAAAGTGCCAAGCTAGCAGGCACATTCACCCTCACAGATCCTTCAGGCTGGATATTATATTCGTGGTCTATTCTCACCATAGAAGATCCTCATCCGTTTCTCAAAATCACCATTGTTTTTGAGAAATAGCAGCGACAAGCTTTCTAAACAAAACACACGCACGCAGAAACGTCAAGGCATTTGGCTTTGCCTTGTAGGCATACAGCAGCTCAGCAGAAGTAGAGGGGGAAGCTATTCTTCAAAATCCAACACCCATTTTCATGCCTTTCAAAAAGGCAAGGATGAAGCGAGACCTTTCTACTGAAAAGAAGGCTCCTGTCACTTGACGTCAAACATTTGTAGTAGTCTCTGTGGCATGAGACACTTGTCACATCCCCCGTGTTTTAAGCATAAGGCTTCGACTTGGGAGAGTGGGAGAAGCTGCTGTAGGTAATAAAAATTGTTATTGAGCAATTTAAAAATAGACATTGTAACTGCTCATGAATAGCAATTACAGAACAAAGAGTGATAAGCTCTGCTGAAGATTGGGATTTACTAAAGGTCATAGGAAAAGGCAGGCCTGTCTCCCACAGACATCTAGCAAAAACACGATTGAAGCCAAAAGCAAAAAGGAAGTCATATTAGCAAATGGAAAAAACTGAACTGTCAGTTTTATGACTGCAATACAATTTAATCCGATTGTCAAAGCCTCATGTTAAGAGTTTTATAGAAACCAAACCACAAGTGGAGTTTAAAAAGATTTTTTCTTTTTCCTGGCCATCCATCCTCAAAACAACATGCTTCAATCCAAATTCAATTGCCAAGAAAATAAAATCAAAAGTACTGGTAAATAACACCATAATTTTTCTTAATTAATTACACAATGCCATTCGTTTACTAAGGGCAGTCAATACAGCTAGCTATATTTTGGCCTGTCCTGACAAAATGCTCTCTAGCAAAAATTTTCTTCCCAAGAATCTTACTGTGCCTTCTGGAAACCAACTCTGGCTGCTCCCACAACTGTACACGCATATAATTTGCTGGGAGAGTTTCAGTAAACACAGATAGCATTTCAGCTAGCAAGTCATGTATTCAGTGGGTTTCACTGTTTGGTTTGGGGTTTTTTTTTCCATGACTTAATTTTTATACAGTTAGGGATTACTTCGCAAAGCAAAGACTGATGATAAAAACCAAAGATATCCCCACCCTGCACGTTTAAAGAATTTACTACTTACAATAGCAGAAAAACCCTTTGGAACTTTCTAGTAGGGGGAGGCTCTCGGGAAACACAGGGTTTACTGTTAGAATTACTAGATTGCACTCAGTATTTCCAGACAAACCACTTTCTTTCATGGAAAAGCTTCACCCATTTTTTGAAAAGGAGAAAAAAAAAAGTATATACTTATACCAAGAAAATACCCTGGCAGAACATTTTAAAGACATCAGTGGATGGTAAATAGCATCTGCTGGTTTTTTAATAGCAGTCTCATGACCTGTTTCAACTTAGTAGCAGACAAAACAGGACAAGAAGGAAAAATACAGAAGAAAAATTCAGTGGCAAGTAGTTTGAGGAAAAAACATTTGATTTCCTCTAAAACAGTATCACTAACTCATGAACAGGATCCAAACTCCAAACCTGAATGAAAAATTATCTACATAATATCTGACTCATGTACAGCATCAGTCGCAAACAATGCTGTAACACAAGCACTATTTAATCCATCAAGAAAATAAATGACAAGAGCAATAAAAAGGGATTCAGAGCAGTTTGGTTGCATCTTCACATCAGGGGAGGGGAAAAAAAATAAATGTATGTTTCCTCAGGCTGATGAATAGGTCATGCACTGGCCTCTGAGGGTGTTAGTGGCAAGGCAGGCAAATGTCACCTCGAGGGGATGAGCTGAGACTAAAAAACCATCTCCTGGCCCAGGGAGGCTTTAAAGGCAGCTGTAACAGCCATAATCACGGAGTAGCACCGACTGGACCACTGGTTTGTTAGCCCACTTTCTTCCTACCTTTATTGTGCTAGAAGTCTAAATAAATGCAGTATTTGTAGCAAACACTTTGGCAGCGCTATCTGTATGTGCTTCAACAAGCTGCGTTCTTGTCCTCCCATCACCAGAGGTACCTCTACCCAGTGCAGGATCTTTTTCCATCCCCCTTGCGAACTCACATCGACTGATTTTTGGCCCATTCCCATTTCGTTGGAATGATTATTTACTTCATCTAGTTGTTCTGTTTTATTAATTCTGTTGTTTTGCACTGTTCTTACTTGTGCAGTCTCTGCATGTTCCAGCATCTCCTCAAATTCCTGATACTCTTCATCATCAGGTTCAGCACCAGAGAGTCGGGCCGCCCGGGCCATAAAATATGGGGGCAGCTCTCCAATGGCTGTGCCAGCACCCTGAGAAAAAAATAATTCGGATTTATTTTTGTGTTTATTCTTGAATAGGAAACATGCGATATGCACAGTCCCGTGGACATTTCAGGTTATTAGAACTGATGAGACCACTGCTTTGAGAAGTTTGCTTTTCCCCACCAGGTCCCATTCCTCACTGTTTCAAACAGAATGCTGCTGCTCTTCCCCTTGTTTAGCACAAGGCAGCCTCTCTCAGTGCAGACCACCACACTGCAAGCCAGCGGCTCCCAAGCTGCAGTCTGCAAGGTCAGAACGCCACGGCGTGAGCATCCCTGGGGCCCGGCCGAGCTGGCAGCCGGTGGCCAGCTGTGCTGGGGAGGCTGCAGCTGGGGAGCCGGCCAGGCTGGGGGCCCCGCTCGCTGACACCATCCCTGACTCAGCACAGCGCTGCCATCTCACCCCACCGCATGATGCCAGACACATTCGCCGGCATGTGACAGCCCTGGCTTCAAAATGATCTGGGAACTCCTCCCTGGTGCCGTCACGTAGTTTACTTGTTCAGTCATGAGACCTTGTGCAAGTGTTTATTAGAAAACAGGCTCGAGTTTTACTACAGCTACGACCAAGGAAAATAAGGTTAAGCAAAGTCTGATCTCAAGTCTTCTCTCTCCTTTACATGGAATAAAGCAAGCCAAGAGAACTCGAGATGAAAGTAGCGTTGCTTTCTCACCACAGGAAAATTATATTTGTTTTCTCAGGACATCAAATGACTCATCTCAATCTTGTGGGTAAATGCAACTTTAGCTTAACCAAGGAAAAAACCAGAGAGACAGCTAAGATTGAACATATGGATAAACAGAGGCTAATGAAACAGGAACTTGGACTAAACTCAGAATGGTTTAAATATAGGACAGGTAATAGCACAATAGTCGGGCACCACACTGGAAAAGTGCTAAAACTTAGCTACATGCAGATGGCTTTTCTCTCTTAGGGTCAAGAGTGAGTAACAAATGCTTTTCCACTCCTTTGAAGCAATGTGAAAGCTTTTCAATTTCCTTTGTTCCTGCTCTATATGCAGCTGCAAGCAAGGGAGAATTCCAGCTGCTGTGGCTATTCCAAATCAACAGGTCGTGGTCTGAAAAGCCGCCGCTCTCTGTAGTTACCCAAACTGTTAAATTCTTGGTGTAAGCATATAAAGCGCACAGCCTCGTATGTTTATGCCCTTGTTTTCCACAGAAGAAAAAAATTACACCAGTGCAACAAGCTGAACTTCATTAATCTGCCTATTTCTGGCACAAGGGGAGATAAGCCTGAAAACAGTAGCAACAACGTTTCAGAAAAATTAACTTGAGGTTATGTTCTCAGGGTGATGCAAGAACAAAAAGTCACATTGCTTCTCCAGCCTCCGCCAATTTGCTTTGGCTTCGTTTTGTTAACCGAGGAAGAGGGCTGCATGCGTGTACTGGACATGAACTTTCTTTAAATTGGGTAGGTCACATGCTCATTATTACAAAACATTTCAAAAGTGCAACAAAAATCATATGATTTCATGTCTGCTGGAGATACGTTCTTTAAGTGCATTAAAAAAAAAAAGCAGCAATTAAGGGATCCAACCCAGTAACCATTTAACTGCTTTTTGTATCATTAGCTGTCCATTTTCACCATTTCACTTTGAATACCAGTTTTACATGGAGATTCCTTGGACTAACAACAAATTGGAAAGGCAAATGCTAATCAAAATTCTTTTACACAAATACATTCAGAAAAGGAAACTGGGAAATTACTCTACTAGAAAGAGTCTTTTAAACAGATTTTATCCTGGTCAGGACACAGGCCGCCTGTTCTGCTAATCCTGAGCAATTAAACATTTTTATTCTTTCCCCTTATTTCTTGTAAAAAAAACAAAAAAAGCTGCAACACATTAAAAATGTAGGGCACTATTGAATTCCTCGTCCCTGTGGGATGGAAGGCTGTGAAAACTGGCATACACCTAGCAGATTGTTTTTGAAAGTCCTTCTGCAGGCCAGGACTGGTGGAGCCAACTATTACAGTGATTGAAAAATTCATCATTTTCATTTCACCCAATAATTCCTTAGATTCAGTGATATTTAATCCTCATAACACTCATTATCAGCAAAAAGGGCTATCACTGACATGCAGGGGAACAGTAATGATTTTAATCTCTGGAAAAAAACGTACCTGGTTTAAGTTGGCTGAAACAGCCGCTGATGTTTTTGTGATCTGAATCAAATCCCTTGTGCAGATAAATCCCCACATTCAAACCTTGCAGGATACTTAGTCTGGGCAGCTTTATAGTCGGAGGTCTGCAAAGTCCCCACTGGGACCGACCTGCTTTCAACATTTCACATGAAAACTTATATTGCTACCACCCTCCTGTCTCCCTCCAAATAATCAAGGAGATTGGCAAGATTTCACGCTGGAGCCTTTCAACATAATTTCACTTTACAAGTCTAAAGGAAACGGGCTGTTGGTGGTGTTGGACCCATTCCTCACAGGGCTCCATGTGTTGCATTAGCAGCACATCTGTATACATCCAATAATTCCTTTTCTTTTTCATTTATCCAGTATTTATCATAACTTCAGATTTTACATCTAATTAGAAGCTGCTGGTCCCATAAAAAAAAAAAGATTTTGTGAGCTCATTCAATCACACCCAGATTAGGAATTAAACTTAATATTCCTGATTTTAGTTTAAAAGCAGAAAATTTTATTTTATTTTTTAAAACTAAGGTTTTGATTTGCAAAAATCAGCATTTTCCCTTTCTGGAAGTCATTGTTACTTTCCTGTTAAGTGGACATTTGGTTTGAGTGTGACAGAATAAAAAATAATTTTCTTCAACAGCTTCCATAAAAACTGAACTGGAATTAGGACAAAAGAAACATACTGGAAGAAGCAGCAGCAATTGCCAACTTGATTTGGCTTACAGGAAATTAGCAAGCAATGTTTATGTACTCATGAAACATTCCAAGAAAGCATAACATTACACTAGACACCACTGGTAGACAGAGGATGCTCCCAAGGGAAAATCTAGTGGAGACAGAGTTCAGTGAAAAGGTAGCTGACAGCGAATTTGAAGGCGAGAAGAAAGAAAGAGGGGAAAAAGTGGGATACAAACATTCCGGCTCGGTCCTATTCCCTTGGCCTTTCCCTTGCCTGAACCAAGAAACACAACTCAAACAAGAGACCCAAAGTACCATTTGTTCTCCCTCATGGCTGCTCAGAAGGATACAAGCTTTCAGGGCTTGCAGCTCCATTAACTCATTTCTAAACTACTTAATTCTCATCATAGTTCAGCTATTTTACATGCTTAAGATTAAGCAATGGATGCTTACGCTAAGCTACATTTTTATTTTACAACCCTAGAAACGTAATTGTAAATGCCATTTTTATTACTCTAGTCCCCATTAAACAAACTTAAGCAGAGGGGGAACAGGAAGAAAATAAAAAGAAATCTTTTATTTACAGTCTTAAAAGTACTTGCATGTTTAGCTACTTATCAAGCACTCCGGCAATTCTGTCTTCTCATTAGAAAAAGTGAAATGCAAGATGTACTTTGCTTCTTGAGAGGGCTTTAAGTCCACTTTCTTTCTCACTATTTTGACTTTGGTACTGCCACACATTACTTCAGTCTGCAATGCGTACAACCTAACTGGAATTTCTGTTAAGTAACACAGCTGCTGATAATTTAAAAAGTTGTAGTGACCCAAGTTGCCTTAATATTTTTTTTTTCTTCATATCATTAGAAGGAATACAAGGGCAGACATGAGATACCATGTATTTTCAGAATTTCCAGTCTCTACATTTGAACTGGACAACCAAGAATTCCATAATAAAATCATCAGCTAGAACAGGAAGTCAGTAGTAAAATAAAGTTCATTTGGCATGCAGTTCACAGCAGATGCGTCTGTGTAAACTGCGATTCAAAATAATCTACATGTAATGAAAAAAACATCTAATCTGACCAAAATTCTCCAAAAATCAAACTTCTATAAAAAGCTGTGGGGGGGTCAGAGGTGGTGGGGGGAGACGGAAAATGCAAGGGAAGTTCCAATGACAGCGTTTCCTAAGACTGTGATTCACTTAAAAGCTAACGTACTTTTCCTGTTTTAAGTGAAAAGTTTGCCATAATGGAAACAGGCAGAGAAACAGAAATAAAATACATAAATGTGCAACATAACACTCTCTTATTTAATCCAATCTATTGATGCAACCCAGAAAAACATTTCAGCTATATTAGAGCCAGAGTCCTTCATACAAATAACTGCAACTTCACTCAACATACAGGCTCAACATTTTTGAAATTTATTGCTTAACTGCATGCAGTGCAAGACCTGACAGCTGCATGATCATTTGGGATGCAGATACCCTTTCTGAAACTTACCTTTTACATCAACGGCTTTGAAGTACATGTTTTCTGCTAGCATTTAGAAAAGCAGCGGATGCTGCAGTTGATAGAAAGATAGCCCAGTAACATCCTATTACTTCTCCTCAAAGGACATTAACATTATCCAGGGCTGGAAGGCTGATCACTAAGGCAACTATTCACATTGCAGATACAGACATTACTGTTGGCAGTGTAAGCCATCATTACTTTGCTAATTCAGGAATTGTTGTGTATTGCTGGACAGAGAAAATAAGTGTGTAAATTAAAATTGCTGAAGTTTTATAAACCAAACCTTACCCACATGCAGGCCTCCAGCCTGACTTTTGAGATGATGGCCCATAAAGAAATGGATCCTTCAGTCGTCTCCTCATCAGGGCAGATAATTTGATCCGGGTAAGGAGGCTCAGGAAAATTAACTGAGTTACATTCATATGCAGCAAGAGTAACCGATGCTATGTGTGGACCCTGAAAAAACACAAGTAATTTCAAATGCATTTTAGGTTAGTTAGAACAAAAGTTAAAATGAAAAGCCCACTTTTGTCCCTGATGCAAAGAGCCTAGGCTAAAACCTAGTGTTTCTCACTTTGGCCATTAATAATGTTATATATGTAAAATGTCATGCCGTTGTACAGTAGCTTGAGGTTGCCAGGGAGAAATAAGAATCTTTACTTCTTAAAAAAAAGAGGAAAATTTTCAAAACTTTAAAATGTTCTCCTTAAGGTATTTATAGCCTACAGCTTTATTAGAGCAGGTGTTTTCCCTACTGTTGCTTTTAGAGGATGGAGGCATTTAAATTCTGTTACATTTTTTTTATTTTTATTTTTTACGACTGGGACTTTACAACATCTTACAGTGGACCTTCTTAACTTTTGGAACTTTCTCCAAAACACAGTTGCTTAATTTGTGTTAGATTTTCTGCATATACAAGGAAGTGACCTTACTGCTGTTTGCAAAAAATGGTTTGAAATATAAGCCAAAACCTTAAATGTTATTTGTCATTTAATTGAATTACTTCTAGTCTCCATCTTACATTAAAAGATTTTTTTGGAGAGACCTCCAAATACAACTGGTATAAAGATCTATTCAAGAACTGAACTGCTACATATGCAAAAAACCTGAAAGAATTGCCATTATTTTAATACAAAACAAGTGAGAAGCAATTCAAATCATCTATGGCCTGAACACTAGATGTTGTAATTAAAAAAGAAATCACTTGGCAAAAGGTCAGGGAAACACTGTCCAGGGAAGGAGGAGGGGAAAAAAATAGGGAGGGGGAGGAAAAACAGAAAACTACTGAGTTCAACTAAAGTCTTATCATAAAAGCACAGATTTAAATAAAACTTAAACCTTTCTTCAGGTGCAGAACAAATTGCAAACACCTTAACTTCTGCTATTTATTATGTGATGGATCTTGACATCATGCTGGGAAACATTGTCAACAATATTCTACTTTTTTTTTCCTTTAAATGAGTCATGTTTCATTAGACCAAGAAGGGAGCCTGATACCCCCAACCAAATCAAAGCTCCATTTAATACAGGGTAACAAGGGAAAATGAAATAGACCTCAGCACTGCCATTCCCCTGCACCAGGCTTCCAAAGCTCACTTTGAAATGCAGGAGCCAGAGATACATTCAGAGGACCCTGCAGGCTTCATTTGCACATTAAAGGCTGAAATTCCACAGCAGGTCTCACACAAAAGGTGAAGCTCAGCTGCTTTTTCTAGACTGGCTGGGAAGAAGATTTTAGTCGGGTTCGCTCAGTAACATTTCAGGTCCCACTGAAGAGAGCAGAGCACAATTACATCGATAAGGTCATTTTTTTAGAGGCAGTGAAATAAGGATGTTGAAAAAAACCCACGCCGGTTATATTTTTCTGTATGACAGCTCCAACTACTGTTGTCATACGTAACCAATTGAAAACAAACCCATTCTTCTGGCAAGCAACTGGTAAAGGGCAAGCTGCTCTGACACCAAGCAAATTATTTATTCCTTGTTACTTTACAGGAGACTAATTCAAAGTGCTCTGGCATACTTCAGACTATGTGAACACATAGGTGTAGCTTCCCGAGATGAAAAACGAGACACAGTCCCGCTCACAAAAAAAAAAAAGAAAAAAAGTTCATTGAAGCAGAACCGAAAAAGCGGGGATCCAGAAATTGATACACGAGTGTGACTTTGATATGGAAGGGAGAATAAAGAACGGATGAATGAACCAGTGACTAATAATGTATACTATCGACATCTCTATAGGTCTGCCCCAGTGGCAATGAGCTCCTTGTTGGTACTTGTCGCAAGATCATCCCTGTCCCCAGCAGCTTCATATCTAAACAAATGCAAGGAGAGAGTTGAAACTTTCCTAGAATTATAAAGTACACTCATGGCAAACCTGGGAACCTCTTTCTCCACCGTACTCTGACATTCAGGGACTTCAATCCCATCCCCTGCTTGCACCGCCCCCCCCCCCCCCCCCCCCCCCCCCCCCCCCCGACGGCTCCCTTGGGGGAAAAAAAAAGGGTCTCAGGCCATCTTCCTTAAATTAATGGTTTTCACCTGCAGAAATTTGCAATAAAATTCTCCTGAATAACAAATTTGCATGGAGGAAATCCCCCTCCCCCCCCCCCCCCTTGAGTTGTAAATGACCATTTCCTACCTTCCCTTGAGAACAAGGGTCAGGTTGTTGCCAAGGCAGTGAGATACAGTGCGTCAATCAAGAAGTACGGTTTTCAGTTCCACAAAATTCAGAAGACATACCACACTACAGTGTAACTACAGCCAGCTGCGGCGGCAGACTGTTGGTTTCAGTTTTCTAATAGCAAAAGACCAATTTAATCACTACTATACGAGGTCCCCATGCCCTTGCAAGGTTTCAGTGCTGGCATTAGTAGCGTTTCATCTCTAACTGCAGTGAAGGTGGCTGCCCAACCTCGGGAGAGCAAGCAATGCCAAAATGCTAGTGGGAGACGGCTCCACGAGGCTCTTACCATGAGCAGCTTCTCTCAACAGAGTTGCCATCCTTGAAATGGCATGATGGTCTCAAAACATTGGCTCCTGTTAAGGGAGCTCTCCCAGCCTCCACAAATGGCTCCAACAGGAAAAAATTTACAAGTAGCCGATGGAAAGAAAAAAAAAGGCCTTTCACAAAGCAGCTGTAAGTGGCCAACGAGCCACCTGAAGGCTACGCCAATTGAACGTAATCCTTCCACTGCAATGTACACAATTCTATAATGGAAAAAAGTTGGAGTTATGGAACCCACAGAAGCCACATTTTAACTGGAATAAGAAATAAAGTATAAACGGTTCATTTAGAGTGATGAAGTGTGGAGTACTGGAAGTCTGAGCGAGCCAAGGGAAAGGAGAACAATCCCATGTCCTCCCCTGGCAGCGGAGCCCAGCTGCCCCGCTAGTCAGACGGACAAGGGCTCCCAAGCTTGGCAGGCCGCGTGCAACTTCTCCGACATCTGCTTTTGTTCTAGCTCAGCCCTGAAAGCTTACCCAGAGCGTTATACTTCCACAACGCCTGGTTACCAAGCTCCTCAAAACAATGGTTGGCTAAACAGGACCATGGCTGCAATGGGGTGGGAGGAAGAGCGGGAGGGTCACTGGTGTTTCTTAACAGAGGTGCCCTTTTGCTTTCTGTCTAGCAAAGTGATGGTTGAACTCTGAATGGAACAGGGAACCAGCTTCAAATGGGCTTTAGGTGTCACCTTTGGAGAATCTCAGTCACTATACACTCAGATGTTTTCTCTGTACTCCTCCCCATGCCAGAAGGATTAATTCTCATACAATTTTTTAATCCTCTTCACAAATAATACCTCCTCCACCCTTTCCTCCCAGTTCTCTGCATGGGGCTGCAGTAAATACTCAGCGTTTTGCCTCTCTGCAATAGCTCAGTTTATTTCAACACTTTAGGAAAACCTGGAAGATATCCCTCCTCGAGTCCAAGTGCAGCTCTACCTTTGAAAAGGGCATTTGCAAAACTACTTCAAACCTTGTCATACCAGACAACAAATATTAAACCCAGGCAATTCAGTAGACATGTTGCTTGCCAAACCAGGAAGAGTCGCTGAAAGTCAAGGCATGTAAGATCCTGAACACCAACTGTCTTTCCATCGTCTTCTTCCAACGATTCACCCCTCCTCCCCCCCCCCCCCCCCGCCTTTTAAATTGCGGGAGGCACTAACAAGAGCTAACAGAGAAGAAATTGAGAGACGTTCTGCTGGCTCAAGTGAGAAACATTTGCTTGCCACTACCGATGACCAGAAGGAGCCCGTGGTTAGGCTGGAATGCGATTTGTTAGAAATATCTGTACAATTTACAAATCAAACAAGACAAGATCTGGTCATCAAGATCAACTCAACATAAATCTGTTTTTTAGCAATAGTAATTTAGGGGAGTTTGGAAATCCCTATCTATACGACCCTGATGTCTCGCAGAAGGTAACGAACTCCTGAACTCACAGGCCTTCAGAGAAGTTTTAGTTCAGTGACTGAAGGCAGCCAAGTTAGAATAGACACTGCTAATCCTTAGAAGTGTTATTTTAAATACTGTAGTATGAAATTTCTAGCAAGTATAATCTTTTAATCTATAAATTATGCCTGAAAATTCATCAGTGCAAGTAGAAAGAGACGACAAGCACACGTAAAAAAAAAATCAAGTTAAACCCCTTAAAAATATGCTGATATGTATAATTCTTACAACAGAAAAATCTTTACCATAAGTGACTGAATATCCAAAATGAATAATATTTTCACATTATTAATCATTCTGAGCACCCAGACTATGAACACAAAGCTATAAACAAACTCCACATCAAGTGTTGGTTTCTCACATGCCCCTTCACAGCACAGCCACCCTGCTGAAGTGATACAAGTACACCAACTACATCTAATTTTAACCTTTTTATTTTGGGGGAAGATATAATTTTAGACTGGCTCTAATTTAGAAACATTTCTCAAAGAAAAGTGATATGTCTGCCAGCAAGAAAAATATTACACTGAACTCATTGCTGAACTTAATGCACTAAAAATCTGTTTTCCTCCATGGATACACTGCTGTTCGTACTGGGTTCAAGACTCGGCCCTTCCACAGGGGGGAAACATGTCATGCTATATTTGATTAAGATAAATTGGAAAAACAAAAGCTTGCTTCTCATGGGAAACATCCTTCAAGCCTTGCCCCAGGCTGCGACTCATCTCATACTTATCTATGAAGTCATTACACCTCTCAAGAAAGTAACACCATGTTACAGCATCTTTTTTATCTTCAAGAGCAGTGGACAACTACCCACAAAGAAAACTGCTCTGTGATTAAGAACAGAAAAGCTTGATCTGGAGGTGGCTAGTAAATATGTCAATTCAGTCTGTCTGTCTGTGCTACAAGATTAAAACGTCTCGTGATTCTATATAATGTCTGGTATGCAGTGCTGGCTGTAGTAGGGGGCTGAGAACGAAGAAGGATCCCATACCTAGAGCATCCTCAAGTGACACAGACATCCATCAAGTAGTTAGGCAGGGCTAGTTTTAGCACATTGTCATGGCATTTCAAGCAATGTATTAATTTTACAATCACGTGTTTGTTAGCAAGTTTCTATTCCCACTTCAATCAAGCCTTGCCCCCCAGCGCGGAGCTGATAGAAATTCCAAATGGTGAGCCCCAAGCTCTGAATATGACTGAACTAGAACCACCGAGGGAACAGGCACGCGGTACCACTGCATACATAACAGGGCCACGTTGCTACTTTGAGGAGTAACATGAAAAGCAGATGTTTTTTAAGGCTGTACCCATGCTACTTTCTATAGGAGCAGAGAGACTCATGTCAGGGAAAGGCACAAATGAAAGAATCCAAGTTTACGCTCCGGTGCTGACAGAATACAGATATAATCTGTCAGCATTCCCTCCTTATCCTTCCCTAGCCACCCGCTTATTAATTCTGAAGAATAAATCACAGCATCTATTCAAATTGACACGGGTAGTGACGACTGGCTTGAACATCTCCAATTAGAGATTGTCTTGCACTGTTACCATTATTTAAAACCTGTTCAAGGAAGCAGTGACATGAAAAGCACAAAGTGCAGGCTATGCACAAAAAAAAAGCAAGCAGAAACTCCAAGGGATCAAACGAGGAGAAAGCATAACGTGACCTCCTGGTAGAGTTATGAGAGAGAGAACCAGGGACGAGGAAGTCAAAAGCAGATAATGAAAACAAGGTGCCAGCATTTAAAAGGTAAAGTCCATCAGCCTTCGAAAGGAGGAGAAGAGTGTACCCATCACCTTACTAACTCCTCAGCTTGATGCAAGTTCAAATCACTACACATAGCTTAAATATTAACATGACGCCGATATTTTGCGGACTTCTGAACAGTCGAAGTAAGGTAGCTAATCCTGCACAGACAGAGGCACTTCACACGAGCTGTTCATTGCCACAGTTCCAACTTTAGATAAACCCCGCAGGCTCTGATGTGCACCACTTCCAGCAGCGCAGGAGCCATAAATGGCACTTGCAGCCACACCATCCCGGGCGCTGACTCATGAGGTCCGGCAATCCTCCGTGGGGCTATGTGGGAGGTTATTGCTTCCAGCTGTCCCACCAGCCCCTACGGCAGAGCTCACCACCCTCAGAGCAGGGCAGCGGGGCCGCCGGTGTCTGCTTGGCAGTTGCCAGGATTGTGCCCCCCAGAACCTAAACCACCAGCGCTTCCAGCTCCTGTGAACGCGCCAGGCTGGGGGCTGGGGGCTCAGTGCACGGTCCCCAGCCAGAGCCACAGCCGTTGGAGGGACCCTTCTTCCACAGCGTAACCTAAACCACAGGTGTTGGTCGTATTCTCTGCAGGTATCTATCGGTATCCGACACATACAACAACAATGGGTGCACTTAGAGGGACTAAGACTCCAAATGAATAGTTCTGTCTTGGAAAAAAAACAAAACAATTTTCATCTCAGATCTTTTAGTGCAAGCAAGCCACCAGAAGATTTAAGAAACACCCAGGTTACACAACTCATCTGGCAGCGGCGTCCAGCTTAATTCATTGGACCCTTCCAGTGGATCACAGTGCATTATTCATATCAATGCTGCAGTTTCAAGCAGAACAGAGCCCACGTGAGTTGGAAGCATGAGTTCCTGTCAAGAGATGGTTAGCAAAAGTGATATTTTTTTTTTTTAAAGTTATATGTTGATTCAAGTATTCCAGGATGTTCTAGTTCATTGCAGAAAGCTTAGGACAGCTGGAGGAAGTAGGTTTAAAGGCATGAAGGAAACACAAGTGAGAGAGTAAGAGTCACAAACAACCCTCACACAAACAGGATCCATCCCAACTGATTTCAGAATTAATTTCTGTCTCCTGTGCCCACCATGCATTTTTCTTTCAACTCTCTTAACAAGTCAAGAGCAGTAATCCGAGCACAGATAATGACAAAAAACATTTTTAAATTTCATTTGTTTTAGGCTTGCAAGTTTACATGTCAATTGAAGAACAGGATGGACTGGAAATGTACACCTCACTTAAAAATAATTCAGTGCTGGGAAGGGGAGCACTGCTGCACCCTCCCACCTGGCTGAGGCAGCTCAGCTTTTGTTTCTCACTTCTTCCTTTACACACAGAACCCATAGTTTTCCGAGTTCCTCACACTTATTTTGAATGATCCACATGGAAAGAGCAAAACTGGATTTTTTGTTTTTCAGCTTGTCACCTGGAGCTGACAATCACCACGAAAACACCTCTGTATTCAAGTCACTAGTAAATAAATGGAGAAAAAAGATGAGAGTAGGTTCTGTGAATTTCCAAATTATTCTGTCTGCTTCACGTAAGTGGAGTAAGCCCTGTTCTGTGAGCTTTTCTTCTTTAGATGAGCTACAGTAATTTTACGAGTCTCCTTACAAGCTCAACTCCTGGAACCAGACAACTAAAAGGAATTAAGTTTGATTTTAAAAAGTTTTCTGTAGTCCTGGCAGGAAAAGGTTTTTCTTTTTATTTGTGAGAGTTGTAAAACTATTGACATGAACAATTTCTTTTTTTTTTTTTTTTTTTTTTAAAAAAAAGCTAGTGGGCTTATTGTCACACAAGGCGTCTGCATGTTAAATCTTCAGATAGGGTTAAAACACGACTCACTTCAGCAGCAAAGTACCACACTTTTGGGAGGCCAGAATGTGACCCCTTGCCAAAGCCAAACCCTGGAACCAATTCAGGACAGAAGCCAGACACTGAACCCTCGAGCCCAGATAAACTCCAACGGGCTCTCTAAAGCCAGCCCTGTCAATAAGAACACTGTCTTTCCAATCCACTTCTCCTTAAAGGCAGGGTTTTGTTCTTTTTCATAGCCTGAAAATATTGCCGTGCTCTCTTCCACGATGCTACAGAACACCCTAGGAAGAAAGGACAAACCCACATATCAGAGTTCTGAAAAAATTCCAACTCCTGCGTGACCTCCGCTCACAAAACATTCCTATTGTACCTTGCGCTTCCTGTTTGTGCCGCTCCGCAGCCCTGCCACCCATGCAAACCTTTTCAGCAGTTGCTCCACTTGGCTCTAGCAGCGAGTGAGCAGAGATCCACATTTCAGAAACAAAACCACAAGCAAATGCAAAAAGCTGAAGCTGGGTCTGCACTTTTGACCTGTAAGGAATTTGCTTCCATTCATCCCCCACCACTACAGACATAACGGACCATACACACAGGAGGGACATTTATCACCCGCTTCTCGCGCAAGGCTTTTTGATAGACTTTGATTCTAAGCGGAGTTTTGTTTTCCTCAGCTGCATCTGTTGCAATCCACTCGCCAGAAGTGAACTGAAACCAAATCACGAGGCAGAGCATCGGGTGAAGATGGCAATGGTGGCATGGTCCCCACCGAGCTCTCCACCTAGTGCCCCTGGCTCCACCAGAGCCTGCTGCCTGCCGGCCCTCCGCGGCAGCAGACAGATCTCCCCAGGATGTACAGAGGCATGACTTTCCCAACGATTCCCAACGAGTCACCCTGAGTCATCTTCTTTTGGTAATTAGGTGATTCGTGCCATTTATATTGTAACATACCACCAACAGAAGAGAAAACATCTCAGGACTAAAAAAAAAACTCCATGCTGCTAAAACTAGTATTTAGAGTCATTAATCATAATAGCTTTATTTCCTACAGAACCACATCAGGATTACTATTTTTAAAGTGTTGTTTTTAAAGAATTGCGAAAAACCTTTATTGGACTCTGGGAGAATAAGCCAGAAGACTTGTTTTGAAAGTGTCAGAATAAAAAGGATTCTTGGAAGAGCAGCCTGCTTCCCTATTTCTGCATTGAAGATCTGCACTGTGCCAGCCCTTAGCTCAGTGCCAATCTGCAGCAGGAGAATTGTTTCCCAAAAAGCCATGTCAAATTTTGCATTTAGTGCTGGCTACAACTACAGAAGCAGCATTAAACTGGGAATCAATACAGCAGACAACGTTCAGAGCCCTTATAATGTATAGGAAGTTCCCGAATCACAGAAATAGCAATAAAAAGCCTATTATCAAACGAACAAAGTTGACCTCTCTCTCCTACACTGAGATGTATGCAGCAAGAATGTTCTGGTGACCAACAAAATCCAAATTGGATGTGATTAACCAGGCGCAGTAACATCTCCCCCACGCTGAGACTGCTTTAGACTGTAAAATCTACTTTAAGCAAACTGTTTCCAAGTCCTCTCCTGTCAGCTAACCCCAGGATCTCCCCTGGCACTTGAAATCACGCTGCTCCAAAAAGTGGCTTGTGAGAAATTCTCTGAAGAATCCAGACAAGTGACAGTTTGCAACACTGGAAAAACAGCTAACCCAGGCAAGGGGAAGCAAGCATCCAGAGTCATTCACATACTGCAGCTATTGCGTAACTACTGCTAGATCTGCCCAGCTAACAGGCTGTGCTTATGAACAGTTTAATGTAAAAATAGTGGCATGCAGTAAATGGAAGGCTATATTTGAAAAAGATGCACCTGTGTCACAGCTGAAGAAGTACAGGCACAGTGTCTGAACAGGTGCCTACATGCCATCAATTCTACCCCTTGGCCCTTAATGGCAGAGACAACAGCACAAGCCTCAGCAGCACATGGGTGGGCCCAAAGGCATTGTTCTCTAAGCATGTAATTGCATTCCCAACAATCTCACTGTACATAGAGATTTAAAATGAGCAATTAATTAAAAGCAATTTTAGAACACTTACTGAGCCTATTCTCTATTGCCAGCAAATCCAGGTGCTCAGGCAGAAGAGGATTTGCTGTTTTGTAACTTGTCATTTCTTTGAACCAATAGAGGAACATGTTTTACCATAATGAAGAAATGTAAAGTATATGGAACATGAAAAGTAGATATCCAGTAATGTAAAAGTTAACACAACAAGTTCCCCGCTAAACCTGTTGTATTTCTACTTTCAGAGGCAACTGCTGCACAAGTAACCAAGCAAAACAGTTTAAAACTCCTCCTTTGGAAAGGTGGAGCTCCTAATTGCATCGTTTCCAGACAGGTTAAATCCAGAACACTATTCTGAAATTATTTACCCCTAAAAGTTGCACCAGTCTTCAGTTAGCACCCTTTCACACAGGGTGTAGGCTCAAACCCCGGAGATGTGAAGCAGCATACTACCACCCTGCTGGCACCTTACACACGCGTGTCGCTGATGCAGCCGTACCGACAGCAGTAGCAGCAGGCTGCTCGGGCACTAAACCGCTGTTTTTACACTCCCACTGCCATCTAGAGGCCACAGAGCACATGGAACCCACCCAGTGACCAGCCCTTCGGTGCCCGGAAAGGGTTAACTGACCTGAATGTACAGTTCATGTTAATCACTAAATCTTGCATAGGAAAAAGAGGAAAACGAATCCCTGCTTCCCTTTCTTCCTACACTGTCTTTATGGAATTCCCTCAGTATAACAGAAGCACGCTTACCTGCCTTATATCTTTGAAGCCAACAGGTATTTCTCCTGTAGCATTACAAATTAGTTATCGGTGGTACAGTTTCATTGCATTTTATTCTATAATCACCTTCTAATTATTCAGTGCAATCTCCTTTGTTTGGTCTTCCCCTCCTAACAAAGTCACATGAATCCTCCCCTCTTTTGTTCCAAATAAATACCTTCGTTAACAATATGAAACTACATTTCTTAAGCGATACACCTGTAATCTTCAGAAGGCTGTTCACCTCCTATAAACACACCATAAGTTCTAACTTTTCTATTGGTTTATCAGTATATTTTGTATATATATTACTTTAATGTCAGCTCAGGTCATGGCCTAAATAAATCCGTTATGTTCACATCCCGCACGGGAAAACTTAAGTGATATATTATGAAATTTCATTTGTTTTCTATTCAAGTAATTTACCACTATTTAAACATCTGGATTTTTAAACACAGAGTGAAATAAAGGTCAATTCATTCCACCTTCTTTTAGAAAAAAAAGCGGTGCTGTGCTATGAAGACTTCTTTATGTGACAAAAACATCTTGGAGTGGCGCAGGGTATAAAATGACAGCACTCTTGCTACCCTGTCAGATCAATGTACAGTGAAGAAACACTACTCACTTGCAAATACAGTTTAAAATGGTGCATTTCTTACTTACTGGTTTTCTGAGACAACGTGTAAAAATTAACAATAGGAATTGTATGATAAGCTCTCCAAACTGCTTCAAAGAGAACGTCTAAATAATGGGAAATGTTTGGTTAGCGGAAATGTAAGTTGACTCTCACTGGTTGATAGCCCAAGAAAATACACAAAAAGCAGAATAAGATTAAAATCTACTATTTAAATTGTCTCCTACTTGCTGATTTAAATCATGAGCAACTGGTTTCTACCGTAGACCTGGAATTGCTTTCCTTTCCCTTCCTCTCTCTGTGCTGCTGAAGAGCTGGTGATCCCACCCTGCTGCGCTTTTACTGCCACGGCAGGCTGGCAGAGCACCCACAGCGACTGAGTTTGGGAGCCTGACTCCAGCTCACACCCCACTTCATGCTGGTTTGCCTCTCCAGCGAGGCAGAGCACCTCAGTTCGGGACTATTTCAATTGACTCTCCCTCTGTCCAGCCCATGTGTCTTACTGTCCCTAAGCTATTAGCAGCAGCATCTCTGCAAGCCAGAAAGATCCGTGCATTGTCAATTCCCTGCTGTCCAAGCACAAGCCAGCGTTACATAAAAATGTTTAGACAGTGTGTTCATCAGCTCTACTGAATTTCCATTTCCAATCATTTAGACTGACAGCAGTATTTTTGCCTAGAAGGCTATGCATGCATAAACTTGTTCCTGTTCAGCAATAGTTTCCTTTCTCCTGCGCTTTCTACCTCCACAGTCGTGAGGCAAAAAGCTGCACTAAGAATAAGTCCAAGACTCCTGCAAACGCAGCCCATACCGATGTCGTTCGATCTCACAGGCACTGCCCTGCCGTGTAGAAAAGCACGGGTTTCTTGTTTCATGTAGCGTTTTCTGTGTTATTGTTAATGAATAAAGCAGTTCTGAAAGTAAACATCTGTAATTGTTCCAAATACAAGATGACATTTGTTGCATAAACTGGTTTTAATTATTTTGTGGCCATGAATCCTTTTCTTAAATCCAGGACAGTGGTTTCATAAACAAGGAACTAATCCAATGGCCAAAAGCAAAACACACCCAAACATTTCCCTAACTTTCCTAAGTCGAGATAAACAACATCATGCAAATTTTCAGAACAGATATTATTTTTTCATAGACATATATTTTTCTTGCTATTATTTTCCAAGCCAAAGTAATACAGACTGAACTTTAAAAGAGCTGCCTATTTCAGTGGTGTCAGCTAGAAAAATCATCATTTTAAGCTACTAAAAAAAGTATGCTGAAAAATTTTAAATGGAAACATCTGAGCTGCACACTAGAAAATGTTTAATTTAAATTATTAAATTAGAGGACAGAACTTGCAAATTTTGACTCACTGTTTCAAAGTGAGGATTAACAGCTCAATAAACATATAGCACACAAACTACAAAACCAGGTTATACAATGTAGAATATTACTAGTATTCACTAGAGCCCAGAAGCATTACACCAAGTATTTCTTTTCCTTCAAAAGTACTTAATGTTTAGGATTTACAGAATATTCTTTATTTACATATTTAAAAATATGCAACAATTAAAATGTTCAATTCAGAAAAAGCACAGTATGGAAATTTCCTTACCAAATAGAGCAGAAAGGTGTGGAGACCTGTTCCAAGTCCAACAGAGGACAGAATGCCTAATCCTACCCAGTAGGCACACCAGAAGAACTTTTTCTCCATATACCGCACATACTGAAAAAGTCACAAAAAAAAGAAGAAAAAACAAGAATGGTTATATCTCCTAAGGGAGAAAGTTAAAACTACAAACTAACACAGATAATTACCACAACTGAAATAGAATCCCAGGTAATTCTATTTGTGATTTATTAGAATTACAGCACAGACACGTAAAGAAAATAGCGCACTTTCAAAAGAAAAGCCCACGTGCCTTAGAACCAGCAAGTTTCCAAGGAGATAGACGAAAAATTCAGGTTCAATAGTAGGGGGTGGAAATCCAGAGCCGGCACACTGGGTGTGAGCAGCAAGCCCCAGACAGTGGCTACTGGAGCCCAAGCAGTGAGCAGACAGCTCAGGGAATTGCCTGAACAAATTAAATAAAGAAACAGAACTAGCTGCACTCTCAGCTGGGCTGCTGAATGTTTTATCTCAGACCAGTGAGTAACCAGGTTTGTTACCTTTAAGAAAAGATTAAAATTTAGTTACGTGTTGCACATGTAAATGAGGGGATATGGGAAAGTCACAGCAAATACTGGACATAAAAAGTCCAGTTGGGTACACTGGAGAAACGGGAAGCAGTATCTCCCTCTCAGTGCCACAAAAGCAATACTAAGAGGACGAGCCAGGTCATCAACTCGTCTATCACAGCCCCAAGAGGTGCCATTTTATACCACCCATGGACCAACAGCCCCAAGATGACCTTTAGCAGTCCTTAACCAGGCTTCAATCCGCTAGCATGTAAAAAGGTCCTGAAAATGCCAAGTTAAAGCCACAAATCCACTTTGCCATTCTGAGTATGGTTTTGGAAGAAAGCAGCTCATACTCAAGAATGCATTGATGGCACAGAGATATGCAGAGGCACCAGCAGGACACGGGCTTCAGGTAAGGAGCTCTGAAGGAAAGGGGATGGACAGAGACCTGCTGGCACACATGACTGAGACCACCGATACGTGTCCTTCTCTGGTGACATTCAAAACCCGCCTGGACGCAATTCTGTGCAACCTGGTCCAGGAGAACCTGCTTTCACAGGGGTGTTGGACTAGATGATCTCCCGAGGTCCCTTCCAACCCCCCACCATTCTGTCATTCTGTGATGACAAAGACTTCCAAGCACTGTCTGGACCCTGCAGGTCACACTCCCCTCACCAGTCCCAGAGGCACAGGTTTGTTCCCAGCAGGCTCAAGGACCATGTGCTCAGCACCAGTTTGCAAGAGCCATCTAGTGGCAAATGCCGAGCGCATCACGCTCACAAGGCCACCAAGCAGGGCAGTTTTTAATGAAGCAGCTATTTGCCCATCAGGAACAGGCCACCAATTCACCATCTGCCTAACTGCTCCGCGTGTAAGTGCTTAGGTCTGAAGTGTGGGCCTGAGCGAGCAAGAACGCCACGAGCTGCAGCAACTCATTTCACTGCATTTCAAGACTTTTCCTGGGAAGCCAGAACTCCTGATCCAGACCTGCACGTCCCTCAGGCAGCCTGCGACACACCGCAGCAGTATGGATGTAAACAAGTTCTCTGAAACTGGGAACCTGCTGATTTCAGAGTCAGAGCGGTAAGATGATTCAGTTACACAAGGAAGTGCTGCACACGGTTTAAAAGGGCTGCCTGCCCTCAAGGAAAATCTGAAACTCAAAGAGAAATGGGGAGGTGAAAGGTGTAGACAACACCATCACCTTACGTTTTAAGCAATGGCTTACACTTCAAGTAATGCAAAAGCATCAGCTTCATGTACACCAAAGCACAAAGAGTTTTTAAACAACTATTTGAAAACAACAGGGCTACGAGAAATAACACAGAACCAGATTTGAACCATGAAACCACTTTATGTCTAGGTATACGCCTATCCTAGCCAGGAAACCCTTCCATAAAGCAGAAGAAACATTTCTTGGGAACCACCAAGTTCTATCATGACTCAGTTAAGGTTGGATCTGAAGAGCTTGCACCGCTATTAAAAGCTTGTTAACAGATGTGAAGGGGTGCTGCAGCACCGGAGATGTGCTTATTCAGGAACAGATGAGAAGGGGAACACCTACTGATGGAACAGAATAGATCAAACGATACAGCTGATCATTCCCCACCTCTAAAATGCAACTCATCCACACACAAGAGAGAGGAGTCGTGACGTGAGAAACAAACACCCTTCACAAGCAGCAGTTCAAAAGACACATTATCATTTTATGAAGACCCATCCAATTCCCAATACATCTACATTAGCACATGGACAGAAGTATTAGTCACTAAGGAAAGTAACTTGAAAACCTCATACCTGTTGATGTGTTCCTTCAATGTAATACGTAGCTGTAAGCACTGCAAGCGTCAGTAAAAAAGACACCAAGATACTTCGCCGATGCCACAATCTTAAAAGACAAATGGCAATTAGGGTTTTTCATAATTTAGCATGCATTTCGAGGTAACTTAGTTATCGCTGTAGACTGGGTCTGCATAGATGTAGTTAGCAGGGACAAAGGCAGCTGACAAGCTGGCTATTGTAAAAGCATAAACCTCCCAAGAATATAGTTGGGGAGCCTTTATTCTTTACGGAAAATTCTCTACTTCACTGTCAAGTGAGATCAAAGTTCAGCCATGCATATTATTTTTTTTTAAATCAAGAAAAACAAAGTAACTGCCTGAAAACAAACACAATCTGAAAACAAATTATTCAGCTTCTGCAGCCAAGACAGTCTCAAACACAGGGCCATCAACAACATCCACGGTTAAGCGAAGTGCAAAGCAGGCATTGCACTGGCCCTGGGCAAGGGATGAGCTGTGGGTGGAATACAGAAGTGCTAATTTCAAACTGTGCTGGTAACAGTAAGAGGAACAAATCTTTACACTATTTTGGTTCCCCAATCTATTGAAATTATCTCTCATAACAGCTTAAAGTTTAATAAATACGTTTTATCTAATTCTGAAGTGTTCGGAAGCTACCACAGAAAGCAGAAGAAAGCATTCTCCTACGTAATCTGATAGCCAATTAATTTTGAGCCTGTTTATTCTTACAAACACATACTACCCAATGTGTATGTGGCCACACACGTTAGATCATCAAATACATTTATTATTTTTGGGGAAACACTATTATACTGTCATTAATGATATAAAAAAACAAGTGCTAGCATCAGTTGATCTCAGAGATGAAATAGCAAATTATGAACGTAACTTATCTATTTTGACAGACAAAAAAAGACAGAAATAGGAGAAATGCAATACAGGAACAGTCACAAATGCTTCATATTAAGCAAGCAGAAGAAAGTCAGTCCAACTTTCCTTTAATTTTAAAATAATTTGTGCTGCTTATGTTGGTATGACAATTGACTTTTCAAGTGACTGTCATCATTTAAATCACAATTCACTCAAGTGGAACACAGGAGATCATTAAGAGTCAATCTGAGGCCTCGACTTAATAGCTTATAATAGGCAGTGTTGTTTTCTGGAAAGATATTGTCATGCTAGTGCTAGACAACATAAACATGCTGCACAGCAGAGGATACAAGTCCTATCTGTAACGAAATGTTATGTCTAGGAAGCCAGGTAATAGTTGTCTTAAAGACCTCAAATGTCATTCCTGCTGGGTTTAAATAAATGCTTGGAGGCTGTCAGAAATGGCTAACATGAGACTCAATAAAGCAGTTCTCGAAGAAACAACTCCCAACCATGGTTGAAAGAATGCACATAGTAAAATAAGTAAACCTGGTATTTTTCATGCGTATCAATTCAGAGGATCAAAATGGACACCAGAAGTTTCTCTCAGTGGACCTGACGTGTCAGCACCTCACACCTAGCCCAGAAGGGTCAGTGCACGTAGCCCATTACCATCAATCTCAGCTCCCTGCAAAGCAGCAGTCCGACAGGATCTAGTATCACCTTGGGTGATTCTAGCTATCTTCTCACTGGGAAAATGATTGTAAACTCGGTCCCAAACACAAGCGATTCCAGTTACCAACACAAGCGCTAGGACAGCTGCTACTCCTGGCTTTTTCAGCTGCCAGTTTTACTCATGTTTGCCTTTTGGCACTCCAAGCCCTCAAGCCTAGTGCGTTAAGAAATAGCTATGCATCTCAGCATTAGTAGGGATGTTACAAATTTTCTAACTGAATAAAAGCCCATTTTATCCACTGCATAAATGATGCTTAGGGAAAGCGCTTTAATAACTCATTTCCTGCTGTGAAAGGGACCACGTAGCTTAGAAGCAAAGTCCTCCTTGCAGCATCATAAACATCACTGCAAGTTCCACGTCATCCTGAGCCCTGCCCTGGCTGAGCTATTTGAAGGTCATTCAGCGATACTAACACATACATTAATAGATCAGTACTTAACACTGCAGTCGTAAGTACAGTATCTCTTGCCTTAAGGATCCCTAAACGCTGTCCCACTCCTTCAAACTGGAATATTCAACTCTTCAGAAAGGAAGTTTGCAATTTTCTTCCACTGACACCTTACTGTGTTTATACTTATGTAATTTAGGCAGAAGGTCTGAGTACACAGCTAGAAGTGTGGTATGTTCCAGTAGCCACCTTTAAGGTACAAAAATAAGTATGCTGTCTGAAAGAAGAAATTTAAAGTTGTAAATCATCAGGGAAAGCGAGATGTCAGAATGACCTACTGAATCAGAGCATGGGTTTCCCCAGAACGCTTAGTAGAAGTTAAAGAAATGATCTTTACTTTATGGTCCATTCCTTCAAGTTTATTAGAGTTTCCAGGAAAAAATACTGCAAGGTAACAAGCGGTTGTCTCCACAGTACAATATTCAACCTCTCTTCTCGGTCCCTTCGCTTCCGTTCACTCAACAAAGAATCTGCAAATGAAAAACAATAGAAATGTAAAAGCACGGGCTGCCAGTTTAGATTCTATCCTACCTAAAAATATACTGGCTTTTTTTTGTTTGGATGTGGTTTTTTTTGTTGTTTAGGAGGTTAACGTGAGCTCCCAGTCATCTTTTCTACTCATCACAAAACTTTTGCTCCAATCACATCAGAAATCAGGTGACCTCCAGCAAAGGAAATAAGGTGGCTTTTTTCCTCTGAGTAGCTGAGGGCCATTCAAGAATCTCATTGGCCCAGGGTGCAAAAAAGTCTGGCATATCTATTAGCCTTTATGGAAGGTATTGCACTACTAGTTACAAATCAGCAAATGTATTGGCTCAAACATGACGATCGCCCACTCCAGAGACCACATTTCACTTTGAACGTCTGAATTTGGTTCTCTTCCAAAGCTATTCTCAGAGTTCTCCAATCGAACTAGATTGAATTACACATGCTCTTTATACACTTCAGCCACCGTGTAACTGGATAATCGCATCTACCCTCCCAATCAGGATCCTCAGGCCACGTTAAGACTTGCCACACTGTTCAGCTTCTCCACAACGAGCTCACCAGATTGGAAGTGTTCCCATGAGAAGGACCTGCTTATATACCGCTGCCCCTTGCTGGACTGACACTATACATTCGGTTGCTTTTAACTGCAGCGATTCAGTTGTGATGCAGAGCTCAGCACCACTGTAACACCAGTCGCTGTACACTACCCTACAAGCACAGAACAAAGGTTCTTCTAATAAACGTGTTATTTTGCATTTACAATACTAGTCAAGGCTAATAAAAATCCTAGCTGTTTTTTTGGCTGAGAATGGCTCCTTCAAAGGTCATCAAGCTAATGAGCGGTAATAGTTTTTAAACTTTTAAAGAAAATGAATTCTGAAATAAAAGAAAAAAAATAATAGCACAGAACAATGGAAAAAATACATGAGAATAACTCTTGTATCCAAACAGATAAACTTGTTTAAGCATCATTTACTGCACATATTTATTGTTTTGCATACATTTAAAGCATTGCAATAATGTTCATAAATTTTAAATTTGTAAAAAGCTGTTGCACTTAAAATATTAATCTAATCTGAATCCCCAGCATATTGTAACCCAAGATGTATTATTTCAGTCTTATTCCAGTAACTGAAACATGCTGCCTTATCAGATGCTAATATTTACATAGAAATTGCATACCTCATCAGTCACATAGTCCATCTAATTTTGTACTCTTCAGCTGTAAGCATCAATTGCTTTAGATGAATTAACAGAAAACCTACAATGGCAAATACTGGATAACACCCACATTCCCTCAGAATTACAGAATGACTTAAGCGTTTAAGTAAAAGGCTTTGATTTGTTCCATACATACATACATACAGTTCCTCTTTAAATTTTGCCACGTTCATTGCTTCATGAATTTCTATTATCTATTTTTTCACTTCGTACGTCTAATAAAAATGCTTCAATCTTGTTTTTTATGACCTTGTTTTTAGTGAAGGTCATAAAAAGACAATGGTGTAAGACTGCATACAACTTGAGAAATCACTTTGTTACAAAACTTAATTAAATATGGAACTGGCACAGTCAAAGCTGACAGGAAACAAACTAAGATGATTGTAATTTCTATCCTATACTTACTACACACACAACACAGATAATTCACTGACACAAGGCTCTTCATGAAATCTTCTCAGGTCATTTTTCATGAGTCCTAAACATTAACCCGAGCCTGCTTCAGATGTATCAGTTAGAAAAACAAGAGGTGAGCCAGGAGATAAAGTGGTTAACTGTTTTGTTGGTAATTTATCATTAAAACTGATAATTTATGGTGAAGCTAAATGTCAGCAGAAAAGCTAGAAATTGGGAAACTAATAACTGGATTTTTCCCAGCGTAAAACAGATTTTTATTACCAAGTACTAACTTTTCAGTGCCAAAGGGTGGGGCTGTATAGCCTGACTTCTACAGCCACATATTTGCCAACACAGTTCAGTTTTTGAGCTCAGTCCTCTTGCAGCCCCTGTTGGTACCCAAGTCAGCTTTACAGGGCTTACATGCATATGGACTACAGAATAAGAAGTTTGGAAGGAGAAAAGAATATAATAGAAAATGGAATGGAAATATACAGCATAAAACTACTCTACTCTACAATACATAAATCCTCCAGACTTCAGATTTAGAGATGACTGAAGCTTCCAAGATCGATTCAGGCATCAAGGCCTATTGCATTATCTGGGCATGAAGCTCAGCAACATAAATTCCTTTTCAGTATTGTGCTGGTCATTTTACCAGCATTTACACCAAGCTGACCAGCTGAGAACATTAAGTCATTTTCCACTTACCTGTGAAGTTTCCATTGTGCTGTTCTTTGATCATTCCTATGCGTCTCTGGTCACAATCTGTTCCATTCTCTGCCATTTCATAGATCAGTCACGTATGGGGATCTGATAGCAGAAGAAAACCAAAAAGCACAATGTCTCCATTTCAGGTTATGAAGACTCCATTTACTCCATAGTCAAAGGATACAGGCAAACACCCAGCAGTTCTCCAAATCCAAATCACAGTTATCCTGCATTACGCCATTAAAAGAGAGAAAGTATTTCAACTCCCACAATGACAAAGATTAAAACATTTCCACCTACAGAAATCTAAATTTTTCACTCACATGACAAAACTCCCTCACTGCTAACAAGCAAACAAAAGCTTGTTAAACAATCCCTTCTCGCAATCAGCCCACTGTTTGGGCTCCAGAAGCAGCAGAGCTTCATGCAAACCTCAGTTCAGTCCTGAGAGAGAGGCATTAAGATTTGATTCTCATATTAGGAAGCATCTATTCTGGCACTAAGCCTCCAGGTTAGTTAGCAAACCTCAAAAACCTCACAACCTAAAAAATTAGCCCTCAATATGCTAACTAAGGTACAGAATTGCATCTCGTGTTTTGCTCAGTCTAGTATCTCTGAACAAAAAAAGGTAAACTCTTCAGTGGACAACAACTCTGTGATGAAAAGCTTTTTTGAGAAGTGTACGTTCTGTCTGCTCATTTAGCCCCTCTCTAGTGAGGTCAGCCTTAAAAAGCCCGAAAGAACAGCTGTGGTTTTCCTTATCCAGGAGAGTAAATAGCACAGTAATTGGAAGCCAGCATAAACCAGAATGTTGCAAGAGCGTGGTTTTTTTTCCTCTTAAAAAAAAAACAACCAAAAACCTGAACTGCTGACAATTCTTATGCAATCAAACACAAAGAAAGTAGCCGGTCAGACCTCTTGCTTTAAAAATCCTCTCTTGAATCTTAAAACAGTTTCTGGAATTTTTATTTTGCAAAAGAGTGCGCTCAAAGCTGAAGTATCTTATTTGCATTGCATTTCTCCCTGTAAGCAAACATGATTTACAGTTTTTGATATGCTGCTTTTGTTGGAAAAAAAAGTAGTGCAATATTAAAATGACAGGTTATATAAAACTGTCTCGTGGAGGAAATTCAAGTTTTACAGAAAAAATGCTTCCCCTTTGATTTATGTCAGGCATAACAGCCATGCAGCAACTCAGGTTTGATAAAGAGGAGCGAGACTGACCCCTTGATTCAGACTGCAATAATTTTGTCAATGTTTTAAATAAAATGTTAAAATATTTCAGATACTGTATTTGTTTAATATTTCCAGGGTTTCACAAGTCTGTTTTAGACAGATGTTCCTCTAATCAGGTACGAGCCTTATGCATTACTTGTAACACAGATAAAATTGCTAGCTAGAATTATTGATCATCAAAGGGGTTTTATTTAAAACCCAATAGTTTAAAAGCATCAAGGTCTCGGGAAGGAGTTCTTCCTCCAGCACCTCCTTCCTGAAACGAAATGCGCAGAAATAGAAATCTGTCTAGTTAAACTAGCTAGCAGAAACTCATCTCTTGCATACTACAGTTTCTATTCATTGAAACGTGGTCCCCAGAATACCCAAACCACCAGGAAAATTAATAAAACTGCTACGCAAAAGTTTGCTTCTGAAAAATACTGAAGGGCTCCATAGTCAGCCAAGGACAACAGAGGACTGACCTGCTGCAGCAGGAGCTCTACAGCATCATTCTGCAGTCACTTGCAACCGAGGGTTTGCTCTGATGTTAGTCAAACACCAGAGAAACATGAACCTCTCTCTCTCCCCAGATCAGTTTTATAGCAGCCTGACACTCTGCAAGTCAGTGAAGTTACCCCAGTACGTAGTGGAGTATAACTGGCTGGTTACTATGGTGATACAAGGATCGAATGTTCAGCCATCTCCTAATTTCATCTGGACAGTAAGTCCCTGTCGACAGTAAAGTGTTTTGTTTGTACCGACTGCACTTACTTGAGCTTATTTTTTAAATATATATTTACACATGTAATAAATATAAGCTTATATACACACACGCATATGTATATCACACACACTTCTTGCACATTCACACGCACCCCCCACCAAAGCTCCCACTGCAGAGGGAAATATTTAAACTGGGCACCAGCAGTCAGAAAGCCTGATGTTCACAGAAAGCTGCTTAGGAAGCAGAAGCCATCCCAGCCCCTGTGCACACAGCCACACTAAAAAACAGGTTCTGTTTTAGGGAACTGCAGTCACGTTTTGCTGGCTTAAAAGTAACAAATACTACTAAAACCCCAACAGCTTCAGTGGAAGTCGCATGTTCCTCATTTTAAAATTCATCTTTTCTCCTTGTGCAAATTGAGGCTTCAAAATTAAAGTCTCCATTGGCTTGGTCTCTGCTCACAGCTTAATTACATTTCAGGCAAGCAAATTTACTGTAACACAAACCACTCTCCATGTTTGATGCTAAGATCTAGCCTGTGCACAACCCTCCCTCTCCATGAGCTGAATTCCGCCACAATCCATTAAACATCTTACTGGCACATCAAAATCATCACTCCCTGGGGATCTCAGGTGCGTGCTTACATACATGTTACAGCTTTCACAAGCTCAACTAACAGAGCCAGTTTTACCCTCCCTGCTTGGAAAGGCACTAATCTGGGATTAGCTTTGCGTAACGCTACCTCAAGTGCACAAGTCAACATTTACAGCAAAGCAGACAATAATCCTCTTGCACACTTCTGTAGGGCAAATCCTTGTTGAGAAGGTCTTAAAGTTCCACCATTTTGCAGAAAAGCTCTAAAAACTTGTATTTAACGATACAGTTGACCAGAAGATTTGATACCCATCACGTGGCAAATCCAAATGGGCTGCAACTCAGAAACCAAACCCTTACAGGTTTCAGAAGAAACTCCTTGGTTTACCAAAGTCTAATTATACTTAAAGCATCTTAGCGTAAGGAACTGGAGGATGTGCATCCAGAAAGCTCATCTCTTTTGATCTGTTGCTCTGGTTGACACCTGTTAGAATCCCTAGGCCTGCACTAATGTCTCCCCATAGAGATTAACTGGCGTCGGGGCCTGACCCAAAATGGTCTCATTAACTGAGTCCACATTCTCAAGTCTACACCAAATCCATGACAGCTCACCACAGGAAATTAAATTCCATCTGCTAAACAAAACTTTACTTCTTATGAACGCTGAAAAAGACAGAGTCCATATCTAAAAATAAATTTGCCTACTACATGAAGTAGTTACCAGCAAACATAAAAATAAACTATTTAAAAGAGTGAGAAAAACAACTTTGAACAGTTTTTGTATCAGGGTTGCTTAGATCATTTGTTAGAGCTGTGCTCACACAAGAACTTCTTTGTGGGGCTGAACAAATAGCCCACAAAGCACTATTCAGCTTTAGTGCAATCCATAACATTAAGTATAAAAAGACAATTATTGCTAGTCAAAAATGTAAATTGGTCAACAAATAGGGCTTATGGTAACTGTGACTGGCACTTCACAGCGTAAGTGAGACAAAGCAACACAAGCTATTAGAGCATGAGAACATAAAATTAGGCACTGCAACCTCTGCCCTCCGTAATCAGAGAAAAGGACAAAAGTGTCCTCTTTCTGAAGCTCTTGGGGAGGCCGCCGAAGCACACAAGTGTTGGGTGTGCTTACGTAAAAGGAAACTGTTCAAGACAAGGCAGCTGGGTGCTTGCACTCCCCCTTGGAGGAGCAGAATGTGGATTCACATTCTGTACCAAGGATCTTTTGAGGACTCCTTTCCAATGTGCTGGAACACCAAGGAAGCTGTTAAAACTATTTTAATGATCTCACTGCTTTCCCAGACATTGTTTGAATCGTTAATTCTTACCACTTCTAACTTAGGCAGACCCTGGAACCCTGACTCTTATCTCCATCAGAGTTACTTGTCACGCAGCTGCTAGAACCAGATTTATAGCTTAGACCGTTTTGCTGCTGTTTCCTCCCAGCCACCTTAGCAACACACCATTTGCAGTCTTTTGTCATTTCTTGCATTTTAAGCCAAACACTCCAGTTCTGCCAGTATCCTGCTGCTTATTTTTTCCTCAACTGTCCTGATAACCATTCCTTCTTCTTTATCTACGTCACTGTTTTTCAATTACAATGAACACAAGAGTAAAAAGTAAGACTTTTTACAGGTGGGTAAGTGATTGCACTAAAGCAGACAGCGTTACACATCTGTAATACGGTTTTGTTTCAGTCATCAAATGCTCTACATATAAGCAACAATTTACACAGGGAATAAGTTAACAGTTTCTTGGCAAAGTAACCGTTTGGAGAGCACTTTCCCTCTAAAGTCAAAGACGGCCTGGCACATGAACACATTTAGGTAAAGGATGAGATCAGTCTCAAAGTGAAACATTACATACCCTTTCAGTTCCGTACAACTATATCACTCTTCACTACTTCAGTATTTGAAGCCAGTGGAACAGACAACTACGTCCTCAGCTCCGCAGACATTCAAGACCAAAGCGACTGCTCTTCCAAACCTCCTGTCCCTACAGAGTAAGATAATACTGTTCATCATGTGATACACAAAACAGACGCAGTCCCTAACTTGAAGGTTAATAACTTTCCTAAAAGACGACAGAAAATAGAAAAAGTAACTGTGTGATTTTTTTTTCCAGTCCTTTAACACTCATGGGAAGCATTCAATTAAAATAAATTAGGACACATCTGAAAGATGTTCAAAATCCCCATAGATTTAGCTGTAACGGGTTACACTTTGATAGGAGTGCATTTATTCCCATACTAAAAATGTTTTTCTAACTAAAATAGTTTAATCCCTCAAGGGAAAAGTAATTCAGTTAAAGACCACAGGTTTCAATTTTGTGGGTTATGCCTCTGTACACCAGACCTATTTTCCAATTCCTAGCCAAATACCATTTCAAAAAAATCATCTTACAATTTAGAGTTAAAATTTCCATTTTCCCAAAAAGACTTTGGGACATCTTTTAGGAAAGAATGATTTAATATTGTTGTAACATGAGTGTCAGGGATGCCGCACATTTTCATTTGAGGTGACTAAAAGTTCTGCCCCTGCCATTAAAGCCACGTATATTAAAACTGTTCTCTTTGGCAGATCTTCTCAGGTGAAACATGAATACTGATGGTTGTCTGCATAGATCCAGCAGTAGAATCACATGCTATAACAATGCAACAAAGTCACTGCACACTACAGAGATGAAAAGACATGGAAGATGGTAGAAAAGACAAAATCCACATTGTTCAGGTCTTCGCAGTGATCTCTCACCGAAAAACTTCCCTCAAAAAAAAAATTAAATAAAAGAAAGGAAAATGAAGGAAAACCGGAAACATGAACATTATCCATTGCTATTATGTAGCATCTCATGCTACCATGCAAGTCACAGATCAGTTCTGTGCTCCTCACCCTGGCAGGGGGCAGCAAGCCTGGGGTGCAGATCACAGCTCACAGAATGAGACTGCTCCTCTGCAGACTGGGATGGTGCTCAACCAGCTGCCCAGAAAACCCCTTCAAGGTTATCAGAAAGGGTGAAATAAGCTGCTGAGAGGGTGACCTGGGGAGATCACAGGAGACCTCCCCAGTGCTATTGCTGTGCTGCTATGCTAACTTCGGTTTCCCAAGTGCCCTGCTCAACTATACCCAGATATTGAACGAGACAGCATTCTAATACACTGCACTTCACATCCTCTCTCAAACAGGGATTCAGTGACAAGTACTACCACAGCGCCGATCAGCACCACAACAAACCTCTTGGGGAGGGCACATCATGTATGTCCAAGCAGCCCTTTCACCAAAATTGATGACTTGGAGAGACTGACAGAAGAGAGAGGCCACGCCACATTGCAAAGACGACTGTAAAGTTAACATTCAGGTGGCTAAACAGACACGGTATCTTTCACATCCTTAGTTCCAGAGACCTCTGTAGAAATCCACACACATACTATCTGCCAAGCTGTTTGTCTCGCAGCCCTCAGTCTGCATTCTGCATTCAGAAGGTGGCAGGCAAGCTCTCCGTCGGCCTCCCTATGCTGCCCAAAGGCACAAAGAAAGGTCACAGGAATTGTCACAAGATGATAACGCATCCTGCACAAAAAATGGCCTGCTAGAATTTGACTAGGAAAGAACAAAGAGTTAGAAACATAGGAGTACAAAACTGAAGAATCGTCACCCGACTCCTCCAGCAGCTGGGGGAGAGTGCAGATTTGGTCGGAACTTTGCCTTTATACTATCTTTTAAGTGCTGGGATACGGTTTCCCCACAAGAGGATGCTTGAACCTGCCCAACCATTATATCCGGAGTGCTTCTCCTGTAAGAGGCATGGCACTGATGAAAGGGGACAGACAGAAGTACCTAACAGACCTCACAGAAAACAGTAGCTGAAACATGCTCCTGAGATAACGACTGCTGCTTTTCATAGACATTAACAGTCTCTAACTGGAACCAGTTCGAGTTACACTATGGCTGCCCCGGCCATTCAATGAGAATAAGCTGCCTGTACAAGGTAAATCACAGAGGCTAATTCTGAGCCTTGTAAGAAAGAATACTCTTTTAACAAGTTTAAAACACACTGAACAACTGCCTGCCTCACTAATAACACCTTACTGTCTCCTGGGTCCATCTGGTCAGTGCACCACCTAAAACAGCAAGGTGCTGCCCCATGACTGTAGTTGAATACAAAAAGCTTGGTGTGGCAACAGCTTCAGGGCCATGCCCTTTGTTCTCACAGGATAGCAAAGTCCATCCAGCTCACTCTTCTCCATAAATAACAGAAGTTAAAGTTCTAACCTGCAGATAATAGTATGTTTCCTGTCACATTTTATTATACCAGTAAAACTGGCACTGGCTTACTCTTACTATAGATCAGAAGTAATAGTTTCTTGCTTTAAAACAAAAGCTTGTTAAGAAATAAGAGCAGATCTTGAAACATGCATTAATTACACAGAACATTCTAAGGAGAGGTATTCACAAGATGTAGTCAGAAACAGCCATGACATACAAAAGATATTCAAAGACAACATCAGGAAAAAAGCTTTAAGGTAGAAACAGCGCAGAAATTCCAGCTAAGAGGCTTGCTTCCAGCATACCCTCCTCATTGCTACTACCCACTTAAAAGCTACTAAATCTCCTCCTATCCTTTCCCACAGAAGTTATAAGTACCATTGATTTCAGCTGTTAAGTAGGACAAGAAGCTTAGCTCAAATTAATAATTAGTGCTCACCTCCCCTTGCACAACTGGGAACACATTTTTTCAAGCTCTCATCTGAAAACATGGAATGAAGCCATCATTACAACTGTCACTTACGACCATTAAGGAATAAAGAAAAATCCACCTCATGCTGTAGAAATAGTGGATTGAAAGAAAGAGGACTGACATAATGAAGCGCATTTCAACAGGCAAATTAATGCATTAAGACAAGCTTATATATGCTCTCATAAGGTAAGACAGTATAAAGCATGAGAACCCCCAGTCAACCTACCTGGCAGGAAGTGGGGTGAAACAACCTTAAAGAGCACAAGTTCTAACAGCAGAACAGTATGAAAAGCCACACTCAAACGAAATACATGTGCTCCAAGGTATAAAAGAGTAATATCACACTCTCTGCGGCTCAGAGCACTCAACCCATATAATTAACATCAACTAAAGCAGGATACCCACTTGTTGGTGAACACACAGCAGAGGAAATAAGGACAGGAGAGAGCTGTGAAAAGGTGTCATACATGCAGTTCAAAGCGGATAACCTGGATTCACAGCACTTTATAGATAAACAGCCGCTATCAAACTTATTACCCCTTCCCTCAGGTCACCTACATGATTTGCCAAACATCCAAGAGGCAAAACCAGAACAAAACGGGAACCTTACTGCTTTATTATCTTCTGTAATCACTAGATGACATTTGCCAGAGAACTAAAAACCAGGGAAAGACATGCACATGCTTAACTTCAGCCAACAGAAACGAGACATTAAGGGTCTTCATGGATTTGGGCCTAAGCAGCCAAGCCTGGAAGGGAATGCACAACTATGGGAAGAAGGGCGGCCGGCAGGATGTAGAGGATGCGGTGAGCAAGCCCGCTAGCAGAGGACAGCACGTTTCTGCTGGAGAGGCGAAGACCACCGGACCGGCCTCCGACTCCTCGCAGCCAGAAGGATGGATTTCTCACTCTGCCGTGCGGCACCGTGCCCAAGCAGGGCGATTAGGCCCCGCAGGTTCCCGGGGTCTCGTCCGGCGTGACGCGAAGGTCTCGAGCAGCGCAGGTCCCGGTGGGCCGGGGGATGAACGAGCAGCAACACGGCCTCCGCCCCCAGCCGGGCCCGCACCGGCGCCGGGCTTCCACCCGCGCCTCCAGCGGCTCGGGGACGGCTCCCCCGCCCCCAGCCCCTTCACCCTCCCGGCGCTCGGCCCCGGTCGCCTCCCGCTTCCCCCACAGGCCGCCCGTCCCGCCCGCCAGCCAGCCCTCCCGGCCGGGCCTGGCCTCCCCCGCCCCCTACGTGCCACAACACGGCGCGGGCGGCCGCTGGGTCACGGTGCCCCAGGCCACCGCTCCCGCCCGCCCCGCGGCTCCCCTGAGCCCCACGGAAACATGCGGCCGAGCCTCGCGGCGCGCAGACCCCCATCAGCGCACTGCCTCCGGGGGGCCGGGGGGCCGAGAGCGCGACCCCGGGGCGGCCCTGAGGGGAGCGGCCCTGAGGGGAGCGGCCCCGGGGGCGGCGCTGAGGGGGCGGGACGGAGGAAGCCGGGCAGGGGCCGCTGAAGCGGGCGGCAGCGCAGGCCCCTACCCCCCGAGGAAGACCCTGCGACAGCCACAGCCCCAGCCTCGGCTCCAGGCCCGGCTCCAGGCGCGGCCCGCAGCGCCGCACTCACCACGCTCCGCGCCGGTAGCTCCCGCTGGGCCCGCGCCAACCCGGAAGTGCAGGCGGGGCCAGGGCCGCCCCTTCCCGCCCAAACGGGACGCATCACTTCCGGCGCGCCGCCCTCGCGCCCCGCCCTCTTGCCTCACATCCGGGCGACGGCGGCGGGGTGGCGGCCTGGCGGGCGTGTGGCAGGTAAGCGGGGCGGCGGGCCTCGCTTCCCCCGGCGGCACCACCGGTGCCCGGCCCTTCCCCTTCCCTCCGGTGCGAGCGTCCTCAGTGCGGCTCGACCACTGCATCCGCTACCCCTTGGGCCGCCCGAGCTGCCGCAGGCCTCGGTGGGGTGGGGTGGGGTGGGGTGGGGTGGGGGCGGCGCTGCCCCGCCCCTCTCTCCCTCCGGGAAGCAGGCCTCGAGGGGCTTTTGGGTATTGAATTAAAAAACCCTTCACCGTTTTACCGTTTCTGTCACCGGTTTTAGTGTAACTGCCCCATAATTGGCGATTTTTATCTTGGTTCGGCTTCCTGAGCTGAAGCCCGTCAGCGGTGGGTTGTGCATCGTCACCGGTGACTTTGTGGTGCGGAAGGAGAGGATCATGCACCCAGAAATTTGTCTCTGAACGTCCTTTCCCAGCGCGTGAAGGTGGAATAGTACTTTTTAAAAAAAAATACAAATGCTTTGTTAGTTGTAATATAATTTTTAACAAATAAGCAGGTGCACCCTAACAGACTGAAAAATGCTCTATTCCCCCTCTTTCCTAGCCAGTCTCCAAAATCCATCATGGATTATCTCTCCAAACCCGGGTTGCTCAGTGTCATTGCCGGAGTCGCGTGTGGCATGTGCCTGGGATGGGGCATCCGTGGGAGACTTTTAAGGCAGACCAAAGCTGGAATGACTGCTCCTGTCAATAGCCTGGGGAGCGAAGCCAGCATCATGGGAGAGTCTGGGGAGTTCAAGATGGTGCTAATTGTCCGCAACGATTTGAAGATGGGAAAGGGTAAAGTAGCAGCACAGTGTTCCCATGCTGCTGTTTCTGCCTACAAGCAAGTTCAAAGAAGAAATCCTGAACTCCTGAAGCAGTGGGAATACTGCGGACAGCCTAAGGTGGTCCTTAAAGCTCCTGATGAAGAGACTCTGATCCAACTCCTGTCTGAAGCAAAGCACCTCGGACTGACCGTGAGCTTAATACAAGATGCAGGTCGTACTCAGATCGCTCCGGGCTCCCAGACAGTCCTTGGTATTGGACCGGGACCAGCTGATGTAGTAGATAAAGTTTCTGGTCACCTGAAACTCTTTTGAACGGGGACCAAAGAAATCTGAATGCATTGGGGTGTATTGGTACCAAAGGGATAAAATCCAGGTTTGGGGATTTTTGCATATATTCTCTCAGTATAAATAAAACAACCAGGCTTTGTAAGAGACTTTAATTTGCAAATCATGAGTTTCTCTAGCTTCTGTATTGTGTTCTAAAGTAGGAAAGAAAATGGCACAGTCAGTGGAGTTGAGGAGAGTAGAACTGGCAGAGTTTTACTAGCCGTAAGAAGAAACCCAGTCTAAGACTTGTGTGATTGATCAAGGATTTTGCACTTTGGCTTACTGACTCAGTTGAAGCATTAGTGGAGTTTGTCCCATGTGCTAAAAACGACAGGTTCCCCCTCCCTGCCTTGCAGGGTTTTGTTTTGGTTTTTTTGAGAGAGATGTTCTTCAATTCAGAAAAGATCTGCTGAAGCAGTTAAAAATTGCCCCACACAGCTGGGGGTAGGCTGTAGCCAACTTCCTTCACCACCAGTTTCTAACAGAATAGCTGATGCAATAGCTTGTAAGTGGTAGGAGGGCGACCAGGCTTTACTGCCCAGACCTCACGAGCCAGGCGATAGTTCTGGGGAGCAGCTGTGAGCTGTGCTCTGTTCTAGATACTTCCATGTAGCTACTGCACCTGCAGGAATCAGCAAGCAGGTCAGCACACCCAGTTCAACTGAGGTAGGGGGTTACCCTCAAATAACAACTTGTTGCACAGGGACTAACTTAAATCCTGTTTTACTTGGAATTACCAGGTCCTCTTGGGTTTAAGGAAGCACTCTGTTACAGATTTTACTGGACAGAGTTCAGAGGACCCTGATCATGGTTTGTGTAAATTCTACCTGCGCAGCTCCAACACTAAAAGCAAGGCCCCTGCATTTCTGATTAGGTGAGCTTTCTGAGTCACACTTCTAATAAAGCTGTTCTGTGAGAATTCTGCTGTTGAGCATGCCTTTTACAGCCTCTCAGACTTGTCTTCCAGTTGAGTCCCTACAAAACCGGTTGTAAAACAAGGAACAGAAGGATTTGGCTCTATCAGTCAACTTTACAGACCCAGAGGCAATGTCAGAGGTGTTGAAATGCAAGTGTAAGCAACAGCGAACAGAAGTTCTTTATACTGCACCTCAAACTTAGGCAGAATGCTTTTCAAAACCTGACACTACTCACTGCTTCTCTTCTGCTCTGTTACACTCTTGAACAAAGACCCAGAGTCTGCAGCAGGTTAAGCCCCACCAGATGCCACTGCAGCATGGGGCTGGCAGGATCACAATGCAGCTGCAGGGAGTGAGCAGGAAGGGGACTCTGCCTCTAGTGTGGAACCTGACACCCACAGTGGCTCCTGGTTAGGAGACTGGAGCTTCTACAGCTATCACAAGTAGGGCCAGTGCTGTAATACTTATTACACTGAAATATGACAGTATTCATAGAGGAACATTTAAGTCAATTTTATTTGAAGCTAAATATGTTTAAGGCAACTTACATACCTAGAACATGATCTCAGTTTAACTGACACACCCTACTACAATCCTAAGTATCATCTGGTCAAATATGCTGTAGTTGACTGCAGTGCAGCCAACTAGTGGAAAGTGCTATTTTCCTCCCTCTGGCATAATCCTTCTCTAGAAAAAGCGTTATGTATTTTCTTGTATTGCCCCCGCAGTGTGAGACACCACTAATAGTCTCCATTTCTGCTCCTCTAATGGCCCCTCATACCTCTGAATGAACGCACCTGCATGCCCCATAGCACTAGCACTGTAATACTTGGTTCAAGTTCAAAGGTCCTTTTTGAAGACAGTAAAGTGAAGCTACCACTATGCAGCATGTCCACAGTCCAGTAATTTATTTTTAAATTGAGTAATTTCAAATTGCACAAACAAAACTGAACAGCAATATGCTTGAATTCTCTCTTCTGTACACTCAAAACAGTGATCTAAAACACCACAATATCCAACATACACAAACCTCAGGGCAGGGTTAGTAAATACACAGATTGGAATCATGGTGCTCTGTTCCTGAATGGAATGTCCCACAAAAGCACAGGATACAGCACAACGTAAGGTCATCTGTTACATATGGAGTGAGCAAAAAGACACTAGCATTTTCTATATGCGTAACTGGAAAAACCTGCATAGGTTAAGGAAAAAAAAACCCCTTTTACTCATTTTAAGTCAGGCAAGGTTGTCTGTACGCATTTTAAATTCTTTTAGAGCTATGCAATCCAACCCAGGTAGGATATGCTGATTAGTGTTGTCTCTTGTCAGCAGTCTTGCAAGGTCAAATACAAGTATCTTCGCTTTAGCTTTCTCCGAATATACAGTGAGACTTAAATGCATTTAGAATAGACAGTACATACTGTAAGCTGCTCACATACAATGAACTTAAGATTCAGTATTAGAGTGTAACACTATAGAGTGCAAATCAGAATCTTCACAATAGACTTAATGGTAATAAGCAGTCCTGCAAAAGCCCACTTGAACGAAGTCGTTTAAACTATTCCCCTTTCAAAGTAAAGTCTAAATGACATGGAATGTGAAAAAGATTTAACATAAGTGATTCAAATAGGTTGCGCTAGAAAAAACAGTCCTTCATGAAATAAAGGTTACAAGAACACGAGGCAGAACTCTTTGCTTTTCCCTGTTATGAGTTAAAGCGGGGAGGGACGGTGGAGTTTCAGTAAGAAAATACGCTAGCTCCAAACTGACGTGTGCTGCATCTTACATGCTGTACCCAAAGCCAGGCTGTGGTTGCCCGTACGGAGGCGCAGTGTAGCCATAGCCAAAAGGTGCTTGTGGAGGAACTGCGACACTGGGTCCTGCTGTCAACATGAGCTGTGGCTGACCTGGAAGACAGAACAGCCTCATCTTTATTCCTTGGTACCAAGAGTTCAGCCAGTAAAATTCCTGCAACTTCCCTGTAGACATTTGTATGTTTAACAGTAAGTGACCTGGTTTGGGCTCCTTAGCAGCCAGAATGGATATTTCCCCAGAAAAACTCATGACAGAGTACATGGGGTAAAAACACTACACTATGAAGTATGTGGACACGGACAGATTCCTGAAATCTGGAGCAAGTAGTTTTAGTTTTAAGCTCTTAGAAATCCAATTATGAGAGAGAAGGCAATGGCTTCCTGTTCCTTCAGCATTCAACTCACCCAGTCCAAGAATCAATCAGGCTTTTGAGTAGCATTTACTGCTCCAATTGTGTTAGTAACTCTGCTTCATGTAAGGCCTGAGTCCCAGGCTACAGCAAGCCTGATGTGAAGGCTCAGGAGTGCAGGGGTCAAAGTACACAAACACCTTCTAAAACATTCTCATAAGCCATGTTCCCGACAATTGAATAGCTCATTCTGGAGAGCTACATCTTTGATAAGTGTCTGATTTTCAGCTGCTTATGATAACCATTTAATACCACAGCCCAATAGTCGGCAGCTCTAATAGCATGTTAGGCCAGGACACTCTTCCCAGACTCACTCAGCCTTATAGTAGCAATTCAAACATATTAAGAATATGAAACCTGCATAAAAACAACTTGTTACAACATTTTTTGCTTTGGAGACAGGGTAGCTTTACTGGCACATTATGTTGTGACTAGAGATGTCAGCTATACACTGGAGGCTCCTTTATCACTGGATGAAATTCATATCTGTAACTCTTACTAGAATTACCAGAATAACCTGCGTAGAAAGGAAATACCCAAGATAGGTGTAAAGTGTGTTCAGCAAGATCCAAAAATACTGCACTTGGTGGAAGTCTGGAATAGTACAGCTCTTCCACTGCTTTTCTTTCAAAAGCTTTTCCTTAACAAGCTAGGACAGTCTTAAATCCTGCAGCCTGTATCCACTTTTAGCCACAGCAGCACTAGCACGGTACTTTAGTATTTTGGAACTCATTCTTTTAAGACTTGATTTCACATGAGAACATTCCCACTTTCAAAGACTTCCCTGGGGAAAAACGTGACTAGAGAAAGGTTGTTGTGAAAGCAAAATGTGTTATTGACAGTACATGAACTAGAACATTACCATAAACAATAGGTTGTGTTTCTGTAGCTTGCTCCTCTTCCTTTCTCAAGGACTCTGATGCATCCAGTTTATCCACCTGCAATTGAAATCAACAGTTAAAAAAACTCCTCTAGAAAGAGGTACTTATTCATGGCAGAGAAGTGGAAAAGCCTTAGTGGTATGTTAACACCCATCAAGAAAAGGAAACCACTTCAAGTTAAAGATAAATTCAAGTAGCAATGTTGGTACTGATGCAGTCAAAATTGTCTGTTTCCTGAAAAGAAACCCTAATTGAGGGATTCGTGGAACTTCTTTGAAAGCTCACTCCAGGCTGAAGCTTTGTATGAAAGGTCCCATACTGGACTAGAGCTACTTTGACATCAGTAAGCTCATCGGTCAGCATTGCTCCAACTACTTCAAACCAAGAGCCTTAGGACACAAACTCAAATTTTAGCACCTTTGGTGTTGGAGCAGTTGCTAAGGTAACGCTCAGACCTGGAGAAGTTTCCCTGAATGGAACATTGAGGCAAAGTAATCTGAAGTTGGTATTTGTATACAGCAGACTGCAATAGCATCCGACATGTCACTTGAGCCTCAAGATTTTCACTTTCCAAACCCATTCACTCATGCAATTTAAGTTCAAATGCAGAGAATGCATGTGTATAAGACTTGCTTTTTTCCACTTTAGAACTGTGTGGCAGTCAGCCTAAACCCACAAACAGTCAACGTGTTTGAGTTTAATACACAGTAAGAAGACAAGACTAGCCAGCTTCACTCTGCTGCACAGCAAGTGCAATTGTGCTGTTAGCCCTCCCCTACAGAAAGGCAAGAGAAGAAACTTAATTCTGTAGTGAAATATTGCTTGTTTCTAAAACAGATCCAAGGAGACTCAGCATTACTACAGTCTAAGGCAGGCCCTGAAACCGAAACCACAAAAATTAGGTATCGATATTTTATTCTAAATCTTATCTCCCAGGTAAAGTCAGTCAATCCTGCCAATTACTTTTTAAGACAGTAAGACAACTCAAACCAGATTAACCTTTGATTTCATTTGTGTCCTTTGTAAAGGAGTTTGAAGACAGTTTTCCTGTACTTACACAGGGTTGGCATTACATATTCAGCTACACCAACCATAAGTTCAACAGCTTTCAGCGTAACTGCGCTACCTGAGCAAACATTTGCAGGCAGCTCTTAACAGCTTTCTTCCATTTAGTTGTGAGTTACAACATGTGGTCCATAAACCTGTTAATCTGTAACCTCAATTAGAGGCATAAATCCAGGAAGTGGCATAAGTCCTGAGCTTTATGAGTTCATTCATTGACTGGGCTTTCGTGGCAAGCCTTTTTGTTGCCTCACACCAGTATCTGCCTTGCTGCTGCCAAAGTGCACAGGAGTGTATGCCAATGAGCTTCAAGACTCGTTTCCAGACACCATGCTGAGAACTGCACTGTTTTAACTCAAACAGCAACACACTGAACACAGAAGCACAGGTTTAGAGATGCAAATCCAAGGAGAATGTGCAGAGTTTGCTATTAAGCAGAGGCATTTGGCTTACGCACACTTGGAAAGCCTCCAGCCCAGGACATTTAATGCATTTTTCACCCAGTTTTGATGCCTCCCCTCAGAGCTAAACAAGTATTTACAGTAACAAGCACGAGTTTGAAACCAGCCCACAGGATGGTTCTTACACCACTTGCTTGAGCATCACCAGGTTCAGTACCCTACACACTTGTAGCAAGATTGTTTTAAAGGCTTTTCCACAGGGACTGCAAAAAGCTGCAGAGGAAAAGTAACATGCATTCAATGTTATTGTGTTATGTGTGCATGAAAAATAGGCAAAAGTACTGAAGCAAGAGTGAGGTCTGAAGATGACTGCCATACAGGCTCCCCCCAAAAAACCACACGCAGCCCACAGCAATGCCTTGTAGCTTAAGGAATAGTGGGATGTAATTGCAATGACTGCTACACATGCGTAGTTTAGGCAAACACTGCAGTTCAATTACCTTTTTTCACACACACGCTTTCTTACTGCCTCACCTACTAGCTGCTGAAGGACCTTACACTACACATTTTAGTCAGGTTAGCCTTTAGTTCCAGTGGTGTCATTACAGACATCTTGTCACCAAGAAGCCATTTGCATTTAGTCCATCGTCTAGCTGTTTGTCAGTTTGTTCGCCCTTTGCTCAGCCACATTAGTGGAAAACTCACGCTAGGGCTGACCTCTGGTCTAAGGAGAATCCCAGTGGTATTTGTACAGAAGCAGATGGACAGAAACCTTAGAGATTGTCCTTCAGGAGGGCAAAACTGCATAGTGAAAGGCAAGCCTCAGAGTAGCCTCAGAAGAGCAATAAGCATTACCTTTTTTATTATTATTTTTTAAATGAGGTAGCAAGAGAAGTTTAGTGAAGCTGAAGAGCTTGGAAGGCAGTCTTTTTGGCACAACTACAAGAAATTTACTACAGGGAAGAGAACCACGGACTTTGTCTAATAGCTGAAGTTTTAAGTTGCCATGTGAACTAGAGCACCATGTGGTTTAGACTAGCACCATAAGAACCGGACACCTGAATAAGGAAGTCTCTTCTGAAGCAGCTAGTATCTATTCTGCCTACTGTCAGCACGCATTAGTAACGGTCAAGAGATCAGAAACTGGATCACAGTCCTTAAATGAGTAAATACCATACCGATTGACAGTTCAGAGACAGTGGTCCAAGACTTAATGGTTTCTTATCATAGGAGGTTCTTCCAGTCAGATTTCCTGTCAAATAGTAGCACTTGTGTATCCTTTTGATACCAGGTTGACTGTGATCCAACTGATCACCTGTATGCCCTTCCTGAGGATCTATAAGCTTATTAGTAGCAAATGAATCTACTTTTGTCCTACAGCACTAGCTACTTGTAGAGTTAAACAATTTGCATATGCTTTAGTGATATTTTGTTTGGGGGAAAAAGCAGTAGCAGCAGTGTAGTAAACATAGGAAAGGAAAAAAACTCATGCAGAATCCTTAGACTTAGTCCTCCAGACTTAAAGATGGAAAACAAGAATCAACTTTCACCTTTTCCTTTATTGCATCAACCTGCAAAGGAATTCAGAAGGTGCAGCTTAGAAAAAATAAAATTCCATATTTAGCATATAAAAGGTAGAAACAAAAGCGTCAGGGAAGAAATAATTAAGGTACAGGTGAGTAAAAACAAAGATACACCAGAAGTATCTGCTTTAGAAAGGCAGCTCTGCTTGTCGCTAGCTCTTAACTGCATTGATTTCATTAGCTATGCTACAGTTACATCCTAACGCTTTAGCAGATCATCAAATTTTAATCTTTTAAGAATCCCACTGCAAGACTGCTACTCTCAAGAGAGGCCTGGTATTAGCTTGGTACATCAGTCATCTGACAAGTGATGTTACTGCTTCGATAGCTCCCCACCTCCCCCAAAATACAGCATTTAAGGATAGCAGATTGGCTATGGAGCTACAGAGTAGTCCTGCCTTTAGAAGCAACAGCCAGGCAAATCTTCTAGATAAGCAGGCACTCTAGTCTTCATTGACTCTAGTTTCAGTTAAGCTTTTACTTCTCAGAGGAAGTGTCTTAATTAAGGAATTTACACCATTTCACTGGAAGATACGCTAAAAGCTTCAGCTAAGCAAGTCTTGCTAGTGACAGTTGGCAATTAACTGAAATTTGGTTCAAGTCTGTCAAAACATTACTGAGTACCTTCCCCATCCTAAGTCACTTCAAACAAAAGCCGAGTCATAATTAGTGCGATTAAGTATCAGAGCCACATTTTAAGAGTTAATGCACAGCAGACCACGTTAAGTCAAGATCTAGCCATAAAAGCTTTTTTAGTATACAGTCTAGAATTTAGTTAAAGAGTTTGATCCCAGCTGGGATTCCTGACTGATGCAGCATATGAAAAGCCTGAATCCTGGAACTACTTTTAAGACACTGCCCACGGCCAGGCAAATACTACTGATGTAGGTTCTGTAATTGGTAGATAGGGTGGAGTCTGCAAGTGTTTCAGTCTCTTAGAGGGCGAAGTCTCTCCCCAGATGGACTGAAAAATAAGTGTGGACATGGACAGACAGACATTTGACAAAGCCCAGATCAATGTTAGTAGCAAGCAGACAGTCTCAAGGCATACACCACAGTGACTAACAAGCTTTCAGCGTCAGAGAAGCACCTGCTCTTACCTTGGTCAAGTACTCCTTCATGACCTGAATAAAGTATGGCATGGCAAAGTCCATGATGTTGTGCCTCCACGCCGTTTCCAAGACAACATCTGGCCTTAGGAGATCGTAGCAGGTGAAGAGACAAGCACCAAAGCATTCTCTCTTGTTCTCCTGCAAGAACCACTGCAACAACTCTTCTGCCAACTCAGTATCTTTGGATTCTGAAGCATACTGCATTGCATCCTACAACAGGAGAGTCTGTTTAGCCTCAGGTGCCATAGTACAATGGCTGACATGTACGTGGTACTTCACTAAGCTGCAATCTACTACTGACATTAGTAGGAGGCATTCTAGGACTTGTTTGCAAGAAATCTGTCCATCTACTGCCACTCTGAAGCAAGATTTGCCAGATCAGCAACAGCCACCAGCTAGTAGCATCCAAAAAGGTGCAACTTTACCAGAAAGTCACAGGTCTCTGAAAAAGCCAAGCATGTTTAACCAGACCTGCACAACGGTCTTACCTTATACAGTCTGTCTTTCTTACAGAGTTCTACACTCTGTTTCCAGCGATTGTTTCCTTTAAAGAGATAAGCAGCAATTCTTCGGAACTCTATTAGTTCATGTTTCTCCAAACGTTGAGCAAGAGAAATGTTGTCAAAGTTGTCATAAGCATCTATGGAAGTCCTAAGAGCCTGAGTTAAATAGAAAAGAAAAGTTATTCACACCTCAAGTGTACAACTGCATCCACAAAGATGCAAACATTTCCATACTCCTATTTCCAGGAGGATGAAGTACTCTAGCCAGACCTGCAGAGAGTTTTAGGTTTATCTGGGGGTTTGGTTCAGGCGTTTGGTTTTTTATGAATTCAAGTTAGTATTTTTCAGTGGTGATTGCTGAGGTTAAGGAGCCTCTGAATACCAGAGTTGTTTTCTGAAACCTGTAGAACAGCTAGACATCATAACTGTTTGCCCCTTCTGTGAATTCTTTCCTTAGCACCCCCACTGTTTGCCTTAAATAAAAGCTGATCTGCCACACTCATACCAGAAGTAGCCAGTCTACCATCCCCAGGAGTGACCCAACAAGCTCCCAGAAAGTCACTACCAGTTCTCCACTTAATCCTTGTCTAATCACCACTAGTTTAGTTCGAAGCGTCAAAGAACATACATTCAAGGAATTCAAGTCAAAAGCAAGCAGGTAAAATCTACTGACAACTAGAGAGAGAGAGAAGCCCGTCTTTCTAAACATCAAATGCAGATCAAGAATATTAGTTTAAGACTGACACAGAAGCCAGCATGAAAATTTTGAAATTCAGGAATAGCTGTTTCTATTATGAAGCACATACAACACGCAAGTCGATACCCGTTCCAGATATTACTGCTGCTATTATATTATATCTTGAGACAAGACATACCTGGTAGTCTTCTTCAATAATGAAGAGGTTGTTCAGGGACTCATTCACTGATTTGTTGTTGTGATTTTGAACAGAGCGCAGGTAAGGCTTAACCAGTGGGAGCTGTTTAACCTTCAAGGAATCAGGTAGATAAGTTTAAGTCAAGATAACTTTCTGTAGAGGTCCCCTAGCATCTTCCCCGAGGCAGTGAAGTAGCTGAGCATTTTAAAGTGCTACTAAAGCTAAATGCTTTTCCAGCTGCAAATTTTCCTTTGACCTGGATAGCAGGAAAGTTACCTTTGTGAAGAAGGTGACAGCACGAGTGTGGTCAAGCCGAGGGGACAACACCATCAGCAGATCATTGAGCAACAGAGGTTTAAATTCCAAATAGAATTGAACTGCCTTGTAATACAGCTCTACATTGGCCACCTAGAGATGAGTAAGGATGCACATTCAGAGCAGAAGCTTGATCACAGAGAAATCAAAATGAAAGACAGACATAACCTTAGATATTCCAGCACAACTGACTAAGACTTATTCTTGTGTCTAGAAATCTCTTCAGTTACTGTAGTTGACTTGCTTTGAAATTGCGTGGCAATACCACAGAACTTCGCACTTTAAACAGGCTACAAGTAAGAGAAGCGCACATAGCAAGAAATTTACATCCTTTCACTAGGGAAGTAATACCTTAGTGATGATATCTTTGAACTGGCCTTCTTTCCAAGCATCTGTTGGGTGATTCATCATTGTGATTATGGCGTTATCATATTCCTCATATTTATCATACAAGAACACCAGTTCAGCCCAGAGATGGGCTTGCTCTGCAGCTCTAAGAACCTAAGCAAAAGGTATATTAGAAATTCCAGTCAACATATGTTACTATCAGTGCTATGAATAATAGCTCAAAAGCTGCTATTGCAAAAGCTAGGGTACAGACAATCCCAACAGATACGTTTAAAGTTAAATTTAAGGCCTCAGACATTCACCTTGGGAATGTTGACTCTGGACCAGAACAGCTCCAAGTGCTCTCTCATCTTCTGTGGCTTGAATTTGGAGTAGAGAATTGCTAGCTCTGTAAACATCCCCATGTGGGCTCGCTCAAGGCCAAGCGCTGCTTCCAACATAGTTATCAGCTCTTCAAAGTAGCCACGATCCTAAGAGACAGATAGTTACGATACGTTTCGTATTTATTAGGAACCAACCTGAATCTAAATTTCCAGTTTTGGACGAAGTTGCCATGAAAGAATTTAGACTTTGTGTAACAGGAGTCAGTTTAATTACCTGGTAATAGTTGATTAGCTCTTCCAACTCATCTGCATGCACTACAATATGGAGTCCACACATCTGGGCCAGGCGGAACTCTTTTCCATCAACACAAGCAAAGCAGACCTGGAATCAACAATTGCATTATTGCTTACAATCAAAGCTTCTCAAGAGGCTCAGCTACAGCTTTGAAGTCCCTCAACTTATCCGTAAGTTTACCTCTTTCCATGTGCGAGTACTGTTTGCTTTCCGAGCACCATCTACAGCTGCCTGGTATTCACCTAGGTGAACTAAAGTTGAAGCTAAACGGCCAAAGTTGGACACATTGTTATACAATAGCTTAGCTGCTTCATACATCTTTTCATCATAACAGCGATCACCAACCTGCAGGAGAGCATAACCAGGTTATTCTCCCAGCTTTTCAGTCAAGGGCTTACATAAAACATGTAGCATTCAAGCCATTATCAAAACGGAAATGCCTTTTGAGTTCAAGATCTATCTACACACCCAAAGAGACAGAAGACCCAACACCCCCCTGATTAGCAAGGCCTAAGGAGCCTGCTGCTGTGATCCAGCAATACTGGAACTCAGTCTCACTCACTTGTTGGATATGTGCGTTGTTTGGTCCATTGATAAACTCCTCTAGCTCTGCTAGACGGTTTGTTTTAGCAAGAGCAAAGATTAATTCTGTTTCCACATATGACTCCCGGGCCTTCTTGCGTGCCATCTGGAGATACTTCACCAGTTCTTCCCAGTTTCCTATGGAACAAGAGTTCAGAATGCTTATTCCCTGCCATTGAGTACGCTTGTGCTTAAGCTGTACCACCAGCTCAACTTAGTTACATGTAAGTATTTCCACAGCTATTCCCAACAATCAAGACTAGCCTTCGTACTGCACATCCTAGACCAGACTAAAGTTGTCTTACAACAGACCTAACTAGAATCCTGGAATTTAACTTCATGCAAAGACCTTCTTAGTAGCGACTGCTAGTCTCCAGCTAGCTGGAGAAAGTAGTTTTAAGACCACTGAATCTGCAAATGGAATACACTATCTTTACCTGTTCTCACTTAGGGCAGTCTTTGAAGGACCAGATTCCTCTACTTGCATCAAGGTACAGATTTGGCAGAACTACAGATTGAGCAACTACACAAGAGAGCTGAGCAACATCAACAGCAATAATTTAAACAAAACTTTATCATACCACTGGCATTGGCAGCTTGAACAACTTCCATGTAGGAGGAAGGATCATCTGCTTTAATATACGAGTCAATTGCTTCCTTTACCATCCCCTTCTGAAGCTGTGCTTTAGCCAGCTGACTCCATACAGCAGGCTCATTGCAGCGTTCAGCAAATTCATATGCACGGTCCAGGTTTCCAATATGCTCTATTAATACCTGAAGAAAGGGTGACCACAATCAGCCACTATTTATAAAGGTCAGTTCTACAAGATGCTGAGCTGTGTTTTGTTACTTCAATGGATCCACAGTTGCTTTTAAAATAGGGACTACTCTGCACAACCCATGCAGCCCAAGTGATTTTAGGCTTACGAAGTCTCACTTCAAGAGGATTCAATACACAGCATTCGTTCTACTTTAAGACAAGACACTGAGCAGCTTTGGTCACTTTGCTAATTGATGTTAAGTGCTGAAGTCACAAGTTAATGGCAAAGTCCTTGTGTTCACATGTCTTAAGGAGTTATAAGACCAATACAGAGACTGAGATTTTAAGATACCTGTACAGCTGATGTGTTGACATCAAATTTCCTGAAGATAGCAAAAGCCTCCTCAAAAAGCTCATTGCTAATAGCTATATTGGCTATGTCTGGAGCATCATAGTTATCCAAGCGGTTGATGTACTCCATGACACGGGTGCGATCAGCCTTAATAGCTGTAAGAATGAGAAGGTTCTGCAGATTCCTGCATAGAGGAAGAAAATATTAGTACATACCAAGTAACAATCAAGAAATTCACCCTTCCTTCTGAGGAAGGTATTAGTTTATTTGCTGTTCCACACTACAACAATTTAACAGCTGCACCAGGTATAATGTCAAGTTTCCCATGACCTAATTTTGACTTTACACACCTGTGCTCACTGAACACAGAGTTATCAAGAACTATTTTCTCCAGCAGTTCAATAAGCTCATTAGGAAGATCTGCAGTCATGAAGGCCTTCACAGTAACAGAGACTTCCTCAGGATCCTGTGTCTCTGACAGTGCAGTCTGTACAACCTGTAGGAAGAGCCAAGCAATTGACAAATCAGTTAAGTTGGGTACTAGCAAGTGAAGTCAGGACAGCAAAGGCTTTTAACGGTTTGTCAGCCCTACCTGGTCAATTAGCGGTCTTCTGTAGGGGTTGCTTTCCAGTAGTACGCTGGCCCACAGTTCAGGGTCTTTACGACGAACTAAGTAGCGGGAAAGACTTTTGAAGAGGGAGTTCTCATTGCACACCTAGTGAAAGGCAAAGTCTATTCAGAGTGCAGTCACAGCTACTGAATGTACAGTGAATGAACTAATTGTATCGCAACATTAAATAAGCCTGCCTGGGATGCAGATTAGAAATCTCAGGCTTTGGTGCTTCTTTTAGCCTCCTATTCTAAGATATCCAAGGGAGTCCCACTTCTTATTAAGTTGCAGAGGGAGATTAAATAGCTACCTATTCTGTTAGAAGTGAGCAGTTCCTAACTTAATACTTTTTAGGAATTAAATGCATTTGTCAGACAAACCCAACCATCTACCCCATGATACTCAGGTTAGAACTTAACCCACGAGTTCACTGCCTTGGCATACGTACATTAATAAGTTCCAAATCACACTGTCCACGCTCATAAGCCACACAGGCCAGGTGAGGGTCCCTCTTCTCACAGTACTTGCCAACAACACGACTATCATAATAAGGATTCTCACGCAGGAATCTTTCTGGGTTGTTGTTGCTATCAATGTATATTTTGGCCAGTGCATTGTGAGTCGCAGGCTCCTCACAACCCTCGTGAATTCTTGCTTCCAGCCAAGGCAGAAGCAGTTTCAGCCTAGAAGGAAGCAGTTTTCACATTAGAGAGGTTGAGTAAATAAGCAACTACCTGCTTGCACAGTTTCTTCACTATTCAAGTCAGCTTCAGCATAGGATAGACTCAGTAACTAAAGCAAAAGTTACAGTACTCCGTTTTGACCTGCATTCTAGTTCATTATTATAATGGCATAACATTCTGACACTATGAAAAACATCACATGCCAAAGGCACTCATTTTATAGAGGCCGTCTAAGGGAGATCCCCAACACCAGCCAAGAAGTAAAGCAGACTTCTGCTGCTCACTCACCAAACGGCAGCTTCTTGCTATGTCAGTACCGGCTTTAGCTACGTAAGGAGGACACGCATTGATGTAAGAGCAGTGTAACACTGCCAAACCAGTAATGGTGAAGAGATTTGTATAAGTTCAATACCTGTTTCTTTTCTCAACCTCTGCAACAAGCTCATCAGTCGAAAATTGACCTCTCACTACAAGGATAAGGTTCTTTATCACATCTTCAGAGCAATCCACATCAAGCAGTCCCCCAATAACCACAGGCAGACGGCTTGGATTCACCTGAACAGGATCATTTAAAGAAGTCAGTGTGTTGTCACGCAGCATAGGTGGCCAATACTTATCCCTAGAAGTACACACGAAGGCTGCTTATTAAGATTGACCTCATCTTCCTGCCTTTACTTGCAGCTTCCTGAAGTTCTGCACAAGCTTCAAAGTCAATTCTTCAGTCACCAGGGGTTCACACCACAGTTCAGTGGCTTGCTAATGCTCAGTCCCCAAAGGAGGAGCTCCCGAGCAAGCCAATTTGTCCCTGCAGGAAGTATAAAAAAAAGAACTTCCCCACCCCCAACATGCTGGAAGTTAAAATTACCCTAAAAACTCCGAAGTTATTCTACCAAGTCTCCCTCCTTCAAGAGACACGTTAGCAGAGGTTACTGCTCAGCTTGACTGAAGAATAAGAGACCTGACTCACGTAAGGGCTAACTTAACAGAGGCCACTAACAGCTACTTAATTATGAGGCTGTTTGGAGAATACTTAAATATAACGCCTATAGTTGCATATACTATTAGAAAGATCAACCAGTTTGACCCATTAAAGCTGAGTGACAAATCGTAACTTACCTTCTGCACATAAATCTCAATATACTTTTGGAGATTATTTCTATACAAATACAGCACCAAGTCGTGGACAAAGTCAAAGCGATCACACACAATGATGAGTGGCAACTGGTCAGTGAGTTTAGCTTCCTACAAAGAGAAGAGCCTTAGTAATTTGGTTTTGTTCTTGGGCTTAGGCAGACAAATACAGTCACTTAAAACTGTTAAAGCAGCTGAATTTGGAAAGCTAAAATTCGACACTTAGCCCAATAATGATAGCTCATTGTTCAACTAATTGCTTGCAATATGTAGCAAGTAGGAGTTCTCACGCCCACTTCAGGGTCTACAGCAAGAAGCCTTCTGAACTTTAACCCTGCTCCTTTGCACAGCAGAGTATACAAAAGTTTTACAACACAATACAACTATTACAAGCCTAAGCTATGGATAGCATTCTTATCTGCCACTGGTGTTCGGTGTGCAGGATTAGCACTCTGGGATTTCAAAAGGAATTTAACCAAGACTACATTAAGTTATGGTTCACAGTGTAAAACATATATACAAACAAGTGTCTTGTGATACCTTCTAACTATGGATTTAGAGAACAGTTAAGAATCAAGCCAGTAGCAGTACTACTTAAATTGTTCATCAGATTAGTTATCTAAAAGCATTCAAACTTTCAGCGTAAGACTACAAATGATTACAGTACAGAAGCTTAGGCTATGTGGCAGACAGTATTCAGGATGCATACTTCAGATTACTTATTTGAACATGCACATCCCAGAATATAATCCTACGTATAAATTACACTTAAGGACTTTACACAGGGAGGCCTGTACTGGGAGATTTACCTGGTACATGTCCTGCACATTCCAGACATGGAACAGCACAAAAAACAATAGCTTTCATCAGGAATTTGACAGCTTGATAACATATCTTAGGTGGCTTGATCAATTTACATACCTTACACCTCGGTGACACCAGGTCATTTTTATAGTATTCTCATTTGAAGAGTTTTGCCATCTTCAGATATGATCAGCAAAATCTAAGACTATACTATGTAACCAACAAACATGAAGGCAGGAAATGTTCCCAGATAAAGTTTTCCCCTCCCACACTGTTTCTCAGTTATTTCTAGCGTGTTACATTTGTCGATAAGCTCAGCACTAACAACGGACTACAGAATCGGAACTTGGAACACACCCTTTTTTTCCAGTCTTCAGAACTGTTTCAGCAATGCTCTGAATCCCAGCAATAACAGTCAGTTAGCATGTCCTTACACTGACTGGCACATCCTAGCAGCACTAAACTGTGGTTCACCTGGCTGAGACTTCAGTGTGTATGAGTAAGATGGATCAATCATGAACTCTGAAAGCACTTATGGAATTAATTGACAGAATTAATTTGCTGTTTCAGTAGCTGCTCAGTTGAAGCCGATTATACTGTAAATAACCATTAAGTTTTGAACTCATTTGCCATTGTGGTTGTTCTCAATCTTCAAGTTACCCATTTGCTACTTTATAGCTGACATCTGTAACAAGTTCTAGATGAGCTGGTGCTATTATTACAGGTTTAGAGTTCATGCCAGGTCAATCTTGCTAATAGCAGCAAGGAACTGATCTGACAGATTCTCCATTTTTCAGATATTGTTCCAGGCTCAAGTTTTATTAGGAGGTACTGCCAGCATGCTAGACACCTCTGGTTTAAGAGAACAGGTGGACCGTTCAGTGCAAAGGTTAAGTCTTAAGAGCTGCCTCATTTCACTGGTGACACCCACCATGTTTTCTTAGAACCCCAAACAGGCCAAGACAGTCCAGTGCTACCCAAACATTACCTTGAGGAAGTTTTTAACACGTTCAGGGTCATAGCAGTTACTTTCCCTGCAGATTCTTTCCACTTCTTTAATCTGTCCTGTCTTGCATGCAGCCTGAATATACTTGAAGTGCACATCTGGATCCTGGCTGAAGTTCACAATAGAGCCCAGGAAATAAAACAAACCTCGAGGGAAACAGTCAACATGTTATTCTGCTAAACCACTTGAGGTGGATCAGTATTAGCTTTCTAGCAAGCTTCCAAGTTACAATTACATGAAAATTTGACTCCAACTGCTGCCAAAGTTTACGAAGAACTGAAAAAGATTCAAGTGTTGCCATTTTTTTTACAAAACCCATATTGTCCTAGCTGAGTTGAGCCTGTTGTTGTTCCCCATGTACTAGGCAGACTAGCATGTTATAGGCAACTTCGTATCATCATCAATTGCCATAGGTCAGCTTTGTTAAAACATCCAACATGTGCCTTCCACACGCTCCCTAGACAGGAGGCGAGGAAGAGTTTAGAAAACCAAAACTAGTTGTGCCCAAAAGCTACTATCACACCTTTCACTAAACAGTGCAAAAGCTGCTTGCCATGACCAACAGCTAAAGTTCACTTAAAGCTGATGCCATATAATACCCAACTACTTTAGACAAGTGACTGAAGATTCATTTGGGTTTTGGAAAAAACACATATAAGGCTGCCTATGCAAGAAACCTGTCTAGAATAGCATCTTATTCCAATGAACCACTCTCCCAATTCCAAGAGTCCAAGATTATGTTGTGTTCTCAGCCTTTAAAGACGTTTTCTTTAAAGCTTAGCAAGATGCTGTTCAGCCACACATCTGCAGAGGTTTGACCACTGATGTACCACCATGCTGACTAGACAACACACAGGTTGAGAAGTACAAAAGCTAAAGACCCAAAGGCTACACACATTTAAGATGACCATTTTGGACAGAGGAAAAAGGCCAGCAGCTCCTTCAGTTACCTTTTTAAATTGTCCTACAGCTCCAAGCATTTTGGTAGCATTTCAGAAAACCGAAATACGCAACACAATGTTGCACCACCACCATCCTCCATAGGACAACAGGTCAGGTTTCAAGACAGTTTTGAGATCTAGCTACTTAAGTTCAATATGGCTTTCTAAATTTCAGCAGATCCAGTCTTCATACACACATGTATAATGATGAGTACTAGCTCCTTTTGCTAGAGGCAAGAGCACAAACTTACCTTCAAAGCTCTTGAAAGACTCAAACAGCTCAATAAGTGACTGTGTTGACAACTGCTCATGGTATTTTGAAGCTACCTGGACACAGATCTGCAGGTTCTGACGAATATTAGCAGACAACATAGCACGCAGACACTCTAAAGAGTCTTCTACCGATAAGGAACCAAAATAATTCACTAGCCACTGCAAAGACAAATAAGCCATTTTAGACTCAAGTAGAACACTCTACACTCTGAAATCAAATGTTGAAATCAATTATTTATGTCCTGGCTTTTGCTGGATTCAGGATATTTAATCTCATACCTCAGGATTGAGAAGATGAGTGTGAACTACCGCACGCTTGATGTCATACAAGTCTGTGAAATGTTCAAGTGCTCTCTGTAGCAAGCCAGCTTTCTCACACAGCTGAGCTATGTGAGCCCGGTCATAGTGAGTAAACATTTGGTTCCCCAGGATAGCATCTGCAACCTAGAAAGAATAGTGAAATGTTTCATTTAGTACCTGAACACTGTCACTAGCATTTGGTATGCACAATAACGCAGTGGCTGGTCTAGCCATAAACAAGCCTGATCCAGTAACACTGAAAGCATACCTGAGGTGCATGCATGAGGTTCATCTCAAGTAAACGTGTCTGCAGAGGACCTTCTGAGGGACGATTATTCTTCAGTGCATCCAGCAAGAAGGCTGTACATTGCTGAATTAAATTGTATTCCATAAAGACATCCACAATCTGCAAAAAACATTTGAGCTTTTGATTAGAAACTGGAAGCATTTTTAAACAAAGTAACATCAAGTGTAGCTTCCAAAGCTACACTGTTTATTCTCACCGCACTAAGCTGTCATTCAGCATTCTTAAAACTAGGCAAGAAACAGCACTGCCCTGGTACGGTAAATCCAAACTTGCAGTTCAAAATCTTTCTCTGACGGCAAGCATATGTCTCCTCTTACCAGTTTAAGGCCTTGAAGTTAACATTTCATAGCAATAAAGTTATTTACTTGTGTTATGTCTGCAAGAGGCTCTTCATCTTGAACAAGCATTTGTGCAAACTGCTGTCCTTGATCAGGGCTGATTCTCATTACATTCCTCAGCAAAAAAATCCAGTCTGGAGTATATCCAACCTGAAGAGATAATGAAAAGTAATAACTCAGCAAGAGCACACACCTCGTTAAATAAAGAGCTCAGTAGAAGCTACTGTCAGTAGCTTACACAATCCAGTCAGGATTTCCTCATTTGGAAAAGGCTACCTAGGAAAGTACGAAAGGATAAATGCGTGAAGTCTAGCAGTAATTATTCATAACAAAACCTTAGGCCTAAGTAGGTACTACACAGGCTCTCAGACCTCACCACAATTACTCCTAGTTACTTTGGAAGGTATGCTAGTTATTCTTTAACACAGGACAGACACGAGCATCTCCTCTCACCTTCTTAGCATACAAAACAATCTTCTGGACTTGTCCTGTTTCAGCAAAACACTGGATGACTTTGTTTGGAACATTGGCTCTCAGATAGACACTAAGTGCTAGCGTAGGATCTACAGATTTCACAAGGTCTCCCAGCTCCTCCGAGCACTCCAGCTGTTAAAGAGATATACACACAGTCAGTCCACTCAGAGTGCCACACTGAAATGCACTACTACCTCCTTCCTCATTTGTCTTACTTTTGGACTCCTCTTAAAAAAAAAAACCACACACTCAAGGCCCAGCTTGACAGCATTATCCGACTCTTTCAGCAGTGATCTATTGGGCTCTGTTCCTTATGCTGGTCCACACGAGTTAAAGGCATTTATAGAGCTAAAAAACAATTAGGTGATGCATTGTATCAGCATCTTTCTTCAGCTAATTAGAGATATAACCACAGCTCAAAGTGGATGTAAGTCAGTACTCAAAGAAGCCTGAAGTGGTTTGGGAAGGAAAAGCAACAGCTCATAAGCTTTCCATACCAAGCTTATGGTATGGATCACTCTGCTGTAATTTTAAGTAGAACGAGTGAAGCTCTTCAGAGTATTTGATCAATTCTCTTGCAATAATATGGGTCAGTTACAGGTAGAGTGAACAGCCATTGCTCAATGGTTTGATCACACTACCCAACTGAGTTTTCCTGGGGAGGGGGGCTGTCAAGCAGTTATGTCCCTCCCCCTCCAGGGCTCTAAAGGTATCTACCCCAAATTTACCTTATCTTCTTTCAACCATTTTTCCAAGAGCTGTTTGCGTCCCTGCTGAAGCACAGGTCTGCAGAGTTCCAGTGACTCGTACTTATTCAGCTGCCCTTGGTCAAGCAGAATGCCGAAGTATTGGAGTAAAGGGGAAGTCTGTCCCGGCTGAGCTGGAACACTCTGGAACCGGCGTATGGTGTCTGGAGTACGCAGGATTCCCTGCCAGAAACAAGAGATGCGTTTTAGTTTTCTGTTCTGCTGTTGTGGCTTGGCAAGAGTTTCTCCAGGAAGCTGAAGTCAGAAATGCTTGCTACAGCGACATTATGTTTTGCCAACCCAGAGTAAGTCAGAAGCAGTACGGCTGAACACCAGCTCAGACACTGCCTTTGAGACATTTTGACAGAAGATGTGCAATAGTAGCCGAAGAGACTTGTTTCGGTAGCAATGCAGATTTAAGTTCAGCAGACTGTCCTACAGAATTAAGACACCCTTGTCCTTGCAAGCAAGTTCCTCAATCTGAATCTCTTAGTCCGCCCTTTTTATCCTGTTCCCAGGTGCAGCCTCAGCTAGAGGCTGTACTTTCATAGAGCCTTTTTTAATCATTGGAGACGTAAAGATACATGAGAAACATCAAACCTCATAGCCATTACTTCATCATTTATTCTGTTTCCCCTCTGCGGGCTTTACACAAGCTTTACAATCTTCCAGCATACACTCAGTACTCTCAGCACATAACTGAGAAGAACTTGTACACTAAGTACAACATTAGAACAGCAGCAACAACAAGGTTCTGGTCTTGCCACTTCGGAAATTCAGTGAGCTTTCCTGAAGCAAGAAGTTTAAACCAGTGGAGCTCAGTACTGCTCTGAATATCAGTCTATTACCTTTGGGGCATTAGCTGCCACTTTCGCTGCCTCCGAATAGTTCCCTTGTGCAAAAAGTGCATTGAATTTTCTGGCAAAGAGTTCCTCAGCACCTGCCAGGTTGTTGCGGACAGCCATTCGTAAAGCTAGGTCAGGATTCTGCAGCACATTTGTAATATACGGAATAATATTCTCTTCTTCCACACACACTGAGAGCACCTGAATAAATCATCAAGGAAAACTTCTAGTTAGTCCAAATATAAGACGTGACCCAAGGGCTAAGCTAACCTCTAAAAGGAAAGCTATGGCATTCATGGGAAGCTTTTTCATCCCCTGGTAACTGCAGAGTCTTCTTGCCATTTTACTTGAGAATCACACCTCTGGTTAGGAAGAACCTCTACCATCCAATTACTGCATCAAGGCAGACGACTAACAGTAGATTAAACTGAGGCATTTACAGAGGTCAGAAATCCAGGGATGTAAGCATTATCCTTCTCTAACATGTACTCAGTGTCTTCAGGATCCCAGAGGATAAACTAGGAACAAGTCTGCTCTGCATTACCCATGCTCAACAAGCAACAACATCTGAAATTAATTCAGTCTAAATGTTAGCAGACTGGTTTAAACTAGTTAAGTTAGGTGTGTATGGAGATACAGCAGCAAGTTTCCCTGGGCACTCAGAACACTGTCAGACATCAGATGTTCTGAAGAGTTAAAAGTTACTGTAGTTAAGATTTCCATTAGTAAGCGCTCTGCAAGAGGATACAATCTGCCCCCCCAAGAGGTATATTCTAGTTCCATCCTCAACAGCAGGACAGTGTTTAGATCCATTGACAGCCATTACAAAACCCCCAAAATTATGCAACCTGAACCAGAGTTGTAGAAGAAACTATAAGTAATACAAGCTGCCCTCCTGTTCAACTACCCAATACCACCATAACTCTCATTTTATTATTCTGTCTTGTTAATGTCTGGAAACTTTTAGACAGATGCAAATGCTACAATGTATCATTACAGGCCAGTGGGATTAGCTAAACAAGTGGTTTCCAGGCCAAGCTTCCTTACTTGTCCCTTTCTGTTTACTCCAATAATTCCAGCTGTTGCTTCATGCTGTGCAGTAACAAATATGGTCTCTCCACTTATTCTGTTCATGTAGATACAGGTACCAGTTTCCAGGTCATACAAATGAATATAGCCATATTTCGTTATGAGAAATACCACATCGTGCTTGTCGCTGATCTGCAGAACAGGAACAGATTTATCAGATTTGGTACTGGATAAAACAAGTGCATGCTTTTAAGAATCAGAAGACAGCTGTGCCATTTCTATTCTACTATTTCAGTAGAATGATGTTTTAAAAGCCTGAAAGACAGTTAAATATATGTGGATATTTCTTCCATAAATAAGAGCACAACGTCTTTGAATGCTGCTTCAGTCTCCATGTTTACTTTAACACTACTGAAGCAGGAGCAGAAATCACAGCAGCTCAGTGCCAAGCCTCAGGTCAATATATTGACCACCTGGCTTCCAGTGTCCTGTTACAGTGTCACATCCACCAAGAGAAGCTACAGACTTGTTCTTGTGCTCTTGTTTGCAGCTCTCATACCTGCATGGCAACAGGAAAGTCATTTTGTGCTTCAGGAGGAAAGAAGACATCCACTGCTTTCTTTGGAAATGGCTGATTCCCAGTAGGTGGTGTGCCAACTTCAATGATATGCAACTGTGCAATAGATAAGATTAGTCTCTTAGTTCTTGTATTTTATGTAACAATAGACTCAACAATGAAGATACAGCAATTCTTTTGCTGCTAAGTCTTAATCCCAAACTTAGACGAAGATAAGCCAAGTCAGTCTTCCTGAGTATTTTATACTGTGGCTAAGGGTCTGGCATACTGTATTCATGTATCATAGATGAGGGAAACAGTTAAGCATGATCTTCAGTTACCCCTAGCTACTTCAAAGTTTAAGAATTCAGTTAGGTCACTTTATAAGCACTCTTTTGACTTGGTTAACACTCTGCAGAGACAGTTCTGATGAGGTTTCTTTGAATCTAGCTTTGGTTTTACTTTGTTTTAGCTGTCATAAAGTAGCTCACATAATTCCAGCGCTAGTATTAGACTACTAGTTAGCCTTGTAACACTTAAGTGTTTCATTTTCATCCAGTAATTTGGAAGTAAATTAAGCCTGATACTGGGGATGAGCATTGAAGAAAGATTACAACAGCTTTCCCCTTAAGCTTAGCCTGTGAAGCTGAGAGTCACATGTTTCAGGCAGCTAATTAGGCTAGTCATGACATGCCACCTCACTTCATGACTTGAAACAGACTCCTACTACATCAGGTAGTCCCTGCTGTGAAGCTCTGTATGCCCCAATTTTCATATACATTAGTTATATAGCATCCAGACTGACACATAGTCCTTTTTTTATTTTTTCCTAAAGGCAACTTTGTGCATTAAACCACTTGTTTTTCTGGAAGCAGATAACCAGAGTGAGTCATTAAAGATTACAGAATACTTAGAACCAAGTCTTACCTTACCCCCAGCTTGCCCTCTTACTGCAAAACAGAAGAGAGTGGATTCTTCAGCATTTCCTTCCATCTTGAACTGTGCAAAGCTAGCTGCATGTCCCTCAATTGGTTGTGATACTTTTCTATCTACAGAATATAGCTGCATTGCTCCCACAACACGATTTTGCTAGGTAAGACAGAACAAGAGTCAGAAGTAACAGGCACTCATTCCGTAATCTAATTTAAGTTAGTGTCAGTAAATATGTTGTCATATGAATCTGAAGCACCACACCATGCTTTCCCCTTACAAAGGCATCACATCAGACTTCTAACCTTGTACTATTGTTTGTACCATTACTGTAAGATTTTCAGTCACGCTTAAGTTTGTTACTTAAATATCAAGGCAACCATTTACATTCCCAACAATGTTTTAGGAAAAAACACACACACCAGTCCCGCTCCTATAGAAGGAGGAAACTACAGAAGCCCTGGGCTTCCCATAGCAGGCCTTCCTAGTAGTAAAGTACCTGTGCAGATATGCCAGTTAGCAGTAGCCATTTCTGCTTAGCATCAGTACGGTAGTTGATGATCTGGCAGCCAGCAAGACTAGAATGGCGATCAAACATTTTCACGGGCTGCGATTCCCCCTCCATACTCCAATGGTAGACTGCATTATCTGTTACAAGGGCGACAGTATTCAGAGAGATCCACTTCCAGAAGGTGACATCATCTGTCATTGTATGAGCCTTCATTTTGCTCTTCATTTCAATATTGAATATTTGAAGCGTCTTCCCAGCTAGAAAACACAACAGAGCCACGTTACAGTTTCCACTTGTTACTTCAAGCACTGGTTAAAAGTAGAAGAGCTGGACTGTGACATTAACCCTCACAACATCCTTCAAGAAAATCCTTTTATATACTGACAGTATCTTCAGCATCCAGCTATTACTTTTAACCAGGCTACACTCCTAGGGCTAATTTTACCAGTTTGCCACCACCCAGCAATCAAACAGATGTGAAAAACAACTTGGTAGGAGGCAAGCTTTAGCTACACAAACAAGTTGTTTGATACTTCATGTACATCAAAACTAGGTTACAATAATGCTGAGTGTCCTGAAAGTTGAGGAGAGCTATGCCAGTGTCATTAAAAACTATGCCCACATCTGTTTTAAGTACAAAAAAGCGCACAACATGGAACAGTCAAGTTGGCAGAGGGCTTTCGTAATTCAGACACAGTAACCAAAACCCTTAGGTTGCACTAATGGGATACACAGCTACTGGCTGCAAACCAGACTAACAGAAACCGGGCAAGGAAAGGAACCTAGTGACCAACACAAGCTCTAGAAGGCAAGAGGAAAAGTTCTGCAAATTACATAGAATGGTGCATACATACATCCTGAACAGCCACCTGCAGTCATTTCTACCAGATTTTACAATGCAGTGGCACGCAAGGAATTATTTCTTGCTGTTGAGAAGATAAGGAAGGTTCTGACCAACTTCTAGTTTTAGGAGACAGCTATTTCAACACATGCTAGTGTAGCCCAAGAGGAATATAAAAGATCTCATGAAACCAGGCACAGAACAGGTCAGAATAACTGTTACAGTTACTAACTGTAACTCAGCTTGATAAAATCAGTGCCAGATGGGCAAGTGCCTTCACTCATAGAGGATGAGTTTAGTTAGAAGCCCCCATTAGTTCAGCTATTGGCGCAAGATGCAGAGTCAGGAGTTTCTCCAGAGATGGAGCAGACCGTTTAACACTGTGTTACACAGGCTACTGTGTTTGTTTCCATATCTAGTGCAGCTGGAGCTTTAGAGTCAAAGGAGATGACATCCAGGTAAGATGCTATGTAAAGCATATTAAGAGGCAAAAATCTAGGCTTCATTCAAAAGGGTCAGTTCTGTTTATAAAAAGCTTGATACCAAGATCCCAATAGTTTAAGCACGCATCAAGTTCTTGAGTGGATTAGTTTTCTGAATTTTAAGGATTCCCTTGTTTGGGAGGGCATGAAAACCCTCTGAATTTTAGGATTTCAGTTGCTTAAACTCCACTGTTCAGCCATGTGCACCATAGATTTGAGCCATTTTATTCTGCTTCTTTTCATAAAACACAACAGGAACTAGTACAGTCAATTAAAGTAACTCACCGTCTGCACACACAAGAAAGCATTAAAGTTGTGACAAAACAGCAGCACAGTATTAAAGTCAAACTTAGATCTAACATTGAATACATATAAACCTTTCCATTCGCAAGACATGCATTTCTACAGCACCAGTATTTAAGTCTTTTTGGGGTGAGAGATCAACACTTCTGGAGACTCCAGAGGAATGCTTGTTCTCTCTATCACCAGAGATACCAAGTTAGCTGACCTTGTGCTTTATTCACCACACGAGTCTTTCCTGCATAGTTTTACTCTTCTTATCACTGACTGATACAAGAAACATGCACAAACTGGGGCACCGGCCTCTTCCAGCAAGGCCAGACTAAGGCCTTCAGGAATATTTCCCTTCCTCCCCAGTCTTAAGTGTTCCTCTCTGGAAAGAGAGGCTTAGTTGACAGCCCTTATACACTTTAGGAGATCAGGTCTCACTTCCCTCTAACATGACTCCAGAAGTATCTCAAAAGCCTGCACTTTCCTCCCAGCTCTCCCACTCAGAAGCTGTAAGCATTCTGACTGAAACCTCATTCTAATGACCAGCAAATGGCAGGTTGCCCCAGCTGAAGCTTACTGCCCAGATACCTTCAGAAGAACTGAAAATGCATTAAACTTAAGCTCCCATTAAGCTGTGGAAGACTGGTAAGGGATCCTCCCACATAAACTGCCTGAGAGACTTCAGTCATAAACTAGTCTTACAGAAAGCTCTCCATCCACTTCAAACATTTCTTTATCAGGGCTTCCATACCTTTTAATGCAATGACTTTACTGGCAGGGTTCATGATAGCACTGTCAGCTGAAATTGGTCTTCGAATAGGGTTGCTGGGGTCATTCATGTCAATGATCACCACTTGAGCCTGTTCTCCTACTTTCTCTCTTATGCAGATGAATTTGTCAGACTCCATCGTCAGAGTGCTGAAGCCAATGTTTGCTGGGTTGATGCCCAGATTTTGGAGCTGAAAGAGAAAAAAGGTTTAGCATTAAGTTACACCTCAGTAGTAGACACGAGCTTTTTTGAAAGGTACTAGGCTTCACACATCTTTGTGACAATACAACCGCACTACCCTAAAATGATATGGCACACAAATTCTTGCCACCTTCAATGGAGCCCAGCAAGCTTTCTGAAGAAGCCCAGTGTCACTCAAGTGCTGGGCACCTTGTCTTCAAGGTCCATTCACAACTTACAGTTTTGAGAACTCTACTTTTGAGCCCCTCAAATGGTTTAAGGCACGCTGAACTTGCTGGCTACTGGTAGCCGTGCCAGAGTTGCAGCTTCAGCACTCACTCTCACCAGCTTTGCTTTCAGAGCTCCAACTTATTTCATTGAGCTTGACAGCTATCACTATTTCAAGCTTAACATCACATGTGAGGCATCTGAGCTTTATCCTCATAGAGTTAAAAAAAGCTACCTGTCTAGCAATTAGCCTAGTCCTGTCTAGCAGCAAGTCTGTATTACCACCCAGGAGGCAGAGCTAACGCATACGAGATGGACATGATTGAAATCAGAAATGGCTCATCCACAGCCATACTTGACACAGAAGATTATTGATAAACCACCTCCTTTCCTGCTGAGGCACAGCCTGCTTCTGTAAGACTTTAAATGCATACCTTATAATTATAGCTGTAGTATGGCATGCAACAAAACAGCTCAGTCAATGCCACTTCATGGTGTTTGCAACAGGCTAATGTATTAGGGTGTTAGTAGTGAAACAAAGCTTATTCCATTTTTAACAGTGGAAATGCAGAATGGTTAGTTCACCTCACATACAAATACCCAGCTTGTGGGTCGATATACCTTAAAAACACAACATCAGTCTTCTACCATTATAGGAGTTACCACTTCTGGTATTTCTGATATCTTTCTTTCTGGGAGACTGTTTAAACTTCAAGCTCAAGGTCTCCCACAAAGGGCTAGACCTCCAAAGCCATTTTAGTATTATTGTACTAGTTTGAAGCAAAACACTAAGCTCTTATCAGCTGTGTTCTGTACAAGCTCCGAGATGACCATGCCTCTGCTGCTTTGTTCCTGCCTACTTGCAGCTTCTGATAAAGAGGGTGTTTTACTACACTTCCCCTTTTGCCCCAGCCTTCAGACAGCACATGCAAAGGAACAAGTAGCATCTAAGATATGGCACACCAACTTAACAGAAGCAGCTTCACAAAAGGCACTTCAGTGGATGATTTATACCATCCAGTGAATCAAGACAGCCAGATCTTGGGGCAGCTTAAGGTTGAGACTCAAAAGCAAGTCAGTTTTAGCTCCTCAGGTCTGCTTGAAGGGAGAACTGGAAGAAGATTCAGCCTTTGGGCATGGTTCTCTGGTCACTCTGCATTTAAGTCCTTTGTCCTAAAGTATGCTATTTCATAGCAGTTACCTTGCTCTTTCAAGAGAGGACTTCACGATTTGAAGCTCTTCTGTCAGGTTCGAATACTACCAAAAAAATGTTCGGGCTCTTCAAGGGCTCATTTCAGAACTAGTTTACAGAGAGCTAACACTGATTTTTTTGGTAAATTTAAGGTCAACACAGCTTTTCTTCTTCAAGAGATTTTAAGAGAGAAAAGGCTGTAAGCAGGACAGATTTAAATGTAATTCCTGATCCAGACAGCAAGCTGGTTACCTGACTGACTAGCTGAAGCCATTCTTCCAAGGCAGAAAACCAACACTTCCTGCAACTTAACACAGTGAATAGTTTTGTTCAAACACAGCTCCCTTCACATCCATCCCCCTGACAGTAAAGTCAGGAAATTTTCATGTGAAAGACAAGTGTTTTATCAGCTTTCACATGACAAAACTGTTTTGATGCTACAGCTATTAAAAAATAAAATATATTTTTTTTAAAAATCCAACTACTTCCTTGACAGGTCAGAACTCTTAACTCAAATTTAATTGAGTATTTGAGGTCCAGTATCACAGAACCTGACCACACATTCTTCAGCAACACTGATTCACTTACAATATTTCAGATTTAAGCTCAAACCTTCCTTTCACACCTTTATTTGGATAGTGTTCTCTAGGCCTGGGACTCCATACATCAGTTAGGCAGGTGTATATGCAACCCAGTCACACCCCTGCAGGCAGAGAAGGCTTGAAGATGGAAGAGTTTCATCTGGTAGAGCTGAGAGACTTACTCCAGATTACTCCAGGAAATGTGGCATTTCCTTTTGATAGGCCTGCAAGCTTGACAGGTGCAGAGTCATTTATCAAGCACTCAATTTCCTTGTTAATTTGGTAGAGAAGCACAGTTTCAGAGGGCCAAGTACTCCACCTGGCAGTTAACTCACAGCACTATACTCAAACAAACGTTGTTGACAGAACAAATCAAAAGCAGCAAGGTCTAGCAGATGGCAGACCTCTTAGGGAGGTCTAGGCATAACCACTGAATCAAAGTTGCTTAGGTATTGCAAGACAGATTTATCTCAAACACGACCAGACTGCCATCTGTTAGGTGTCACATCCGAGGTATCCAACCTTGGTTCGTAGCAGAATACGTGGCCCTTTCTAAACTTAAGACCATTTCCAAACGTCGAGTATTTCTTTGAAAAGATTTAGTGAACTGGCACTGGAGCTCTGAAGAAAGCCTGGGGAAGTTTTCTGATGGAGGCATGACCGTTACTGAGGTCTTTAAGTAAACAAGCTTTCTTCTAACATTTCATCTTCTAATCTCAACAGCCCCAAGCATACGAACTAAGCCTGCTTCGAGCCCGAGACAGGAAGCTGACTGTGACAATCTCTGCATTTGATTACACAAGAGCATCACCAGCCAGGAGTGGCACTTGCTTTGCTCAGCTGGCAAAGCTAACAGGAACTTTTCTTGCCTGCACTCAGACCTACTATACAGAACTTTTGAGAGTATAGATCAGTCCCTGGAGTATGGGTTATTTTCTTCCCCAAACAGGCTAAAGTTCAGGTGAGTAAGGCAGGAGTGTTTATAAAGCTAAGCAAAGTAAACAGAGACTAAGATTACTATTAGGAAACATGACAGGAGGTATTTCTCTGATGGCTTTTATTATGAAAACCTCAATACTATTCCACACACAAACCCCTGAGTTTGCAATACAACTGAGAGTACAGAGGTTTATGGCAGATTTTCTATCCCTTCTCCACTTACCACAGTGAAAAAAACCCCAGATGTTTAATATTGCACTCACTTAGGTTCACCAATTCACAAACAAGTTTAGAAGATTGAAAAAAAAAGAGGAAATGTTAGATACTCCTACATTATACTACAAAAAACACTTCCTTGGCTTTCAAGCAGATATGAAAGCAGAACTTGCTAGCTGTGCTTGGGCAACCAATTTACAGTTCAAATTATTTTATACCACCATTTGTTGGAAAGTTCAGTTACACTGGTCTCCCGGAAGCACGCTGAGAAGAAAGCGTTCTGTCAAGTAGCTGCTCCATTACAGCAGAACCATGAAACAGGTTGCCAGAGACAGCAGCAGCTCTTCTGTTCAGCAGAGATGTCACCATGAAGGAGCCTCATCTAACCCAAAATTGGATACTTCAGTCAACTGCAGGCTGTACTGAACCATCGAATTCTGTGATGGCATTTATCTGAACAGCATCGAGACATGAATCATTATAACACAGCAAGTGAAAAGTCTGACTAGCAAAATTATTTTTTCACTGGAAGATAATTCAAGTATGTTCTTGGTAACTTACCCAGCAACATTGTCACGTTACATGCACGTTTGACATCAAACTGAATGGTAAAATTGCTGACCAGAGTCTCTTTGTTGACCCCTTCCTGGAACATTCGCTTTCTTGTGACAGTTTGCTTAGCTGTCAAATAATTTCTCCTTGCCTACAAGGAAGGGCGCGGAACTGCTGAGTATGCATTTCACCTCAACTCTCACTCAACAGGATATAACCACTGTTCTTGTAGCCACAAGCAGCTGCTTAGTCTCTGCCCAGAGACTCCTTATCTACATGCAGCTAGAAATCATGTAGCTGGAAAATGCCAGCTAACAAAAAAACTCCCAGTCTTTTCAGAAGCACAGAGCTCTTTGACGTGCAGTTGAGTCACATTAGCTCTATTGCAAGGCCATGCTTTAGTAGGCTTTGATTGAACAAGGTGAACATCAGGCTACATTTCAACCACTTATTTAGTTCCATACATTAAAAAAGGCAAAGCAAACTTCAATCGCACAGAAAAGTTTTATCTGTGCCGATCTGTCAGAATTACTGACTGCAGCTCTGTAACACCAGAGTCCTGACACCAGTCAATGGCTCCAAAGTACTTCAAGCCTACCAGTGCAAGGTAAGAGCTAGTTTGTGACAGGCTAGGAAGTTACACTGTCATCAGATAAGAGACCTCTGTAACATTCAAGAGCTCTATTTCTATATCCTTCCTATTTTCTGCCTCACCCTCAACAGGCCGAGGTAGCCATCCGGTGTCAGCAGCCACAGGCATGCTGTGTGACTTCTTCAGTTACAAGCCACTGCTGAGACTTACCACTGAAACCCGAGTTCAGAACCAATGGCTGCCATTATTTCTCTTTGGTTAAGCACCACAGCCCCAGCACCAAGCACTGATGTGTACCACCACCAAGACAAGCAGGCCTGTTGACTTCAGTTATCTGCTGCGAGGGATGTGCCAAGAAGAATAGCTTATAAACTGCTTAACCAAGTGTTCCTATCCAATTAGTTCATACACACACGCGCGCACTCCTCAAGACACTTTGATTCCTCACAGCATCCTTTGTTACAGATTTTCCCTCTGTAAGAATGCTCCAAACTCACCAGCTTTAGGAATTCAGATTCACTAAAAAGGAGAGAGCAAGAATGCCACCAAAACAGCATTAGGCACAGCAGTCCTCCAATTCCTAACATTAAAAAAAACCCCAAAAAAATCCAAATCAAAAAACTGTATCAAACTCATGCTGTTACAGCAGAGATTTAGTGTTCTAGGATATATTCAACTGTCTCACTGCCAGCACAATACCTGGAAGCATTTTGTTGTTCATCATTGTTAGACTGAAGTAGTAGACGTGTAAGTTTTATTATATGATGCCTTGGCTGTGCAGTTTTATTCAGTTAGCTCTTTGGCATAGCTAGCTATGATTCTGAGAGCCATCCATCTAGCCACCACGCTAGAATATCATAGCCACTATTCAGGTTTGCTCCACTAATGACCAACAGATACAAAACCCCCTTTCCTAGTTTAAAAGGAGTAGTTCTGTGTCAGTAGCAAGTGCATAGCCTCAGCTGACAGTTTTCTGAACTGTCTAGACAAGTCTACACAGTAATTTAACTTTTTAAATATATCTAGGTTCAGAAGAGTATTTATTAATGCCAGTCACAGCAGCGTGCCTGGTCCAAGTTCAATTTTCATCTGTTTCAGGGTAGTGTGGCTACATTAATTGGCAATTGCAGTTCATCACCTGCTAACTAACCTTCTCACTCATCAACTTGTAATCCTAGAAAAGCTCCACACACCTAGCACAGCGATCAGTTGTGTTTTACTTTCACCCTCAAGTAAAAATTCCAGGGGCACCAGCCTATGGAATCCCTAAAACCTAGACACAAATAACCAGATTTGCATTCATTCAGCACACTGAACTCTGATCTCCCACTACATGCCCACTGGATCATTTCCTCGTGCCCACTTAAAAAAAAAAAAAAAAAGGAGCACTATAAAGTTTTATAACATCAGTCTGGTAGTTTTGATAGCACAGGAATCAAGTTTCTCCTTGGAACTTCCCAAGGAAAATGTTTCTCTACAGTGTGTTGTTGATGTTCTTTTGTGGCAAGGCAGGCATCTACAATAGACAATACACAGATAACATCCTACATACTTGCAGCTACTGAGATTTCAGAGCTATGCAGTGGGACTCAAACAAAACCCAAAGTCTGTCTACACATTTTGGTTTTAGACTTCACTTAGTAACTATCCAGACAGCTTACTTAACCCTAGTAAGTTAACTAGTTGCCACACCTTACTTACCCAAACTAGATCTTTACGTCAAATTGCAGGTACAAAGCATGCTGTACTGTGTACCCAAGAGGTAACACATTCAGAAGTGCAACAGCGCAGGGCTTCCGGAGCCTGTAACTTTTCACTCCCATATGGCACAGCCACCACGCTGACAGCAACGGATCACGCCAGCGTGCCTCAAGGAGTACAACCAGGTTGGAGCTTTGTCAGAAAATGGTCATGTAACTGTCTATACCTGCAGTAGTGGATCCAGGGAGAACCAGTATCATACTACAGGTATTGCTGACTGTACAGGTATTGCTGACTGCCAGTCTTCTATATTAATTAAACACAAATTTCAATAATTATCTCACAAGAACATTCTCATTCACATCCATCACCTGCCTTTTTATGAATAAGGCTCCAGCTGAGTACCTTGTCTTTTGTTAGGCATCAGCTACAAACTTACAAGTGTTGCACAACACCTGTACAACAAGTTTCCTAGACAAAGTAGGTCAGGCACAGTTCAAGAAATTGTATTGAGTCCACCAGGACCTCCTATGAAATGCTTAGAATATGCTAAAGTGCTTCTGGATAGCAAGAACGTAGCAATATCAATTTATCCGCTCTCAAAATTTACTCCAACAGCAAGTCAGAAGCTTAAGCATGAAAACAGT